>NC_056001.1:104615114-104937835 GCF_018446385.1 Zingiber officinale | reverse complement strand
AAAAGTGATATTGGAACTTTTGATGTTTACCATCTCTTGTAAGATGGCTTAAATTCTTTTATCTGGCTATTCTGTTGATGTAATATGTTCTATATAGTAACCTTCAGACTGAAGATATCAATATCAGCCTATAGAAAACATTAGTAGTTTAGCTAAGGAAAAATAATTATAATATTCAAGAATTATGGTGATATAGTCTTGCATATAGGTCAATGGAGGGATAATATTCATAGTTTATGTGGCCAACCCCAATTTGTTTTTTTTGTTTGTGTTTATGATAGACACATTTATGCAATATTATTATTCACGGTTAAGATACAGACAATTATACATAGTTAATATCCTTAATTTATCTTCTTTATTCAATATTAGGATTGGATTGAACTTCTTTATGATGATCCATTATGCTGCTGCAAAAACTTAATATATTGGCAAAAAGTGAAATGAAATTTGGAAAAAGATTGAATATGCTAGATGTAGAAGATAATAATTCTTAGAAGTCATATTAAATGAAAAAATGAACATTGTGTTCTATTTAAAATCTTGATCACATGATATCACCATCATCATTAACTTAATATTGGCTGAGAAAATTCTAAAAAAGGTAAAATGAAATTTGGAAAAAACTGAATTTGTTAGATGTAGAAGATAACAATTTTAAAAATCATATTAAATGAAAAAAATGAACATCATATTTTATGTAAAATCTTGTTCACATGATATCAGGATCATCATTCTTTTCCATTTAAATAGTACATTATTCACCTAACATATTTCTTTAAATCTTTGTACTCATCTAAAGAAGATTATTAACATCATCTTACCTCTGCCTCTCTTTCTCTCTCTCTCTCTCTCTCTCTCGTAACTACTAGTCTTTCTTTTAATGGAATGTCAAAAGCTTTCTGTTCCATTTTACCATACTTGTGAAACTTCTCAGGAATATACTCATCTTTGTGCCTCTTTTGCTAGCAAAGGTTTAAACTGCATTATTTGTTTCTTCCCTGGCTGATCAGGTGCTGTTGCTCAATTCTATGAATGAAGTTGTTATACCATATATGTTTAAAACATAGTTCTACTCATATCTTGGTATTGAATCACTATACCTCCAAGGTTTTGTTTATTGCTTTAGCAATTGATATAATAATTTCTGATATCGCTAGACCATCAAGCAGTCACAAAATGACAATCAGTCAAACATATACAATGTGTATAACAAAAGTTTCAAAATTATGTGTCATTTCACATTCCAGTTGTATGTGCTATTACAATATGCTGATCAATTGATATTCCAACAAACATGCTACAATTATCAATAAAGTGGTAAAGAATACTTGATCTAACTACTTTATGATATTCAAAGGAATATTTTCTGACCTGTTAGCAGCACATTGGATCTTTAAAATTATTCTTGATCAAGCCCTTGAACAAGCCATTCTAAACTACTTAGGTTAATTAGTAGTTTAAATATGAAATGAAATGGAGGAAGATTTACCATTTCATTTTCCGAATTAAAGCAGGTAGTTGATATAATCTGCTTTCTGCTCAGCTCAATTATTACCTACAATGCTGCAATCAGTATACAACTATTACGCCATGTGGATCAATTCACAGGTCTTTACTGAGAGTCTGAGTCATATGCAAGCAGAGAATGAGATTGAGGTTCGAGGCCCTCCAGCAGCAAGGGCATTTGATTCCGAAGGAACTCCTACTCAGGTCTATCTTTTGCTTCAGTTCCTACTAACTTATTTTAGTTAGCATGCCTCTTAAGAAGGACAATATGCTAAAATTTTCAAATTCATGCAACATCTGATGTTCCACCTATTTTCTATTTCTGTTTGGCAATTATGATGTCCTTTCAAGTACTATAACTTAACTAATGTTTCTTTTATGGTGTATAAATGCTGTTTTGTGCACCTATATCTTAATGATTAATATTCAAATGAACATCATACATGCTAGTTTTGTATGTATGAGTTGTATGATGAAAAGACTTCATTTAGTTATTAGATCTTTTGTGAAAGGGTATTTGAAAGACAACTGTTTTCCGCTTTCCTAGAAATCTTGAATAGTATATATTATAGTAATAGTAATTGGCAATTCTTTTTTTTAGAAAGATAAAATACCCTGCACATATAAATTATATTTTCACTGTATCAAGAAGTCAAAAAAGGTGATTTTTTCTTTCTTTCAAATTTTCTTATTTTTCCTCTCAAACCTGGAAACAGAAAATTGTAAAACTGTTTATGTTAACAAACATCCAATTACCTGACCTTTTCGAGGATGGACAGCCAACTTTCAATGCTCAAATAAATTTTCTTGTTTATCATTTTCCTTTCTTTTCTTCAATGCAGAGCTTGTCTATATTCATTATTATCGGATTGAAGTTTCTTCTTCTGTTGCAGGCCGCTAAGGGATTCTGCCGCAAGAATGGCATAACCCTGGATGATCTATACAAGAAATTTGAAGGTCAGTCTCCCATGCATGCTATGCACTCACAGTGTGTGCATTATTATTTGATCTATCTATTGTCCACTTTCTACTCCACCTTCACATCAAGGTCCCTTTTATTTATTTGTCCAATGGAAAAAAGGCATCTTCATATATAGTGATATCAACAACACTCTGCAATTCTGATTATTTTCCTAAGTTCTTTATTGATACTTGGTGCAACTTTATGTTTGTGGTTCATAACAATCCTTGACTATAGGATCACCTCTTAACCACAAAAAGGAACCATTTCCAATCTCCCTTCCTGAATCTGGACCAAATAACAACATCCTATTCGAACCTACTTGTTTGCTCCAACCTACACTCCCCATCTGAACATACCTTTAATCAACACTCCAACAACAGATCTGTTACCACAATGCTAGATCAAACAATACAAGATCAGCACCTGACATTGTAAGCAATATCAACTTAGTACTAGGAGTTGTAAAAGGAAGGCTGCTTACCTCAACTAATGCTTCAGATCCAGATCAATAAACCATAACAATATTAGAAAAGGTAAACAATGTATATGAACTGTGGGGGGTAGGTCGGCTCAAGACGATATAGTGCAATATCCCTCGGAGCGCAAAGAAGATATGAAGCAGTAACCTGCCGGGCAATGAGTGTCATGAATCAAAGTGGGTAAGGTTACATTCTACCTCAATATCCATTGATTTGATTAAAGCCAGATCAACAGGTGTGACGAACATCATTCACAATCCCGGTGTTCATGGACATTGACACCTATCGACAATTCAACAATCAGACTTGATGGGAAAAATCTTCTTCTTTACTGCCTTTCTTCATCATTTTCCTTGCGTTGATCAATGTTGGCCGAGACCAACTTGTATCTCAACACAGTATGTCAGTCAACAATGAAACTCTCCTTTCCATTTCAACCATCTAAATATTCTAGTAATGATATCTTCGTTGTTATCTCTCTTTCTTTACATTAATTAATAGCTCCCTAATATCTCTCTTATAAAGATTTCAGGCCCATCCATCTTAAATACTCTCTTGCCTCTTTTCTTGTTAGTGAAACTACTTTTAAATTTTTTAATATAATAGTGCAAGTTTTATAACCTACCTATTGGGAATGAAAGGTAAGAGGATGATAAAAAACCCATTGTAATGATGAGATTACATTTTGAACTTCTGACAAATTCTTTGGAAGGAACTTACATATTTCAAAGAGTGAGGAGATGGTGGAAAAACCCAGTGTTATGGTGACTGCAACATGTACGTGTTAAAAATCCCTTAGAAGGAACTTGGTTTGGTGTCTCCTGTCAAATAAGTTTTATATGACTTTTATGAGACTCATGCAAGCTTAACTATGGAGTTTCTGTTTACAGAATCCTTTGAGGTTTTATTTGTTATTCAAATTCAGATCTTATAAGTAGTGCTTTCTTAAGATCAATAATGAATCAAAAATGTTATTTGTTGTTACTCTTTTTTTTTTTTTTTGTCGTGCAGGAAAGACTGAGTATGTATATGCTAGGATCAAGGAATCAAAACAATCCACTTTTGAGGTTCATAGCTTTGTCTATAATGATTGAATTATATTGTTTTCTGAGACATTTGAACTTCTTTCTTCTGACTTCATTTTATTATCAAACTTTTGAGATGTAGACTGTTTCCTTTGTTCCTTTTCTATGCAATTCTTCTGTCTTAAGTGTCATTTCTTCTCAAGGGGGCTTTTTGTATCCAATGACATTAATCCCTATATTCTAAAATTGGGAATCAATCAGTGGCATGATTCCATCTCTGATTGCATTATATGGAAGTCTTTGACCAATATGATATGTTGTTTCCTACAAGAGTCTATTTGAATATTGCTTTAATCCGTTTTTTGGCATTACTAGGTTCTAGTAGATGGTCTACCAAGTATTTTGGCTTTGATTTCTTTTCCAAAATCGATGAGATGGAATTCCCAGGTGAGAAATGCCACCTTTTAACATTATGTTCAGCAATTGGGACTAATAATCGCATCTGTTTATCTCGAAACAAATACATCAATATGAAGTTTTTGCACAATATGCTTTCTTTACTGAATTTCTAGCATACTACTGTCATAAATGCCTACAAGCTTTGATGGCTAGGTTTCTCTTATGCTGTGTTGATTATTTCATTTCCTTATTTGATTTGGTCCATGAAAAGTACATCTTAGTTATGGTTTGAGGTCTTCTTGCACTATTTTACATACTACTGTCATAAGAGAGTTAAGTTTGTAATTGATCAAGAGCCAAAATATTATATAAAGAGCAATGTAAAATTTTTTTTTTTTGCAAAAGTCATAGGTCAACACTGTGATAGTAGTGTCAACACAACAACAGCTTTACTACTTATATCTCTATATTTAGTGTTATCCTTCTCTCTACTTGGTGCTACAGTTGATACTAGCATAAGCTTGCTAAGCTGAGCTCATTATAGACTACTTAACATAGGATGATTTTTTTACCAACAACAATTATAATTACGAATTATAATGGCCTGTACACAGAAAAGATACCTGAATGTGATCAGCCACTCTACAATATGAATTGTACTGTTCCATATCGATGCATATTATACACTAAAACTAAAAATTTATTTGTTTTAATCACTTTTTGATTTTTTTTATTTCTCGTAAGAGTGATATGTCATGGTGCCAATTTCAGCTCTTTACTGGTCCAACAATGAGATTTTCCAACCAAAAATTTAAATGCTTCTTACATTGAAGAGCAGTTAATTTCAACTATACTGCGATAATACAACAGCAAACTATGGGTATTATTTGAGGTTGAAAACATGAATTTGTTCTGCTTCTGTAGTCTATATCATTGCTAGTTGATGACCTAGACTTACAAATACAGTTATGGTCCATGCTCAATGATCTTTGATATTGTTTTGTGCTGTCTGTCAGGGTCTAACATAGCCATCAACAAAATTTATCTTGCGTTGGGGCTGAAATATATGGCACAGTTATGAAATTTCGTAAAAGTCATGTTGTAAAGAGACTACTTCAATCTACACAAATGTTGGACTTTGATTTATTGGCTTGATGTGCTGATTAGATTGCATAGTATTTTGTCGTTTAAATTTCCACAATGTCTTGGAAATCTTTACTTGACATATTAGATATATTTATGTCAAGTTGGAGGGAGCCATTCATTCAGGCCATTCAATACATATTTGTCGTCTGATATTTTATGGATAAAATCTGCTTGCATATGTATGGTTAATTTTGGAATTCTATTTTTTACAATCTTTTTTTTTATCATGGATTTTCTGATTTCTGTCTAGGCACTTCTTCTCCATCTTTTAAAATTGTTATTATGCTACCTGAAACCTTGTTTATACTCTATTTTCATGCCTCATGCCATATACTTTATTCTCCAATTCATTTTAAGATATTGAACTTTTTTCACATATAGGTCTTGTTTAGTAGGCCAATTCGCTGGATTTTAGCACTACATGGTGAAACAGTTTTGCCTTTTTCTTTTGGAGGAGTTTCAAGGTTGGTAATTTTTTGGTAGAGACAAAAACCTATCCATTTTTTTTTCTCATTCCATTTGCTGTCCTTATCTGGTATTTTAGCTTCTATCTAGATAAAATAAAATAGTTTTGCCATTTTACTTTGGAGTTCTGTTCTAGGTAATTTTTCATAGAAACAAAACCTAACTGTTCTTTTCTCATTCCGTTACGATGCTTATCCTGTATTTCAGCTTCTATTTTATCTTCATTTAGATATATTCAGCATTTACTATTCCAAGTTAGATAATTTTAATGATTTTGTTTAATCAATGAAAATTTCACTTGTCGCTTTAACAACTATGCATTGGACATTGATTAACAGTTATATCAAATTTCTCCTTGACCTTATACTAGGGTCACCATGAACAGAATTCTCAAGTCACATTGCTATTGAGATTTACTTTTCCATGTGATTACTAGAACATGGGATTAAGCAACTTGAGATTTCTATCTATGATTGAGAGTTATTTCACAAATTTACGGTGCAGTTTTATGTTTATTTTGGTTGTAGAAGAGGGCCATCTTGGTAGGAGAAGGTTTTTGTCTCATTGACTTACAAAGGAATCATCGTTAGCCCACAGAGGAATCAATTAGATGAACATGGAGGATGGAATCAGGTGATCATGTGCATGGTTTTAGCTCCTACTTGTGCAGATCTTGAGGCCATTGCCACTGATTTGAACACCAATGTCCACATCATGAGTATGTGAAAGTCATTGATGGCCTTCAGTGTTGTGAGTCTGCAGAAGTCGTGGATGGGCCTCAGTATCTAACTCATGAGTGCTAATAAACTATTATAATTTATAGCAAATAATTTACTTAATAAACTTGTTAATATATAAACTTTAACTTAGTAAATTGGGTGTAATAAATTATATGTTAATTTATTTATTATAAATTATTTAACAACTTAATTACGGTTAGTAATTTGTAGGTATGCTAAGCTAATTAGTAATTAGGGTCAAGATAATTTACTGTTAAATAGCCATTGTGTAAATTTTTTACTTGTATTATATTTTATAGCAAATATTTACTTGTAACTGTCACTAAATTATAATTATAAGTCGACTGTTAGCAAATAAAAAGTAAATAATCAATTATAACTATCAATAGATAATTATACAATAATCAAGCCTTATCCTACTAGGTTGGGTCGACTTTATGGATCCTTTTATGCCATCTCCTATTATATCATTATCTATATTTAAATAAATTTTATCTTGTTTTATTGTTGCTAATTAAGTGTTTTTTTTTATCTTCCTCTATTTTATCTTGTTTTATTGTTGCTAACCAAATTTGTTTTTAGTCTTCTTCTTCCTCGTTTGATATGCGTGTTTGTCATAGTTTCTCATCGCCTAATTGGAGCATTTATTGGTCGTTTAAGTACATTCCCATACATCTTAAATGTGTTTCTCGGAATTTTCTCTCAATAGATGCAATTCCGATTTTTTCTCTAATGCTCTCATTTCTTATTCTGTTCATCCTCGTATGTCCACACATTCGCCTTAACATTCTCATCTCGCATCTTTTGCTCATGTACTCAAGTTATAGCTCAACATTCAGCTCCATACAATATAACAGGTCTAACGCGATTTTGTAGAACTTTCCTTTAAATTTTAGAGCACCTGACGCTCTTCTCCATTTCAACCATCCTATTTGTATTTTATGTAAGACATCTCTCTCAATCTCTCCATCGTTTTGCAAAAAAGATCCTAAATATTTAAATCTTTCCGGGCAACTTGTCATCTCTTATCTTAACAATTATTTCATAATGTCTAATATTGTTAAACTTAAATTTCATATATTATGTCTTCATTCTACTAAGCCTAAAACCTTTCCCTTCTAGTGTTTTCCGCCAAGATTAGGGTTGTAAATGTCAAGCGTTCGTGAACAAGCTTGGTGTTCGGCTTGGTAAGAGCTTTGTTTATGTTCGTTCAATATACATAAGATTAATTAAACAAACAAGCTTGAACACATATGTGTTCAGCTTGTTAACGTTCGTGAATAATGTTCGTGAACAACGTTCATGAACAATGTTCACGAACTGTATTTATTAATAAAACTCTTTTCAATATGTTAAATAAATAATAAAATAAAATAAAATAAAATAAATAAATAAATAAATAAATTTAAATTATCAAGCTCAATAATCAATCAAACAACTAAAAATTTCAAATAATTAAATAAGCTTGAATTGAGAGCTTGATAACATCTCAACGAACCAAGCTCAAGCCAAGTTCAAACCAAGCTTGAATTGAGAGCTTGATAACATCTAAATAAACCAAGCTCAAGTCAAGCTTCAAACAAGCTCAAGCTCATAAAAAATAAACCAAGTCAAGCTTGAACACTCATTTCAAAAGCTTGGTTCATTTTAAGCTCGGCTCGGCTCGGTTACCTTATCAAACAAGCTTGAACACCCCTAAAGCTCGGCTCGGCTCGGCTTGTTTACAGCCCTAGCCAAGATTATAGTAAAATAGTTAATCATAGTAAAATAGTTAATTAAAAGTTACAACTTATACTAAGTAAAGTTAATCATGTTATCACCAATAATTGAATTAATAAGTTAGTCATGTGATCATCAATAATTGAATTAATAAATATCAAAATGATATTAACACAACACGATATGTCACCAAAACTGTAGAAACTCTTGCAAGTTTAAGATTTGACCATGTGAATCAATGTACTAAAATCTCATACAATCTAGTTTAAGATTGAACCATTGTGGTATTTTAAATTGTTCAGTCAATTGCTTGTCATCCCTTGCAATTCTTTCTAAATTCATTGCAACTGACTCCTTTTGACTGTAAAAGTGTTGGAAAACAAATGTTTGTGTCTAGGTTGACTGAAAATAAACATTGTAATAGAGTCTCTCTTTGTATTATGAAATTGTAAAAGCTTTATGTGTTAATAAAATTACTTGTCAATTTATCTCCTTTGCAGATTGGTTATAATTTGGTCTAATTGTTCTGTGTTGGCTATATAACACTTTTGATCTTAGAAACCTTGAACCAAATAATTTCACGTTTTTTTTTTGTTGATGTTGTTTTTATTGTAGACCTTAGAACCATTGCTTTGTGACTTATTTTCTTTTTATTGTCCTATTGATAGTGGGAGGCAAACATGTGGGCTTCGGAGTTCGCACTCAGCCATACTTGAGGTAATGCCAATCTTTAAGATATCTAATTTCAAATACTTTTTATTCTAAAGGTTGTATTTTTGATTTAACTAACCATGGGGAACTCTTTGAGGAATGATTTGCTCTAGTGTGATTTATTGAATATTTATTCCTCTTCTAACACAGTTTTATGTGTGCTTTAGTAGCAGTTGTTTGGCAATTTTGTTCTTGTTGTTTCCTGTCTTTCGTAGAATAGTAATTTAAGCTTAGATGGTAAATCTGTAAAATTTTAAAAAATATCTTTGCTGGAGGTCTGATATTCATTTACCATCATCTTTATGTTGCGCTTTATGGTGATGAGAAGGGATGTGAGAAACGAATGAATAACGTGGTTCTTTTCTTTTTGTCTCATTCTGATCTAAAGCTAAGCTGATCTCGGTGTTATCAGCTGAATCCCTAGAAAGCCATCCATAAGTTTCAGCAATGTGTTACTACCTTATTCATCCACTTTCTTTCTCTCTTCATACCACCTTTGTTTAGCTCGTTGTCATGTAAAACTTTTACATGAATGCCCTAAAAAAATTGCAGGACCTTTTACTTGGTTCCTATCACAAAATGTTCTGTGTTTATAATTACATACGGACCATTCTACTCTTCTTTCATAAAAATGCAACATCAATTACTTGGAATGCCGATAGTTGCAATAATAGAATGTTCTGAATGATTGATGAAATAGTTTCTAGGTATTTTTGATTACAATGTAGCAAGATTTATGCTTATCTATGCACAATATAACATTTATGGCATTATGGTGTCATTTAAAATTTCAAGCTATCTTGCTTGATAATTGTAAAATTATCACGAGTAGTTGCATTTCACTTATCTTAATACAACATGGAAGAGGAACTTGGCACCTTTCAGGCATCTTCTCCGATGTCTTTTCTATGCTTCTCCAGAAATGTTACCCCTCAATATTTGACCTCTTCCAATTCTCTTTGGGAGAAACAGATGATCTCAGAAGTTGAAGATTGACATTTTTGTGCAGAAGTGACAGCGAAAGAGTTCAGGAGGATGCAGGATGTGAGGAAGAGGAAGTCATCACTTGAGAGTGGTGAGCTAGGGTTGTCGATTTAATGGTGAATACGATTGGAAAGTTGACAATTTTATGCTTCAAATGGTGCCGAGCTGATGGGTGGATTATGATCACAGTTTGTGAAGGGGTTACTGAAATAGAAATAGAATGGCATCTTATGGCAAAACAAGATGAAACTTCTTTTTTTTCCCCCTTCTTCGGCCTTCTTCCTCCTTTGTTGCTGCCACAGCTGCTTTAGGTTGGAAACTGACCTCCTTTTTCTTCTTCTTCTTCTTCTTCTTCTTCTTGTATGCTAGGTCATCACACTTTGATCAATTCTGACCCGTGGCATCTGTCATCACCTTCCAGCATTGGCACAATGTTATTGCTGGCAGGATCGAAGCTTGTTGTGGTTCTTAATCAAGTGTCGTTTGTCTCATTGTTGTGTTGAACCAATTAAAATTGCTTTTGTCATTCTTGATTGGATTTTGGTTCCATCTGTTGTGTTTTCTGTACATTGTTCTTCAATGACTTCCTTATTTTTTGGCCGACTTAACAAAGAGCTAACTTGAACACTTTTCTTATCTCAGATAGAAAGTGCAGAGGCATACCTGCATAAGATGAGGGAAGCTGGCATCTTGGTTAATATGAAGGTATATCTCGGTTGTTTATTTAGCTTGCTATATTATTGAGAAATCTAGATCTAAATAAAAAATACAGTTACTAGGAAGCATGTACACCCTGGCACTGTTCGGCTTACTGGTTTCATAGGTATAACCAAACCCGAAATAAATGTTTTTGCTTGAAATTTTTAACCCAAAACCAAAACCGTTTGGGATGAAACCAAACCAAAGATTTTGGTTGGGTTCAGGTTTGATTTGTTTAAACTGAAATTTTTAATTAAAATATATACAAACCAAGTACATACTAACTACTAAACCACTTACAATATTTAATTTTAATAACTAATAATCATTTTAGTGTTGCTAATAATCCTAAACACTGAAAAGAATATAGATAATGATCAAATAGATACTAAATATTATGGTTAATGTGGTTTAATGTGGATATTTTTATGTAAATAATTACTAATCGCTAATCAGTTTGGTTTTGGCTTATCAGTTTCTCTTGGATGTAAATTGAAACTGAACTGAACTTGAAAAAGTTGACTACTTTCCAACCTGACCGAACCATAAAGCTGAATTTTTAGGTTATGTTCAGTTTACTGATTTGGTTGGCTCTAGATTTGCCCACCCCTAATGTATTGGATGCAATGCCTAGTAATTGGGGTGTCTAGGGTTATTAGAAAAGATTTGTTCAATGGAGTTGCATGACATGCATAGTTACAAGCAACCTCTGAGTAGGTATTATCACGGCTGCACATATTGTATTTTTATTATTTTTGGGACAAGTTGGTGGATGTACAGACCAACGTACCAAAAATATACAGCAATGCAGAATTCTTACAAATGCATCTGGTATAGTATTAAGTTGAGATATGTGTGCCATTTGATTTGACTCAATTTTCTCACGCTTCTATCTCTAAATCAATTAGTTGATAGATTATCAACAGCTATATCGTGTTAGTCCCAAGTTGAATATTGTTCAATCTGAAACTTCTGGTCATATAGTTGCTTGTGCTTTCCTCATCCTACACCTAGACTATTCTATTTAGATAGACAAATTCTGCTGCCTAATAAATAGATAAAGGACAACTATCCTTGTTTGGAGTGTCTTACACTAAATTAAGATGTTTATCATGTTCTATGATTTTTAATTGCAGGAACGGAAAGAAAAAATTATATGTGATGCTGACTCATTAGCTTCAAGTGTTAACAGCAATGCAATAATGCAAGACAGTTTAGTTGAGGAGGTATCAACACTTTTATTTGGTCTCAAGAATTAATTTAGTATATTTGCAATATCTAAAATTCTAAATATCTTCCCACCAGGTTGTAAACCTTGTGGAGGCTCCTCTCGCTATACTTGGTAGATTTGATGAATATTTCTTGGAGATTCCAAAGGACATATTGATTATGGTAACCTGTGTTATTCTGCCTCCAGCATTTTACATTCTTCTCCTAATGTAATTGTTTATTTTATGTTGATTGTCCAGCTTGAAAGAATGGCTTCAATCTAAATTTTTATGTTTTTTTTTAATAATCTATGATTTTAAAATTTCTTCTCAGAGACAAATATCTGAGACAATTCAAGAAATGAAAAACAAATATCACTGAAGTAATCACTACATAGTTTCTTGTATATGTAATAATCTTTAAAAATTCTGGCAGATAGGTTACCCATTACAGAGATGATAAAGGAAGACAAGCGGAGTTTGTTGATAATGTGGCCATAGACTAATTAGAGGTACCAATTAGAAGGTCCCTTTGATTGTGGAAAATGTATTTCATTTATGTTTTTCTAGTTTCCTGACATTTGTGGCAATGGAAAACCATGGCCAACAACAACAAAAAAAATGCTAATCAATTGAAAATGTCATTTTGGGAAAAAATAACTTCTGCTCAAAACGAGCGGAAGTCATTTCCCCTCAGCTTAGTTTGATGTGGAAGCTGAGTCAATTGTTAGTGTGGGTGAGGGCCTTGGGGTGACTTTTAATGGGGCTAAGGTCATTGGCATTTTCGTTGCTTGGTAGTGTTAAGAGGCAGTGTTCTATGGAGGCGCAACTAATATATTGCATAAATTGAGATGGGAGATGGACTACCCCAGGATTGTCTAGTGGGGCCTAGACATGGTTGATGGAGTTGTTTTTGAGGATCTCCAAGGTGGCCTACATATTTAAACAACTGATTGCTGTTCAAGGGGAAAGTAGTAGTTGCAGCCTCTTGGCACCAGAAGACCCGGATGCCCTGGCGGGGGATGCAGAGAGGGCAGTCAGATCAGGTGGTGAGCCAATATAGGAGAAGGAAGGAGGAGAATCAACGTTTTCTTAGACATAGAGATGCTCAAGACCACCTAAAATCATTTTGAGGTTGAAGTGTGTTCATCGTCATCCTAGAAATAGAGATGCTTGAGGCCAGCAACAACCATTTTGAGGTTGAATCCGTGGTGAGTTCCTTCGCTTCCTGCAGAGGGGTGGAAGTAGTGGTATTATGAATTTTGGAGCCGAGGGAAATATATATTCCCTGTAAAAATGTTCCTTTGAAAACATATTACCCATATAAGTTATTTTCTGCAAAACAAATGGACTCATAGTATGATCTGTGAGATAGTGACATGTTGGCTACTTCCCTTCTTATGCTGTATTTCCCTCTTTTTCAGTTCTGTATATTTCCTAAATCAAAAAGGAGTGTTTGAGAGTTGTTGCACTTCCATGAGTTTTAGCATTGTTGTGCATGCAACAATGACATACCATGTTAACCAGCAGGTAAACCAGGGTTTCTTACTCAATGGTCAATGCCCACTTGGTTTATTCACTCTTCCTTGGCTCATTCCTCAATAGATCATCTGTGTCAAATAACACCTTCATTCCTTCACCAAATCTTCCTCATCTTGTAAGATGATGGTCAAATGGATCTTTCAATTCTTCTGTCAATTGTGCAATAGAAGTCACATTTAGGAGGTGCAAACCAACTTCTCTTTGCACTCTTATTGAGAACAACACTCTTGAGATGAACTGTGCATATAACAGCAATTAATCATGCTGCAATAATAATTCCATGCTTGAAAGCATACATCAAATACATGAATATTAGCAGCCGATGAGACTAACACTCTAATCTCAAATATTCATGTGATATTCATATCAAAGAATGTATTCACAGATGTTACTTGAAATCAAAAGAGTGTCTAATCAAATAGTCAACAAGAACAAAAAGTACTGTGTTTTTGAATGGCTACCCTTTGCTTTTTAAGCCTTAACCTTCATCAATTCATGGATTTGGATATTTACTAGCCCAAACTTGTTTTATATAATCCTGTTGGATCAACACCTCAAGTCACAACCAATTTCACCCACACACTTTCTCTTCTCCTTTTCCCCATCTGTTTCTGTTACTGCTCACAATGGATTGCTTGGTGATCAAATCACTGCTAGGTCCATCAAGCTAGAGGCTTATCAGGTCCTCTCACGTCTACTCATTTCCTCACCGCCTCTAGCTTTAACAAAGTATTTGTAAGGATTCACAGAAAAGAAAAAACAACTCCAATGAATGAATCTTGATAGAAACAGGATATTACCTTGGAAACAAAGGAAAGGTCTCTGACCCTAGCTCTCTTGCTAGTTTTCCTATTTGGAGATGTTCAGACATTCTAAGAATTTCCTAAATGCTTCTTAGGTTGCTAAAGAAGCAACCCTCAATCTTTCACCAACATTGCATTTGAACCTCTTTCTCCTCTCAATTTAGAAATAAGGGTTCATGTTTCCATAGATACCCCTCAACCTCATTAAAACATTGCTAGAACTTATGCCCTCATTCCCATAATAAATTCAAATAAACTGAATCATGATTTTTTAAATTAGAAAAAATGCTGCAGATGAGATTAAAACATCAGAAAAGAGGATGCCTCATTTTTTTGTTTCTAGTCTTTGCCTAACAGTTATGTAGCTAGTCATTTGGCAACATATTGCTATAAGTTGCTCACAAGTGAAAGTGGACCATCTGAAATATGTTGGTTCACCTATGGGCCCCTGCATGGACTTTTAAAGTTTCAGTCAATACCTAAAGGTACAATATGGAATTTCAAACACTGATCCTGTATGATATTTTGTGATTATGGTATTCTTTAGTTTTTCGTCAGTTAAGTAATATGTTGAGCAAGAATATGTAAACTCTTGTATCAGGTAATTATCTATATTTTATCATGTAGGTCATGCAAAAGCACCAGAAGTATTTCCCCTTGATCTGCCAACATACAGGAACTTTAATGCCATACTTCATTGCTGTAAGCTTTCTTATTGATCCTCCAAGCATTTTGCAAACTAACCCCATTTAGTTCTGCATGCTGTATTGCTGTTTTGCTTCTCCTGTATCTTACACTTATTTATTCATCTTATAGGTTGCAAATGGACTAATTGATGAACAAGTAGTTCGGAAAGGAAATGAAGCTGTACTAAGGTAAGCTTTGGCTGTGGACATTTCTTGAACTTGGACCAAATTAATCTGGCATCAAAGTAAATCAGATAACTTTGCAGCTTGGCTGACTTTTTTTCATTAATGAAAGTCTGTGGTAATGGCGTCCCATTGTTTGTTTTGTGGATCCTCCGTGAAGTTTCTTCATCTTTTTATATTCATACTTAAGAAAGTGAAATACGATTTACTCAAGTCTTACATGATATGGTCTGTGACTTAGTCTGTTTCTCAAATTCTTCAGTGAGATCCCTGACACTTTTTTCAATCAAAGAAAGGAAACAACAAAATAAAGAAAGAGGGTAGGAAAAAAAATCCCAGAAAAAGATTATGATTTTTTTTGTTTCCTTTGATGGAAGGAAAAACAGTGGATTTTTTTTTAAAACTTTATTTGTTAAAAACTAAAAAAAACATAAATAAAAATAAATTTGAAAATAAAATTTTCTTTTAAAATCTTTAAGCTCGAATTTCAGCACTATTGTGTGATAGTGAGTTTTCCACCCAAATAGGATGGAAGCAATATAAAGGAAAGCCAAAGAAAATTTTCTTTAGGCTTTTCCTTCCCTCTGGTTTTTTCTCCTAAGAAAACTGAGCGAAAGTGGAGCTGGGAAAAATTTATGGTCATTCTATTTCCTTCTTGGTTTTCTCCCCCCACAGGAAACACACCTTAACAATTTTCCATTGTATCAAGCAATTGTAGTAATATACCTTGTTTTTTTCCTTTGTCTTGCAGCTCTCATATTTATTTTTCTTCCCACTTCATCTTTGGATCTTTCAGAGAAAAGCCAGTCTGTTGCCAATGCCGGTTTATGCTTGCATAAAACTTTAGCAAGTCAATATGTGGAAAATCATTTCCTATTTGCACTGACCACTCGTGAGCAGTATTGCCCCAGTCTTATTCATCCCATAGTTTTTTTTTTTTTTCTGTTGAAGAAACAGTTATCTAATTGCACTTCTATTAATAAATAATTAATAGGATTCCCTACTAAGTTTGCAGAATGGGAATGGATTTTGATATCTGTATAGGATGGCAAAAAAAAAAAAAACAAAGGATGACCATATCAGTGGAATTAGTGTGATCAAAACTGTAGAAAAACTTCAATGAAAATGAAAAGTAAAATTATTTAATAACTGAAATAAAAAATTGTGATTTACAATGCATTTCTTTCCTAAACGTGAATTCAAAGACCTAATAATTTTGGATATTGCCATGAAACTGCTTCCATTAACTTTTTCTCTTTGACAATCAACATATGTATTTTAGCAACAATTAAAAATGTAGTTAATAAGTGATATTAGTGTAATATAATTTATTCTGAATTTATTCTATAGCTGGCACTATTATGTTGTTAAGAAATAATACTAACAAAAAGTTAATATAATTGAGATGAGAATGTTACGATGAATATGTGAAGTTACAAAAAAGAAAAAAGATATTGTTATTTGAGTGCAATTAGGTGTAGCGCTAGTGGATGATAAAATAGATTGAGAAAGTATAAATATGTGTACAGATGACCAATTGATTCTATAGTCCAAACATGTTTAAAAACGACCAATAGATTTGTTTAAAATTTTATTTTGAGTTGGGTTTAGTCCCGGGTCGAAATGAAACAGTTGCATGTCATTTCATCTCGTGCCAACAAATGGTGTTAATATCGCCTTGGTGAGGAGTAGGAGGAGGAGAAAGAAGAAGAGGGACACTTAACTAAAGGAGGCGTCGTGCCATTAGGCAAATTGCAACAAGGACACAATTTATGAATGATGAGGCCGTAGGGCTAGGGCTAGGACTAGGACGTCCTTAGCTTAGTCGAACAATGGGCTCAGATGAGTAGACAAAGGATAGCCTCACTACTTGTTTGTAGACAAACTTGTGAACAAAGGATAAACTCGCGGATGAACTCACAAATGACGATTGAACTAAGGCATGAATTCACAAATGGTGGATGAACTAACAGATGGCAAACAAACTCATAGATGATGGATTGCCTTGTGGACAATGGATAAACACAGATGATTGAAGAGCTGACATGTATCCCTTACATACTAGGGATTTTGGAACCTCTTATGTGTCTATCAATGGGCAGAATGATTTTTTTTTTTGCCAGTGCTGATTGACATTGAATGGAATTTTAAATGTTGGCCAACTAAAGTGAAAGGTTTTAGGGATGGAAGGAACCAAATAAAACACTAGTCAATCTAATACAAACTTATTGAATTAATTTGAATATTATTAGTAATATCGCATTGCATAGAAAAAAAGGAGAAGATGTAGCTTGCATCGCATCGCAATTTTTTTTTCAATATCACATTGCATAGAGCTCAATAAAGATGTAGCTTATCCCAATGATTTTTACTAGTTAATTAAAATATAAACTATGATATGAGGAAGATTATTTGTCATGTCTGATGGTTCAAAGGCCATCAATAACAGTTATATTCATAAAACCGTTAATGGTATACTGTATTAAAATGGTTTAATATCAAATTAATATTACATTGTATCATTATTGGATGGATATATATTGAAGTAACAACCCTGGGCAATAAAAAATTATTATTAAATGATATCATAAGTAAAGTTATTGCTTTGTGACCAAAAGGTTACGGGTTCGAATCCTAGAAACAACCTCTTACAAAAAGCATGTAAGGCTACGTACAATGGATCATTCCTCGGGACCTCTCATAGTGGGAGCTTACCGGGCTGCCTTTTATCATATTTTAGTTAAGAATAAATGAACACTTTTGAATCTTAACTTCCCTATAATATTAATATATATTAAAAAAATAATATTATTGTATTAAACACAAGATATAATGCTACTAAATCATCAAAGTACTAGCAAATGCAATTCTATAGTATTGTAATTCTGTGGTGTAATCATAACAAAACTACTAGTGGTGACAGTGGTTGACTCTTTGAAGGAAGACAAATTTGTTGGCAAGGCTGGAGGTATGGATATTTGATATGAGGTTGTTGACTGAGGTTTTGGTGCCTTCACGTGCTACCTTGAGGGATATCATAGTTTTAGGTAGAATAGAGGCACAGGGTGGAAGACAGGTGTAAAATATAGTTCTATCTGATTGTTGATTGAGGGTTTGGTGCCTTGGCATGCTGCTGTAAGCAGAAATCATATAGTTATGTAGAGAAGTCATCGAGTGGTGGGAGGTTGCGCCAAATTGTGAAGCAATCCTTAAAATTAAGGAGAGGATCCACTTTGATACACCAAATTAAGAGGAATAAACTGTATTTCAACAATTATACCAAACATTTAGGAATTTGATATACTAGACCTATTCTCATAGAAGTACTAACTTCGGTATATGTAAAATAATTCATATTGGGAACATTGTTCTGATGCCTTAAAGTTTAGGGACTTCTTTCGGTATATGTAAAATAATTCATATTGGGAACATTGTTCTGATGCCTTAAAGTTTAGGGACTTCTTTCGTTTTTTTTGTACAGGTGCTCTATCCAAATTATATATGAATATAAATATTATATTTTCTTGAAAATATAATTTTTGATTTCTTCAGAGCCCGCTATGAGGATGCAAGTTTTTTCTATAAAATGGACACCCAAAAGAAATTTTCTGAATTTCGAGGCCTTCTAAGTGGAATTCTTTTTCATGTAAGTCATAAAGATTACTGACAGCAACTTATTTACATGATATTTTAGCTCTAATTCAGTTATACAGGAACAACTTGGAACAATGTTGGACAAGGTGGTTCGCATTCAAAAGATTGTTGGAAAGTTGTCACATTCTCTGGGAAACGAGAAAAGTGTGCATACGATTGTTGAAGATGCAGCAGCCCTTGCCATGTCTGATCTTGCAACTTCTATTGTCACTGAATTCACCTCTCTATCAGGAATAATGGCCCGCCATTATGCTCTAAGGGATGGGTATCCCGAGCAGGTGTGAGACAATTACATAGTGCATGCGATTTTCTTTTCTTGTCCTGTCCCATTAGTATCATTTGTCCAATTAGGGTGATATTCTTATGCATAAGTTTATATTTATGTTATATCTTTTAGTAATTTAACAGCCTAGTTAAATATGTCCTTATTTATAGTCCATCATGAAAAGAAGATACACACGGGCAACAAATTTATCAATTCCTGAAGGTCAGCAAGACCATCATATAACTGTCCTCCATGATCCACAGCTTACCTTCTACCACCTTAATTATCCACTCCAAGTCTATTGCTTATATTAGCTTTAACTTCAAAGAAGACGACCTGCAGGGCAGCTGGCACCTGCACCCTCTAGTAGAAGTGGGAATTTGCCACTGGTTTGCATAATTTGTTAAAACGGTTCCATGTTGCATGCTGGTCTGAATGCTGCAAACTGCCCTTCAAATTTTCACCAAACTGTTCTAGCAACTACTTTTGACCTGATGACTTGTAACAGACAATTGATGTCTGCTTGTAGATAGTTATGGTTTAAGGAAAACTGTTGGGATCTTATCTTATGGAACTATTGCCTTCTATATAGAGAAAAGAAGGTTGAGTATACCACAAGAACAATATAACAATAGTAATTCAACAACTTCAAATAATAAAAGTTAATTTTAACTAGAACATAGATGTCAGTAATGCCCAGCTTTTTAGATAGCTAAATGAGATGCGAGTCTCACCGGAAGTGAGTTTTTCAATCTTCTTCCAGAGAACTGCATCACAAATGCAGTACATATGAATTGATTACCCCTTAATATATTGGTGTACTCTTGAAATACTAGAAACACATGTATTAGAGAAAGCCGTGGGGAAATGTAATCTTGTCTATGTAATCTTGTCTAATATAGTTGTCATTCTTAAAATTTGACTGCCGCTGATTTTAATGACATCTTCTAAGGCCTTATATTACGATCCAATTGGTAAATGACCTTCCGTAGAAGTTTTTTTTACTTGCTTCTTTTGCCATTTTATTTACTTATTTATCTGGTGAAAACTTGTTTCTGTCAATTCTTTTATACTAACCATTAAAGTTTGTATATTCTCCCTCATCTTCATCAACACAGAAAATTACTCCTTAATTAATCACTTAAAAGTTTTTTCTAGTATCTTTCTTTCCTTTTTTTTTATTGAATGCTCTATCACTAGTAATATTTAAATCAATTAAATTATTTTTATTATATTAACTTATGTTCTCTTTCTCATTGTTGTAATGTATCAATTTTCGAATTTTTACATAGCAAATCACTATTGATTTGGTGCCTTAAATCTCTCATGTTTAATTTAAATTATTGTTGCATGGTGCTTCTGCATAAGAGAATAGAATGCCAATATAAAACAATATGAATGACTTAAGAATTTCAACTAACTGGACACCAATTGCCATTGACCTTTGCTTGTAGCCTTGTACCTTCTCAAGAAGTTGTCTAGACTCCAGTTTTTTGGGGTTTTAGCCTATCAAGTTCTGAAATTGGACAAGAAGTAATGAGAAGCATGGGGAATGAAATGAGATTGTTGAGAGGATCAAGTTCACTAACACCAATCACACATATTTGTGTAATGATAAGAGGTAATTGAGGGTTGGCCTATCTTATTTTTATATTATAGATTTAATAGTGGGGAAATTAACTATCATATAGGAAGCCCAAAGAACACTCTAACCCCACATATATAACTAGGGACAAATAACCTCATGAGATTGGAGATACATTTTCCTAGGCCCTATAAATATAACTTGCTACAATGGAAGAATGATCTTTGAGTATCTTCTTTAATGCCATTGACCTATGACATCCTCTGCCAACGCTTTAGCCATCAACAACTTTTGGGGAGGTAATGACAAAAGAAGCTACTATCTTCATCCCAACCATGCTTTATTTGTTGGTATAACGAGTACTTCATTGTGGTTTGGCTTAACCATGTTTTGATGTGTGAGCGATACATCTTAAGTTACATGTGTAGTTGATATGGTGCATGAAGTGTGCACTACTTAAATGTGTTGAAGTGGGAGATCACAGATTAACCTTGGGATGATAAACCTTGGATCGAGTGAGTTATGTGAAGCTTTAGACTCGAGATGATCATCAAACTTAGAGGAAGACACTTGAAGACATGTGATATGTGTACTTTTGACTGCATGATGCAATTTTGGAGGGTTGTGTTAGATGTAGATGAATGTAATAATGGGTGATTTCCTCGGTATGATGATCTAATTGATTGAAGGCTAAATACCTTTAACCCCCCTGTGTTTTCTATCAAGTGGTATTTTGTCCCCCTGTATTTAAAAAATAACATTTAAACCCCTTTGACCAAAAGTTAGATGTGAGAAAACTTATAAAAGATAATTGTGCCCTTGTCTTTTTTTAGCATTTTTCATTAATAACCTCAAGAGGGAAAAATCACATTGAATTGACCATTATATCATTCGGTAAAAATCCTCACAAAATTCATACATGCACCAACATAAACAACAGAAAAGCAGCAACTCTGAAAGGATAACCAGCCAAAAACTCATTCCACCACCCTCACCAAACAAAAAAAAGTCAGAATTCTAAATTGATGAACCAAAATCAAATGAAGATGGAAAAAAGTTCATTATTGAAAATCTCCTCATCATCAAATGTGGCATACAATGAAGTAGGAGTGAAGTGTTGGTGTGACAAAATTGCACCAATACACACATCAAAGATATTACAAAATCCAGGAAGGAAGTTTATAGGTTGTTGTGACTACAAGGTTAGTGCTCAAACATCTTAATATACCACATAAGCCCAAAACCACTAACATCTAATGGATGTCAACTATTATTTGCATGCAGAAAAATGGTGGATGTGGGTTCTTCCGATGGATGGATGAAATAGAAGAAGCACAAGAAATTAAGTGTTATGTGCTGATTATAATGGATCATCTGCTTTAACACATCTTGTAACTCTAACACCGACATATAATCAGGATCAACTCTTTCTTGTGCTTTTTCTTCTATTTCATCCATCCACCGGAAGAACCCACATCCACCATTTTTCTGCATGCAAATAGTAGTTGACATCCATTAAATGTTAGTGGTTTTGAGTTTATGTGGTATATTAAGATGTTTGAACACTAATCTTGTAGTCACAATAGCCTATAAACTTCCTTCTTAGATTTTGTAATGTCTTTGATGTGTGTATTGGTGCAATTTTGCCGCACCAACACTTCACTCCTATTTCACTGTATGCCACATTTGATGATGAGGAGAAGATTTTTAATGATGAACTTTGTTCCATCTTCATTTAATTTTGGTTTATCAATTTAGAATTCTGGCTTCTTCTTTTTGGTTTGGTGAGGGTGGTTGAGTGAGTTTTTGGCTTGTTATCCCTTTCAGAATTACTATTTTTCTGTCGTTTATACTGGTGCATGTATGAAATGGGTTAACCATGTATGAAATGGGTTTTTACCGAAGGATATAATGGTCAATTCAATGTGTTTTTTTTTCCCTCTTGAGGTTATTATCGAAAAATGATAAAAAAAGACAAGGGCACAATTGTCTTTTATATGTTTTCTCACATCTAACTTTTGGTCAAGGGGGTTAAAAAACACAGAGGGATTAAAGGTATTTAGCCATTGAACTAAGAATAAAATGTTTTTATTCATTAGCTAATCCACTTGCCTCTTGGCAATTGACTATTCAGTAGTGTTGTTCTAGGATGGAGGGTATCCATCCCAAGTATTTCTTGATTTAGGGCAATCTAGATCATGACTTGTTGATTTAGGGTGATCTAGATTAAATGTTGTGTGTTGATTGTAGTTGAGGGTTAAATCGAGTGTTTCATAGTTTGTTGTTGCATTGAGTTCTAGCAACATCCCTCATCCTTGTGAAGGATTATCCCATTGCCTCATTTAAATGGGTGCATTATAGGTCATGGAGTAGGAGTGGGTCTCTAAACCACGTTATATTTCCTTATTAGTGTGTGTTGCATTTCCATTGCATATATATTTGACACTTTGATCATCACACATGCTCACTCAGATCATTTTATTTGTTTGATAATTTGGTTCTGTTTTACAACTAGATCTTATTTTTGTGCTGACTTCACTTATATTTCTTAAGATTGCTGAGGCTCTTTTTGAAATTACACTTCCAAGATTTTCTGGGGATATACTTCCAAAATCTGATGCTGGAATTGTTCTGGCCATTGCTGATAGGTAAGCTATCCTTCATCATTGTCAATTTTTTATAATATGGTTGATGTCTTATTCCCTTTGATATGGTATGATTATGTTAATGACACGAAATGCATATAAATTCCTTCACATTGAATGTGGAATAGCTGGCCACTTTTGTATTTTTTTTTGTTCTGAGCAAGGTTTTGTTTTGTTTTGTTTTTGTTCTGAGCAAGATTTGTACCCCAATAGGTTTTGTTCAACAGGACATAGCTTAGCATTTTGTCCATTCACCATTGATCAAAATAAGAGCAATGATGACACAATAAATTTCCAAACATGCCCTCATTGACTAACATTTACTGCCTAGACTCGTATAACTATCTTTTGGCTTGCACTTGCTGAGGCTGAGAGAACCTTGCCCATGAATAATTAACCAGGAAAGAAATTGGTTTGTCCCTTGGAGAAGGGAGGTTAGAGCACAAGGCTGTAATGGCTAAGCAAAGACAGCAGATGAAAAATGCTATATCTGCACGAAACGAGAACAATTACAATTGTAAACTTGATTGGTCAAAACAAGATAAAGTTGTGAACATCATATACTTTTTTTTATATATAATTTAGACGTTTGGATTTCGCTAGACTAATTTTGGAGGTAAATGACCTTCTCCTGGTTTGGCTACTAGATAAATCCGGAGCACAACTTATGCATACTTAGAACCGACATCTAGAATATTCACACAACTTATGAACATTATACTTAATAGGCTGTAAATTGTAACAGTATTGTACCTATATGGTTGATTAATTATAAATTATGGTTTCATTATAACTCTCTCTCTCTCTCTCTCTCTCTCTATATATATATATATATATATATATATATAATTCGCTAGGCGCTAGCTGGGCACCTAGGCCGGCGGGGACTAGATGCCGCTAGGCGAATTCCACGGTATCAACATAAATTACATAATAAATCACATACTCCAGCACAATAACATCAAATTTAAAATAAGTTCAAAATTACACAACCAAATATCACATATTTATTCTACTTCTCTGTAATTTTCAACAACTTGTTCTTCATCGGACACAAACTCAATATCATCATTGTGATCCTCCTCTTCTTCTTCGGATGCAAAATCATTCTCGTGAAGTTCTCTCAATCTAGAGCTTTTTCGGGTTGTAGATTTTCATTTGCTCTAGTTAATGAAACCTTGTGCATTTGAAGCATCTTTTGCAAGAAATGCATTAACGTTCATTTCTTTTTCTCTTTTTTGTTTGTTCAACAATCTAGCATTAAATTGGACAAATACTACTTTGTATGAATCTTGAACAGTAACATGAAATTAATACTTTACTTTAATTAAAGACTTAAAGTTTAAAGCTTACTCCTTCGAATGTACTCCAATTTCTTTCACACCTAGATGAACTTGTAGTTAATGAAAGTATCCTCAATGCCACTCTTAGCAAGTTGGGTGTGTGAGCACCATATGTACTCCACTATGCACATGGATCAAATGTATCATTATTTTTCACTTGCTTTTGCTGCCAATGTTATTCTAAATAATCCAGTCTTGTCTCTATATTTTGCAAATTCCTTGTTAATAATTGTATCCTGTAGATCTAACTCATTGACATGAAAAATTTCTATGCATTCAAAAATCCTCATTGCGACCTCCTCATAAAGAGCAATAGAACTATCTTTATATAAAAAAAGGGATTTAGCAAAAATGTAGTGGCATGCAATGATGTATCAAGTCTATCCTTTATGTCTGTCTGCTAATTTGATTCCACGTTCAAGGTCACCTTGATATCTTCTTTAGCTTGAAGAGGCTCCCCATATAGAAACCCATGGATGACTTTCTGTCTCCATCTACCAATCGAAGATCTCTTACCAAAGGTGCAAATATTTTCAAACAAAGTGTCACACCATTCCAAAACCTCATGCTCATCATAGTAGAGTAAGCCAATTTCCCTTTGTTTGTTTTTGACCATTTACATTTCTCCCACGTATCACTTGTAAACATGGCCCTTAAACTAGATTTTTTTTCAATCAAACTTTGCAATGTGAGGAAATTTGATGCAAACCGGGTAACTCCTGGCCGGACTATGTCTCTCTTCTTTGTGAAACTTCTCATCAATGACAAAGTCTTATGGTGAGTATAAATGGAAATGATAAAAGACATGGCTTACTTAATAACCTTTTTACGTGGAAGCTTGCCAATAATTTCAAGCATGAGATTAACAGTTGCACATGAACAACAAAAGATCTCAGGTCGCTTCTCTCATCAATTTAGCTGCAGTCATATTGTTGGTGGCATTGTTTGTTACAATCTGAACAATATATATTCTGAGCGCCTACTTGTTCAACACACTTGTCAACATGCTCAAAAATAAGTTCAGTTGTAGGTGCCTCGTCTGAAGACTCCTTAGACTCTAAAAATGTAATACCCCGCGTGTAATTAACACACAAATTTAAGATGCTTCTTCTTTTTCTATCACTCCAATACTCCATGCATCTGTCATGATCGAACACCCATTCTTTGTCCATTCTTCTTCATGTTACTTCAGCAGTTGCTTTGTTCTTTCAACTTCCGCTTTCAACAATGGCTCCCTAAGCTGATATTGAGTTGGAGGCTTTAATCATGGTCCAAATTGATCCACTGCCTCCATTAGTTGCTTGAAGCTATCATTATCAACAACATTGAATGTGATTTCATTTTCATAAACCCATCTCTCAATATATTGTTGAATTTGTTGAGTTCTCTTTTTGAAAAGAGCTTCATTTATATTTTTTTTGGCAAGCACTTTACTCCCACTAGAACCTATATTTTCTAGAGCAATTAGCGTTGCATATCATCCATAAGGACAAGTGGAAAAGGATTTTTAATTCCATCTATCCCTTCAATTTCAGGACCCTCTTCATCTAGAGAAATAGTCACCTCTGCTCTACAACTTTGTTTTTCCATTATTTTGTTCTTTCTGTTCCTTCCTTCTAAAATAGCCTGTTTGCATTTATTTTTATTTTCGTGAAATGCTTTTCGACAACCAGATAAATTTCAAGGTATATTTCCTATATGCTCCTTGATCCTATACACTCCCTCGACATCGTTTTTCACACAACTTGCATTTAATTTTGTCGAGGTTTATCCAATGTCATTTGACTTTCTCCTAAGAATTCCAGATTAGGTTGAGTGACAAATGCTGTCGAAGATGGATTGCTTGCCATTGTAATTGTGATAACCTAAAAAGTGATTTAAGAATAAATTTAAGATATAAATCAGTAAAAAAACATTAATATAAATAAGTAAAAAAAATATTATCAGAATATAAATATGATTTATATAAATTAATAAAATGTATTAGATTTTTTTTAAAAAAAAATTAAATATAAAATTATGAATATAAATATGATTTATATGAATTAATAAGATTTATTTGAATTTTTCAATTTTAAATATAAAATATCAGAATATAAATTAATTAATAATATATATTAGATTTTTTAAATTTTAAATATAATATTATTAGAATATAAATAAATTAATAAGATTTATAAAAAGATTTTAATTTAAAATATATTTTTTATATATTTTATTAGGATAATTTAATTAGGGTGCATAAAAGCCTATTGGAATTATCCTATTTAAGTGAAGGGTTGTTTAATTAAATAAATAATAAATTAATTAAAAAGAAAACATCGTGAGAGCTAAACGCTCGTGGGGCGTCTCCGGGAATGCGTCCGCTGCCGCAAGATGCGTCCCGCGACTTCAGAAGCGTCAGGAGGAAAAATGAATTATTGCATAAATTGAAAAACTTATCGATAGTTGAGTCTTCTGGAAGAGGCAAGAGGCGGAGGAGACGAGAGACAGTTGAACGCATGAGCAGATGAATCAGATAGGATTTAGGGCTTTAAATGAAAAAAAACCAAAATTTCCACGACGCCTAGGGCAGCCCAGCACCGCCTAGGCTTGCCGCCTAACACCTTTCTGGTGCAGTTGCCAGCCGCCGAGCGCTTAGGAGGTGCCTAGGCGGCTGCCTTGGGCGCATTTTAGAACACTGTAGATGATCGACTTGGTTAACAACGATAAAACTACATAAAATTAATTTAAATATAAACAAGAATATAGTAAGGAATTGAGCTCAATGACGTAGGAGGATCCATATAGCCACCCTACTTAGTGGGATAAAGACTTTGGTTGTTATATATGTGATTAATACATAGTTAACGTATATAACTAATTACTTATATAGTTGATAATTACTTTATTTATATATTATCTAGTTATGAGTTTGATAAATAACTTTAATTCAGTCATCTAAACAGATGTCACTGGGAATACCTAGTGAGCCATTTGGTTCCCATAATATCTTCATCATGATAATCAAGAAAGATTTTTTTTGGATGGCTTTGTCTTTCTCCAATTTTAACTGTCCCTTTGTGAAGTTCCATATTTGAGAGTTTGATTTTCGATATTACTTTATTAATATACTATGTAGTTATAGATTTATAATTGATAAATAACTTTTAATTAAGTAATCTGAGCAGATTCCACTTGGAATACCTAGTGAGTTATTTGGTTTCCACAATATCTGCACCTTGAAAGTTAAGAAAGGTCTTTATATTTAAATGGCCTCATCTTCCTCCATTTTTACTTGTGTCCCTTTGCCATTCGTGGGAGTCTGAATTTCAGTATGCTGATTTTATGTTCCTTTATTAAGTTTGAAGATAATGATGAACTCCATGAAGAAAATCTTGAATTTCAGAATTATATCTTCCAAATGATAACTCTCTATGTTTTGATCATTCCAGTCCCAGTACAACCTTCAACAGTTTCAGAGGTGTGTATGGTTTTCTCTTTTGTCCAGAGAAAACTATAATATGAATTCAATGGTTGATTATTAGCAACAACTCCGCCTTTCCATGCTTCAAACACATTCCTTTCTGATTGAAAGGTAGCACCTAAGAATTGGTAGGATTATCAACATTCATCTGTTGATCAAAGTAAAAAATGCTCCTCATTTATGGGATGTTTTTGCTCAAAGGGAAGCCTTGATCAGTGCAGGTTTAGTAACCTTTTGTTTATACCACAATTCAAATTAGAAAGTGGCCACTATTCAGAATGAATCACTCCTCCCTTTTTTTTCCTGTTAAGGAACCTAGTACTATACATATATCAACTTCTCAAATGGCTATCCATGGTAAATTAGAAAATTTGAGGGTTTTCCACATCTACTAATTGTGTTGTGTAAAAATGAGTTGTAATATATCACTTTTGGGATTCTCGCCATTATTACCTCATATTTTCATTGTTGTCTGGGTTGAACAAACTCTTGAATTTGAAGTACTTGTTCACTTCCTATGTGAAAACTATGGTCTCGCAGCTTTGGATCAGTTATAAATGAAGAGTTTGCTTTGAGAGTTAACTTCTTTGAGAATATTCTAACATGAAGGTGAAAATTATGATAATTCCAGTATTTGGAGATATGACTTCATTCCTGGATAGAAATATCTTGGTGCTAATACTTGTATGGTCGTGTCATTATTCAAATAAATTATCTCATTGCCAAGATTACAATGAATAATATCTTTGATGGATTTGGTTGTTTCCTCTTGTAAATATTGTTGCGGCTTAATTTGGTGCATCTACTGCTGATGCTAGCTCTCTGCCTCTCTCTGCTTCAGACTGGACAGTCTTGTTGGCTTATTTGGTTCTGGATGTCAGCCAAGTTCAACAAATGACCCCTTTGGTTTGAGAAGAGTGTCTTATGGACTGGTAAGTCATGCCGTTGCATTTGTTACTTTCAAAACATATTCATAGCTCTGCATCCGTCATTTTCAGGTGCAGATACTAGTGGAGAATAACAAGGATTTGTCCTTGAAAGAGGCTTTGACATTAGTGGCTGATGTCCAACCCATAGAAATTAGTGCTAGTGTTATTGATGATGTGAGTTTGGTGTCACCAAATACCTTTTTGTCAAGCAGATTTCTTTCATTTTCTCCAATTTTTTTGCTTAACTACTTTTCAGGTAACAAAATTTGTTACTAGAAGGTTGGAACAACTATTGGTATGCATCAGTTCCACATGAACTTCTTTCTGATTTAGTTGAATGCTTTTTAATCTTCTATCCTTATTCTTAGATCAATTTTATTTACTAACTTATTGCTTTCTATTTTCCCATGCCCTAGTGGTTCCTTTCCCATGGATGCGATGGGATCCACTTGTCATCACAACAATTTTATCTACATAGTCTTTGCTAGCCATTGATTTACATGACAAGGGTGTTACAGAATGCGTGTGGCATGACACAACTTAGCTTTCATCTACCCATGGTTTAAATCTCATAGAGTGTCAGACGACACGGTTAAAATATATCATTATGATAAATTAATGAAACTCGATACTTCTTGAACCTTGCATCTAGCCTCTTCATACCTATGTTGGATACTAAACATAGGCATACCTAATAATTCTATTGATCACATGTAAAAAAATCCTAAAATTAGTTGTGTCAGACATTTTTTTTTGGATAAGTAAAAGTGGTATATTATATATCCAAAATGTACAAAATGAGATTTTAGGGTCTATTCATGTCTATGTACCTGTACGCTCCTAAATTTCCTCTCAACATCTTACCCTCACAACAACAAAAAAAAACTATGCTTTATCACCACCCTACTCCCTCTGTAATGCCGTTTTAAGACACGGATTGTCCTTTGATAGGTGGACATCTGGATGCACATATGAAGCGAGTCTCAAATTCTCCGCCATAGGTCTGTAATAGTTGGGCATTGGAAGAACAGATGCGCCTGAATCCGAGAAGTATAGCTAGATACCAACATAGATATCATTATAAATGAATATAGAACATGTAAACTCATATATACCCAAGAACCGAAATAGTTTTTTAAAATATATATTGAAATTTAAGGATCAGCTAATAGGATACATAAGATACAGAAAATAAATGAAATCAGATACAAATCTTCAAAGTTTTGATGCTAGTAAAGCACCAAAATCCTGCAGCAAAGTATGCCTCAACTGCACCTATAACCCTTTTCAATAAAAATCTAGAGCCAAGAACAAATCAATGCAGGTTAGGGCTTATACAAAGCATCATTCTGAGCTAGTTTTGAGATGCAAAAAAATTGAGATTTAAGACCTTGACATCACTAATTAGTAGTTGCAAAATGTTGAGAACTTGAACAACCTTCTGGGCCCGACATGAAATGGGTCTTGCTTGAGATTGCCTAACCCTAAACAGTTCATGTTAAGCTTGAGCTATAAATGAGGTTGGATTGGGTGTTGCTTCCATGACGTTGGACAGAGTGCAACACAACATGGCACAGTCTCATGTTCGGACATGGGACGGGCTAGTAATCATCTGTGATTTACCTCTTCCGTTTGGCCTAGGGACGGGCTGGCCGAGGTACTGGGGATGAGCGAATCGCTTTTTGCCACCCATATTTGGACTGTGGTATCATGTGACACAATCCAGTGCCTGACCCAACAAAATTTCCCTACCCTTTTGAAATTGTTTCCAAATGACCAATTTAATCTTATGATGGTCAAAATATTTAAATTAGGAAGAACATTTAGGTCTTTTGGTCTTAAAGTTAAGCAATCATGTTTGGTACATCTGCATCTCCCTAAACTTTTTAAATTGTTGCCGGATGATCAATTTTCCAACTTTTAAGGAAAATCAATTTTGGTCTTTTTGTCTTAAAGTTACCAAAATGCCCTTAAATTTTTTCATTAATGATCCCGACCTAAACCCTCAAACAACACACTCCACTTGATCTTCATAGTAGATACTCAATCCAATATATGAGGCTTTCATTTATGAAATGAGCAATCTCATGCACTCATGCTTTAGTGAAGTGGTGTCATTTACACTGAGCATTTACGAGGGAAATCATAGTGGAGTATTCAATCAAGTGGAATTTTTCCTATTTTCAAGTTTAAAGGTTTTTATCCATAGAAATTTATAATTACTTTTCTAATCTATTTTTTTCATTTTTAAATTATACAAAATAATTTTATTTTAGATTTATATAATTTTTAAAATTTAAATTGTAGAACTGAGATCTAAAAGTTGAGTGTACAAAATATAAGGGTTATGCAATCCATATGCTCACAAAATCTAGAATTTAGGGCATTTAAATTGCACAACAAATTTATGTTGCATGCTCAAGTCTTGGGTGTTCTTTTTGCAACCAAGTTTTTTTTTTTTAAAGGAACCTGGTGCAATGGTAAAGTTGCTACCATGTGACCTGGAGGTCATGTGTTCGAGTCTCGAAAACAACTTTTGCAAAGTAGGATAAGGTTGCGTACAATAAACCCTTCCCCGGACCAGCATTGGCGGTAGCTTCGTGCACCAGGCTGTCCTTTTTTTAACTAAGATTTTTTTAAAAATATTATAAAATAATCTAAATAAACATTTTAACTTTTAAACTATCAAAATATATTTTTAAAAAAGTTTTTCATTTGTTTTTGTTTTATGTAATTTTTATATTCTTAGTTTTTTCAATGGTAAAGTTTCTGACATGCCACCTTGAGGTGATGGGTGCGAATCACGGAAATAGCTTCTTGCAAAATGCAAGGTAAGACTGCGTACAATAGGCCTAATGTAGTCCGACCCTTTCTCGGGACCTACATTAGCGGGAGTTTCGTACATCGGACTGTCTTTTTTTTAGTTTTGTCAATATTGAAAATAAAGGCTGGGCAGGTCAGGTGTTCCCCCAACTAAAGCCTGTGCTCGAGCTGGGTTGTAGTCCTGACTTGCTGGCCAGTAGTACACAACATAGATAAGTTGGGTCAGACTTAACCTGGCATGGTGTTTGGAGTCCTGACTTCTGTTACTATTATTAAAAAACAAACTTCCCTTATAAGAGTAGCTTTGCTTGGATCCCTCTTCTCATGTTTTTTTTTTTTGAAAAAACATATGCCACCAAACATTCATTTCAAAATTTTAAAAATAAATAAATAAAAGTAACAGTGATGATGCTTTCAGAAGAATAACATCAATAAAAGAAAACCCTAAAAACTTTCTAAGTAATTTTTGGGGCTTGTATTATCTTGTATGGATCAACCTAGTATGTTTTTCTTGCAAAAAGGATGTGTCTGGATATTTAAATTAGTTTCCTTGACTATTCCTTATTGGTCAATTTTTCCTTGATTTTTAAGTGAATGCTTGATGCTTCTCCTTACAGGTAGATAAGGGCATAAGTCCTGAAATTGTGCGTGCTGTGCTCTCAGAGCGTGCTAATTGGCCTTGTCTAGCTGCCAGGTCAGCTATTGAAGTAAGTGATACTTGGTAACCATTTTTTTCCTATTAACATTGTTTTTCCATTTTCTTCTTCTTGTCATGCATATTCTTAAGAAATGCTTCTGTCTGTTTTCTTTTGGATGTTCTAGAGTTATGATTCTAGGTATTATGCTTTATGAGGTACTTATTTAGGTGTATTTGTTAAAAAGTTGCATGCCATAATTGTTATATATAGTCCAAACGATTTCATCTCTTATATAGTTAGTTCTGGATAACTTTCATTTACCAAGTCCCTAGAGGCTTAGCATGAAAATGGATAGAATGATTTATATATTGAGTTAGTTTTGGATTAGTTTGCTTTACCAAGTTTCATCTCTTATATTTGTTAAATACAGGATGTCATGTGTATTTGGTGAAAGAAACTTTCTTCAGATAAATTTTTGATTGCTTAAATTTTCACCATTCATAGTTACTGCTATTTTAAGCTCTAACTTGTTTATCTTTCTTTATTCTTCTGTTTCAATGCATCATACTTATTTTTATTCTTTGTTTCTTTTTTGTTGGTTCTATTCACACTTTATCTCCGCATATCACTTCATGAATTTGTTGAAACTGGTTTAAGTTTCATTGTTTTATTATTTTAACATTAAAAGTAATTTATTTTATTTGTAATGCTAAAAATTGTCATGACCTTGGTGCATGCTTCCACATATTAGGAGATAGCCTTCTTGGTGACAATTCTAGATAACCAATGTCCATATATATATATATATATATATATATATATATACTTTTTTCAAATGGACATTTTAAAATTGCTATTTAAAAAACCCATTTAATTGCTACAAATTGGGGTGTTAAGCAATTGGCTACTGTCTGTCTATATCAAATGTAGATGGAGACATTATCGAGAAGTGAGATGTTTTCTAAAGTGATTCAAGCATACTCGCGACCCACGAGAATTATTCGTGGAAAGAAAATTGGTTCTAATATTGAGGTAATTGGTATATTTTTTCTATTTTTTGTACTATCTTTTCATGCATATGACCTAGCTTTCGAAGGTCTTTAGTCATTTCTTTCTTGAAAGTTGAAACAACTAAGATTTAAAGAAAATTGCCACAAATGCATGTTGTTGACCGCTAATAGTTTGATGCCTCTCTGTTTCTTGTTGGGCTATTTTGCTTTGCCCAAATTTTGTGTCTTTTTTTTTTTTGGAATTCTTTTAACTTTTAGTGAACGATTTACTAGGTTAACTGTATCCTTAGAAACCAAATCCTACCTAGTTATTGTTTGGTAAAACCCAAGAGCGAACTTTGTCATGCACAAATCTTGATCAGGTAATCATGGTTTAATATATTGTTTCATTTTAGTTGACATTGCTGAAATTTAGTACTTTCTGTGTACTGTTTATTGTTGTAATTAGTTGTTGTTATTATTATTCGATTTTCCATTATTCAACATTAACCGTATGTTTAGGTAGACCAACACTTCAGTACTTGAGATAGTGAGTACACTGATTCCATCATTCTACAAAAATCTCATTGCAGGAAGCCCTGTCATTGTGTCCTGTCGTTGCATATTCGGAGAGATCTGCATCCCGTCTACTATCTCTGAACAAGCCTTGTGTGAGGGAATCACCAATCAGCACCACCTTGTACACATAGTCGATCTTGTCACTTCCACCATTAGCTATTCCCTCCAACATCACTCTCGCCATTCTACTGTTGTTTTCTGATTCTGTCACATCGTCATTCCCAACAGACTTCTGTGCCTCCAGATCTTCCCTGTGATTTCTTTCATTTGCAGCCTGCAATCTTAGATCTCTGGTGCTTCTGCTATTGTTCTTGCAGTTTCAGACTTCTTCCAGTGTCTTTTGAGCCCCACTACCACTTTCCTGTCATTACTCAGCAGATTTCTGCTCATCTTGTTAGTTTATTCAGTATGCAAATTTGCAACAGTAGAGAACCCTAATTGATTGAAAATGCCAAGAGCAGATGAATATTGTTGCTTTCTCCATCATCTTTCATGATCAACTAATGATCATCCTGGTTCAACCTTAAACAATTGGTTCACCCTTAGAAACATCCAAGATGCATCTAGTTATCCCTATTAACCCTTAATTAGACCTTCAAATATAACAATAGCTATTCCCATGCGTCAACAAATTCAGGTTAGCAAGTCCAGACGAGATAGTCAAAGACTCATAGTTCCCTTTTCCTTTGGTTATAAGAAACAACATACTGAAACCATTCTTTTGTTCGGTCTTTGTTGAGTAATCTGGCTATTGAAGGATAGAGGTGGAAGATTTGATACATGGCTTGCCATTGGGGATGGCGTAGAAGAATCAGCCATTGCTTTCCAATATTCTTGCTAGGTTGTTCCCAGCTCTGATACCATGAAACAAGAATTGATCTTAAACACACAAAAGGATCGCAGTGAAGTTAAAATTTAATTTATAACCACAACAGTCAATTTTAATTCAATGACAGTGACCTGACATCAAGTTTGTTATGTAGGTAACTGAAGCTGCATTTGAAAAGAGCGAAGAAGAAGCTTTATGGAATGCTTACATGAAAGTAGCATCTAAAATTCACCATGGTAAATTAAATGACTAATCTTTTTGATCTATCTTCTGTGCCTTTTGTTTTTAGTTTTATGCTATGTTGGTGTACTTTTGTCATTTATTTGTCTCTAGGTGTTAGTATGGATAGTTTCTTTGAAGCATCATTGGTGTTGCTGCGTCCACTTGAAGATTTTTTTAACAATGTCTTCGTGATGGCGGTGAGTATCTTCTTATGTAATTATTTACTTTGTCAAAAACAAGGTACACTTTCTGCTAGTTAGTGAAGTATGTGTCTTGACATTTGATTAGACCATTGTCTTTATTGAATCAAGATTCAGAAAGTAAAACAGAACCCAATTTGACAATATATACATAACCACTGTATTTCACCATCACCATGAAATAATTTTTATTTAATATCATTTTATTTAGGATAATTCTGTAGCTTTGTTTGGCTTTTTTTTTTTTTAGCAAAGATCCAGATTTTATTCTGCATTGCCAGTCAAGAACTGCTGTGTGGCGGTGAGGATAATCTTCAGTGTGGTAGTTGTGGGGATTTTTTTACTTAGCATGCTTATCATAGCAATTTCCATCCCCTTTAAATGACTTCATTTTATGTCTGCAACTCTTGTTAGTTTGACATGCATGACGGTATGTTTGATGCGTGTATCCATTGTTTGAACTATTGAGGTAGGCTCTCTACCTACCACTGGGGAATTAAGGCAAAAAAAACCTTACCTGCATATGGACACGGAATGCACTAGAATATAGATCATAAAGGAAAGATGCTGACTTGTTCCACATCAATTATTTGTAAAAGCGGGTGTCTCTTTGATAAATAACTGCAAGAGAGGCCCATAGAAATAGAATGGATCAAGTAGTTGACCAAGGAAAAATATTATCTCTAAAATAAGAAAATAATAAAATGAAATATGGACACTAAGAAACAAAAGATAGAAATTAGTTAAAAATATCTCTAAAGTTCGACATCTATCAATGGATTCATTTTCAGCCTGATGTACTTAAATTTCTTATTAGTTGAGGTTGGAATTTAGTTATATTCTTTAAACAATCCATTAACAATTAGTGAAAGGGTTGATGCTAACTACTCCCAATTGCTTCGTTACCTTGTTAGAATGCACCAAATCAAAAGAGGATTCAACCAAATAGGATAGAAGAATTGGTCTTTCAAAGGAGGCAAAACTAATTCACAAATTTTCTGTTGGAAATATGTACAACCTTTAATTGAACGCACCTTGTGTTCACATATACATAGCTGATTTTGACTTCCAAAAATTCTTTTTCGTATATTTCATCATAGCTGATTTTAACTTGAGTAATCCAATTCGGTTACTGAGGGTGTTAGCTTGAATAATCTCTCATTTGAGATTTTCTTTTCTTTACTTTTGTGTCTAGTTCCTTAATATGTATCTATTGCATACGGCTGATATTTTTTTTACTTCAATTTCATTGTACTAATACTCATTCCTGACAGGAGGATGAGAAAATAAAGAATAACAGATTAGCAATTCTCAAAAGAATTGCAGAACTACCAAACGGAATTGCAGATCTCTCGGTTTTGCCTGGGTTTTAAATGGCACCATATTTGACCATCGCATAACATGAGATTCCTAGCTCAGAAGAAGCGTTTATTATTTATCTCGGCGTGTTCTTGGTAACTGCCCTCAAATTTTGTCATGCATAGGTCTCAGCAATTAGTTACCATCTAATTTTCATTGTAATGAACATTTTATTAAGTAATGTATAAACTAATAAATGTTACTTGTTTTGCTTTATTTTTTTTCCCACTTCTCATCAAGATGAATGTTGATTTCAAATCTAGGATTTTTTTAAAGAGAATTTCAAAATTTTAAATATTTATTATATATTAAATATGGTTAAGCTATGAAACAAGATATAAACGCTTGGACGTCTAAAAGGCACAGCAAAATGGTTTGTTAAATCAAGGTTTTTTAGGGCTAAAGTTCAAATAAAGTCACGTAAATTACAAAATAAATTCTCATCCGAATTGATCTAATTCAAATCGCTGTCATCCCGAGAGCCAATATCTATACTCCAAATTTTTTTTAGTGCACGTTGATCATAAATCGTTGACACGGTTAATCTTTTTATCAAATCTGAAAGGTATGCGTTATAGTTGATGTATTATAAAATCCATATACTATTATAAGATTTGGCACCTCCAACAAAAATACACAATATATGTAAGCATATAATGATTAAATCAGATTTACGCAATGATGTTAGATAAAAGCAATGATATTAGAGAAATGAAGTTATAGTATTCATTTCATTTATTTTTTGGGATTCTACCAGTCCAAACGATCTAATACCATATGGATTAAATCATTACGAGTTTAAATTCATTTGGGTAATTGGAAGGAAAAAAAATAAAATCAAAAGGCCATCTTTATGATTGGAATCGCCAAAATGTGTTCCATTTTTATTTAAAGGACACTCCACTTTTATATATAATTATCTAATTATTCTCAACTATATTATTCTCTTTCGTCTGTATTTCCTATTTAAATCTTGAACTTGGGATGCATTGTAATAGCTATGAATACGTAGTTGGTACACAATTATAGTAGCTATGATGTGTTATAATTTTTTGACTCAGATTGAATTACGGAATGTATAAATATATCAAATCGAAATTTATTTAGAAATTTATATTTGTTATTAGATGTAACGTGTAACAACCTAGTTTTAAATCCAAAAATAATTATGTCATTTTACATAGGGTGATGTATCTTTTTTTGATTAAAAAAATCAAAGTGAGGCTTTCCTTTGACGAATTGGAAAAAAAAAAGGAGCGTCTTCTTGATTTTTGCCAAAAAAAAATGGTAATCAAGGATTAGTCAGTTCAAAAAGATGGATACATGAATTATCAAAATAAAAAAATAATGAGCTGATCCATGTGTCAAATTACCTCATCCATTTGATCACATTATGATATCTAAAACAAATTTAATATGTAAGTTTTTTTAATCAAGATATCCCACACTTCAAACTAATTAATCATCATCCATTTGATCACATTATGATATCTAAAACAAATTTAATATGTAAGTTTTTTTAATTCAGATATCCAACACTTCAAACTAATTAATCATGGAGGTGACTGATTCTATCTTATAAAAATTTTTCATCGACTATCAAGATAAATTGAGAATTACTCGCAAAGACTCATCCAAATAACAAATATTTTTAGAATTATTATTTTATTGGAAAAAAATCCCTACAACTACAATTAAAATTTAACTCTTAAATATTTAATTAACCGTAAAAAAGGTCTTACCGCTGCCTCCATTACCCTACTAAAAATATATCTCTACCTAAGGTGCCCAATTATCTGGTGACAGAACATTATTTATTTATTTATTTATTTTGAAAATGGAGGTCTATCGGAAAAGTCCCAAATGATTTCTTAGTTAAATTTATGAAAGATAATGTGATAAAATTATTTTATAAAATAATATGACGCAGATGGTTAAACACTTGCAAATACTCTCATAAACCTACAAATAAAAAAAAATGTAGGGTCAAAGTCATTCGTAGTTTCCTCGTGTTACGTCAAAATTATTTCCTCGTTGTTTCCGGACATTTGCTGCTTATTTTATTTTTATTTTTTTGTTGCCATTAAGTGACGATCACACTGTGTTCTTTAGTAAAGGCGAAAGCACCTTCAGCGTCTGTTTTTTCTACAATTGCATCAAAGTTACTTTTAGGATTAATCTTTGTTATGTTTTATTATAATTATCGATTTGATATATACTTTAATACTTCTCGATTTAAATTAATAAGCCAAGTCAAATATTTATATTAATACTCTTAGAAATTAACATTCTATATCATGTGGCACCTAATTATGAACAGGACATGTCTTTGTCTGATTTTACAAACCCATCAATCATGTGGCTATAGTAGAGTCAAAGTCTCCTTAGATTTGATGCTTTGTTTAGTCAAAATCTTAGTGCACCGTAATTCCAATCGAATATTCTCCTTAAAAATTAGAATGTGATTGAGAATCAGAATATTATAAAATAGTAATGAATATAAATATGAATATTATTCTTAAAAATAATATTTAGTTTATTAATTAATAGAATATTTTTATCAGAATAAATTAATTTTTTTTACTTTTAGAGAAAAATAAGAAAAAAAAATTAGATGTGAGAGAAAGTTGAATGTGAGAGAAAAAAATATGATGAGAGAGAATGTATGATGAAAAAGAAAATGTGATGGGAATAAATGAAAAGAGATAAAGTGTGATGTTAGAAAACGAGAAAAGAGAGTGTGATGTGAGAGAGTAAGATGAGAGAGGCTGAGAAGAGAGAAAGTGTGATGAGAAAAAATGAGGAGAGAGTGTGATGAGAAAAAAAAGAAAAGAGAGTGTGATGAGAGAAAAAACATGATGAGAGATGATGAGGAGAGAAAAAATATGATGAGAGAAAGTGTGATGGGAGAGGTCGAAGAGAAAGAAAGTGCGATGAGAGAAAATTAGGACAGAATGTGTGTGATGGGAGAGATTGAGGAGAGAAAATATGATGAGAGAGAAAATATGATGAGAAAAAATGATGAAAAAGAGTCATGTGAAAGAAAGCATGATTGAGAGAGAGTATGATGAGAGAGGATGAGAAGAGAAAAAGTATAATGAGAGAAAAAGTGCAACGAAAGAGAATGAAGAGAGAGAAAGTACAATGGGAGAGAATCAGGAGAGAGAAAGTACGAGGAAAAATATGATAATAAAATGAGGAGAAAAAATATAATGAAAGAGAACAACGAGAAAGAAAGTGATATGAAAGAAAAATTAAACAAATATATTAAATGTATTTTCATCTCAAACTTAATTCTAATTCTCATTCCCATCAAAATCTAAATTTTGATGGGTTTCATCAATACCAAAAATTTTAATTCCATTTTAAAATTTTTAATTTCATTATATCAATCAAACATAAGATTTGAGAATGACTACCAAACTCTCTCAACTAAAGCTACCTAGGTGTCCAATTATTCCGTGATAGGATTATTATATATATGAGCTATGATATGCTTAAGGAAAAAATCTCAAGGAAAAATTCACATAAATTTATAGGGCCCATCAAAAATAAAATGATGAGTCATGAATTTATGTGTCTATTCTTGAACTTTTCATTAAGATTTTTTCATTGAAGATATTATTTTTCTATATATATAAATAAATGGAGGCCTATGCAAATGGTTAAAGACTCCCAAATACTCTCATAAATCTACGAATAAAAAAAAATTGCTAAGGCCAAGTCTCGTAGTCCTTCAGTTACATCAAAGGCCAAGTCATTCGTAGTCCTTCAGTTACATCAAAGTTATTTACTCGTTGTTTTGCGCCTGCGGTTCAAAGTGACGATCACACAGCTGCGTGTGTCGTTGTTTCCTGACCTTTGCGAGCAGAAAAGGAAAGGCCGGGAGTTTTGATCTCTTCTTATACAACGGCGGAAGGCATGTCTAGTTCACCCAGGAGAGAGGAAGATGGCGAACGCGGGGAGGGAGGGAGGGGGAGAGAGAGAGAGAGCTCGGATGGCTGCAGGAGCATCGGAAGTAGAGATTTTGAAGCCCCGTTGCGACAAACGAGAATACAGGAGGATCGTTCTCCCAAATTCTCTGGAGGCACTCATAATCAGCGATCCCGAAACTGATAAGGCGGCCGCTTCGATGAATGTCTCAGTTGGCTCGTTTAGCGATCCTGATGGCCTCGAGGGTTTGGCTCATTTTCTCGGTAAGGGTTCGATGAATTTATCTTTCTCTTTGAAAGTATCCTGAAATTTTTTCAGGCACATCAACATGTCGATGTCAACGATCCGGCAGGCAGGTTTTGGTTGAGGTCTGCTGCGATTTTAATTTATCAAACTAGTGAAATACTGAATTCAGACTGAGAGACATATAAAATATAAATATAGGAGCCACAATTTACCCAAAAATCATGTGAAAGGTCTTATATACTATAAGTCTATCTAACCTCCATCCAGGTGATATATATGACGAATTATTTCCACCACAGGCTTTTCTTCTTTTGATGTTACTTTTTGAGATCTTATCTTTGTTCCTCTTCCGACAAAAAAATCTTAGTCAAACAAAATAATTGCTGGGGTATTAGTAGATTCAAACATTGAAAAAGATGAACTAGTTCATTAGTTCTTTCAGTTACAAATTAATTTAGAATTAGCATATTCCTCCTTGTATACTATAATGTAAATTGCAGGATTGGAGATCTCTCACAACAGAAGTATGGTGCCGGCCTGCTGGACCAAAAGAGTATTTTGCCGTAAACTTATGAGATTAATTAGGAAATCTTCTTAGGGCTTTAGACAAACTTTAATGAAAAGATATTTTGTTGGAATTTATTATATTACCATGCTGTGTGCGTGACTTTACTACAAAGCTCTAGAGCAGGAGATTTGCACCTAAGGGTTGGTGGGACGTAAATCCCTGTACCCCGTATAACTCACCCCATCCACTTGCCTCCTCAATCACCGTGATTTACCTCCTCCGTGTTGGTCCTGTGATAGGCTGGCGAGGGCATTAGGGCGAGCGCTTCACCTTTTGCCACTTTAGAGCAAGAGATTTAGTATGTGATTTCTTTTATAAAAAGTCAACTGTCAGAAGAGTGTTCAAGTAAAAAATATTTTATTGGATATGAGATCATTTATAACTTAGTGTAGTAGGCACGTATCGTGACTATCTCTATTTGCAGAGTTGTGTTCGACTCAAATAGTCAGTTAAGTGCCCTAACTCTCACTTTACTTAAATTATATTAGATTTTTTTTATATAATATATATGGCTGAAACAGATACTTATAAAATCAATATTTAAAAACTATTTTACTAACATTTTAAAAATAAAATCTCAACGGCATTAAAACCCAAATTTGCTAGTCACACAAACATAAGTCTAAACAAACTATCTAAAACCATTCAAACCCCAATCTTCAAATAAAAATTCAACATTTTAACTTTCAAGAATATTCAACTCTCTCAACTAAAAATCCTCTCATAAAAACTTATTTAACATAGTTTTGCGGAAATGCAAGGACCTCAGGAGTGTACTGCCATGCCCGGTCCAATCAAGAGTCAGAGCCTCCTGCATCCATATTTCCATCACTTGCAACCATTCAACCCTAGTGAGTCTAATGACTCAGTACATTCAAACCCTAATAGCAAATACATAAATATACAATCACATCCATTTAAAAATACTTTTGATAAAAATACATTTAACCTTTAAATCATTTGCATTTACATTCACATAAATATGTAAAATACTTTAAGCATCATATATTTTTTACTCGTCATTAATCCTAGACATTTTAGGTGAGGTTTAATCATTGAAAGTGACTCCTATATCCTCTAATCATTGATCGATCTATAAACCATGGTACCAAGCAGCGAAGTTCAGTGACCCCTTCTTCGTCGCATCCCTTTGGCCTATATATGAGAATTCGATATTGGGTTTCCTCTGGGACCTTTTCCCATAACCAGGCTCCCTCTGGGGCCTTTTCCCTCGCTGTATTCCCATTAATCATTTTGTAAGTTCACCGAAGTTTAACGACCACTTCTTTGTCGCATTCCTTTGGGCTATATATGAGAATTTGAAATTGGGCTCCTTCTGGAGCCTTTTCCCCGTAACTAGGCTCCCTCTGGGGCCTTTTCCCTCGCAGTATTCTCATTAATCATTTTGTAAGTTCATCGGAGTTCAGCGACCACTTCTTCATCGCAACCCTTTGGGCTATATATGAAAATCCGATATTGGGCTCCCTCTGGGGCCTTTTCTCGTAACTGGGCTTCCTCTTGGACCTTTTTCCTCGAGGTATTTCCATTAATCATTTTATATAAGAATTTGAAACTGGGCCCTTTCTGGGCCTTTTCCCCGTAACTAGGCTCCCTCTGGGGTTTTTTCCCTCACAGTATTCTCATTAATCATTTTGTAAGTTCATCGGAGTTCAGCGACCGCTTCTTCGTCGCAACCCTTTGGGCTATATATGAAAATCCGATATTGGGCTTCCTCTGGGGCCTTTTCTCGTAACTGGGCTCCCTCTAAGGCCTTTTTTCTCGCGGTATTTCCATTAATCATTTTATAAGTTCACCACCTGCATTTTTGACCGATTCCTCGCACATCTTCTTTGCCACAGTCAATCACATTCCTCAAAAACATTTTTCCTTTCCTTTCTAAAAAGAAATTAACTTTTTCATCATTTTCATAAAATAAGCATGCATCCGTACATTTCATACCGTTAACACATAGTTTCGAAACTTTTAAAACTTTTCATATAACCTTTCAAGCACTTATTATGGTTACTCGGGACATTACCATTACTTCTAACCTTTCCTCGAGACATAACTTTACTTAGTCACATCTAAACTTACCCGTTTTAGACTCTTACCGACTTAAACTTTAATAACTTTTTCCCTGACTCGAACTGAGACACAACCAGACCTTTACTAACATTCTAAGACATGATTCAGACCCTAGGAATCTAGCCCCAAGCTGCTGCAACCCACCTGGATCGAAACAATCCTTAGCCGAGCCCTAGTGTCCACGGCTCATCTTAGTCATGAACCCCTCTAATGGCAGCAACGCCCCATGCAATCATAAACTTCATCAAACAATGCCCCCTTGGGATGGTCTAGTGGCTAGCCATGAGGTGTTGCTACAATGAGGTTTGGGGTTCGAATTTCGGCAAAGCTGAGGTAAATACCTCCCTTATGTGCTAATCACTATTTCAAAGGCTAGTAGCCGCTCATGATTTACTTCCTCTATGTTGGTCCTAGAATTGGTTGGCAGAGGCGCTGGGGGCGGGCGTATTCGCCTTTTGCCACAATAAACTTCATCAAACAATCAAGAAAACTTAAGAACTTAAAGAAACATAATCTTTATTCAAAAAACGTGATTCCACATATTTTCATGCATAAACACAATAAACATATATACTATGATTTGAATGGTGCAAAAATAAGGGTTTAGAATGTGCCTTTGTGTTTAAAACTCTCGAAATTCGAATATCAGCGCGAGGAGACGAAGTGGATGAACGGGGATTGACTTGGCTTTGCTTTCTCCTCTCAAAACACATGATTTTTCCCTATGAAATCTGCAGCAAGTGTCACGGTTGTTGTCTCCCTCCAAGAACCCTAGATTCTCTTTTCTATTTTTTTTCTTCCAAAAATATCGTCATCTAGGCTAGGGTTTAAGTCTTTTATGTTTAATGCAAGTCTAGGCCCACTAACCCATGTAAACTTAAGTTAATTAGGCCCATTTTTAATTTGATATTATGTTTAATATATATAAATTTCGAAGTTATGGGTAATTAAAAAGTTAAAGTCCTCCATTTTATCAAAATTCGGATTCTCGAACTAAAAAACTCTTGGTTTGCAAATATATATAAAATCTATAAATTATATAAAGTTTAAACCTTAATTAAACATATTTTCGAGCTAAAAAATAAATATTTTAAAAATATATATTTTTATCTCAATCGTCCCCGATCTTCTTTCCTCGGCCAAGCATTGAATATTCACCTGAAAATACTAAACTTTGAAATCATGCAGAGTTACACAATTAATCATATAATCATTTTCAAATATCATCCTGTTATGGTCCCGAGTATAGGATCGAGTCACAGGTCGAGGTTCGGATCCGTACTTGGTCATGTAACACATAAGGGGGAAGGGAGGGGGAAAGACTCGTCCTAGACAGAGTCTAAATTATTCAATTTTTCTTCCTTCTTTATTAATAATAACACTCATTATATAAGGAGTCAAACATCACGCGATTCAAGAAAGATCAACCCATAAAGGAAACAAGGAATCAAAAATAGAAAAGCTAATTAGGACATTATTTGTTTTTACTATAGCAGTAGTTAAATTAGGCCATTATTTATTTTCTATTAATTAGGCAATAGCTAATTTATTTCTACTATAACAGTAGCTAATTAGGTAATAACTAATTTGCTTCCAACTATAGGGGCGTCCAACAAAAGCGTCCAACTCGGCGTCCACATCATCACTCCCCTCCTTGATGCTGAGCTTGCCCTCAAGCTTGAAAGTAGGGTATAACGCCATTAATAGCATGGAGGGAAATTTCCGAATCCACTTCCCCCTCTTCCTCACCTTCCTTGATCACCAGACACTTCAATCCAAAACGGACATTTACACTTATGACCCGTAGAGTAGGACTCATCACAGTTAAAACAGAGGCCCTTGGCTCTCCGTTCTGCCATCTTGGCGTGTGTCAGACGTTTGAAGAATGAAGCAGGTGGAGTCTCCTTACTGATGTCCCTCGTGGTCTTGGTCTTCGCCAAAGGAGGAGGGCCTCCACTGCGGGTGTTGAGCTTGGTTCTGGTTCCGCCCCAATTTATGCGCAGCAGCCCCCGCCTTGATGGAAGCACTACTTCCGTTCTAATGCCTTGACCATATTCATTGCAATGCCTAGGTTTTCAGGCTTTTGTAGTTCGATGTTCGTACGGAAATCTTTGATTAGCCCTGCAGTGAACAAGTCAACTTGTTATTATGGCCGAAGGTCTAAGGTCCGAGCTGGAACTGTGGCTGGTAGTCTTCTACCGAGCTTATCTGCTTCAGATTTGCTAGCTCTCCCAGAGGGTTGTTGCTCATAGGCGGCCTAAAGCGGATATGACAATGGTTTTTGAATTGCTTCCAAGTCATATCTAACTCTTCCTATTCCATTTGAGCAAACCTCTTTCTGTTCCATCTGATCAAATCAAAGTTGGGTTTCCTCTACCAAGTGAAAGGCAGTAAGGCCAACCTTGTCGGTTTCTGTGGTCCTTTGGTTGACAAAGAATTTTTTTGCGCCTTTTAATCTAGCCCAATGGATCCCCTTCTCCAGAATAGGTAGGGAACTCCATCTTCAAGTACAGCGGAACCAGGGTGCCATTAATTGGTAGTTCAGGTCTGACCTCCGAGGCTTTGGAAGGGTCACTCCATGCTAGTAGGGTTGTTTGTGGCGGGTACTGACTATCGTCTTGTCTCTTGAACAACACGGGATACCTCGGCCATTTGCTCCTCTAATCCTCGTTGGAACACTTGCTGCTGCGAAATCAATCTTTCCATGAAGGCATCAAGTTTGGATGTGATAGGATTTGTGTCACCCATGATCGGCTCTGATACCAAGTTGTTATGATTCCAAGTGTAGGATCGAGTCACAAGTCGAGATCCGGATCCGTACTTGGTCATGCAACATGTAAGGGGAAAGGGAGGGGGAAAGACTCGTCCTAGACGGAGTCCAAATTACTCAAATTTTCTTCCTTTATTAATAATAACACTCCTCATATAAGAGTCAAACATGACGCGATTCAGGAAAGACCAACCCATAAAGGAAACAAGGAATCAAAAATAGAAAAGCTAATTAAGCCATTATTTGTTTCTACTATAGCAGTAGTTAAATTAGGTCATTATTTATTTTCTGCTAATTAGGCAATAGCTAATTTATTTCTAGTTTTCTACTATAGCAAAGGCGTCCACCTCAGCGTCCACATCACATCCTTTATTAAAATCATTGAATTAAATCAATTTAGCATATTTAATATTTTTATGCATGTGGTTTATGGGGACTTTTAAATTTTGGGGTGTTACATTAAGAGTATTCAAGTATTCTTGTTTGTCATTTTTTAACTATAATTGTTCTATTTTTTTATTACAATTTTCCCTTGGAGTTCAAAATCATCACTGATTTTGTGTTTTTTTTAATAGAGCACATGCTTTTTTATGCTAGCAAGAAGTATCCAATTGAAGATAGTTATTCAAAATTTATCACAGAGGTAATTGATATTGCCTTTGTTATTTATCATTTACTTCAATATGACTTTTTTATGCTTATATTTTCTCTACTACTCTCTTAGTAGGTTTTATTTTTATAACCCTTGAATATTTTGTTTCAAATTGCAAACTCAATAATTCTCTCTCCTTTTGACTAATAACTAACCTTTGTTTTTTATTTCCATAGTCCTTTGTTTTCTTAAAAGATTTATAAAAGTTTTGTCATTTTGATGAAAAGGATTCCAGCACTAAACTGATTTGAATTATAAATAATGCATGCTTCACGATTTAAGTCTATAGATTTTTGGTCCAATTCTTGCAAGCACATGAAACAAGCCACAAAATTGGAGAGAACTTAGTGAAGAAAGATCTTCTAATAGGATCTTCCTAATGTCTAGGAAGAGAAAATAGAAAACTTTGACTGGGGAAACAGAATACAATACAATTTCATTGTGTATTAGGACAAAACAAAATAAAATTTCTCATTTTATTCATGTTAATTCCATCTCAACATCAACTCCAACTGCCTCTTAGATATAAGATGGTTAACGGGTGTAGTAGTCACTAGTGGGGAAATTTCATTTTAGCTGACATATTTTATAAGCTCCTTAGATAGAGGTAATAAAGGGCGAAATAGTTAAAATGTATCATTCCAGTAAATTATTAAAACTCGATATCACTTGGCAAAGACAATGTCTCCTTTCTATATTTCATCTCCTTCCTCCTTTAACCTTCCATCAATCACTGGCACCATGCTTCGAAATGTCATCACGATACCAGTTAAAGTCCAAAACTTCGGTACGGCTCGAGATTTTATACTTTGCATGGAATAAAATTGATAAGTAATAGGATAGATATTATTAAAGGAGCTAGAATAGAATAGGAGCAAGTGTTGCTAAGTTTGGTTCTTGGAATAACTATTCCAACTTATCATGATAAGTATTCCTGGATTTAAAAGGAATAGCTAACAAGATTTGAGAGGGAGAACAATTCAGTGGGAATTGCTATTCTAGTCTCATTTTGCAACCAAATATAGGAATAATTATTCTGTTAGAATAATCTAGAATGGAATAGCTATTTGTACAAACCAAACATGCAGTTTATGAATAATTATGCAGTTTATAGATGAACAAATTTTGATATATAATGCATTCTTTTACAAATGTGTAAACAAGTAAAATTACAAGCCAGCTTATGAATGTAGCTTGTAAGTTATAACCGAACATATTCATGAGTCTAGGATCAGTCGATTCATTCTATTCATAAACTTTAAATATGCCAAGCTTACATGTCATCAAACTTGATTCACTGATGCTTTGTTTGCTTCATCAAATGGAATTGACATGCCACCTCTGCCTACGACTTTAATATCTCTATCCATTCTGCATGCTCTGATCGACATGGAACACAACTTTAAATAATGATAAGAATATATATTCCTGAGCTTTGGTACAATTCATTCTCATCTTTTCTGCTTGTGCACCAGATTACTGTACTAACGCTTTTTGAAAACATACTGAAATTTGTTCAAAGTTTCATGCTTCTAGGTACCCTGTTGCATATTATGTAAGAAACTATTACAGTATTATAAAATTTCTTATTTTGTTGTATGAAAACTTATTAGAGGCATTTCTTTAGTACATATTGTTATTTGTTAGGCCATGTTTGAACTACAAATTTATTGTGCATATGCAGCATGGTGGTTCCAGAAATGCATATACAGCGTCTGAACACACAAATTACCATTTTGATGTAAATGTTGATTCCTTTGAGGAAGCCTTGGATAGGTAAGTTTATCTTCCGGCATTGGCTTGAATGAAGTCTATTATGGTCAAATGCATTACAGAAATAGATTTTTAAAATGAACTATCTCCATCTTATCAGGCTTTTCTAAAGAACAATAGTAGTAATGTTATACTAACTTCTCCAAATGACCTTGACTTTCAATTTATAAGATAATTAGTTACACTAATGTTACATGACATATATGGCCAATCTACCAATCGATTGGTATTGCATGGATGTGTTAGTCTTAATGAAACAACTACAGACTTTTAGCGCAGCTAATTCCTGAAATTAGGAGGCAATGAACTAGCTCAAAAATAATAACTGACAATAAACCGAGCATCTGACCACAAATATAATCATGTCTATCAAAAATTGCATCAAAATATCAACGATGCACCACACACTACTGATTATTAGGAATGTAACAATAGAATTGCCAACAATCAGAACATTATTAGAATTAATTGTCTATCCATTTATAGAGCTCAAGCTATTAGGCAAGAAACCAATTTATATATTTATTTTCTTAATACTCTTCTTTTACGTGTGAGTGAATATACTCATCTGTCTCAAATCCAACAAATGAATTGTAGAGATAATTATTTTTGACATAGGTAGGATTCAAAACTTTGGATATCCATCTGCTCTGTTACTATGTTATAAATGATTGACTAACCACTTACCCAAAAACTGAAGTTGTTGGTAAAGGAATCAATTTATGTATCTACATTCTCAATAAATATAACAAATGAAACCATGCAATTAGCAACTAATGTCAATGCAAGTTTTAAGTCGAATATTTGCATTATGGCCATGGTTTTCATCATTGAAATTTTACCTATATATGGTGTGAGGTTCATATCCTACAACTTAACTAGAATGCCTTTTTTTAGAAAAATATATTTAATATTAGAGAAGATGAAAATCTTGGAGGAGGCAAGGGTTTGTTGAATGGTTATGCTCTCTGGTATCCCTCCTCTTCTTGCCCCTCAGTTCCTCCTAATTCGTGTGTGCCACCAACTGCCAACAAGTCTGCACAACACCATCTTGCTCCTACATTACTCTGAAAATCTGGAAATGGATGAAACTTTAAACGTGTATGACCATCTGGGGACTTTGCCTAAGTTGATTCTTTTGGATTATCCAAAGTGCTGAGAAGCAGCACAAAATCAAAGGTCTATGATAGGAGAGGAAAGTCCTAGAGGAGGCAAGGGACTCCTAAGCAGATCATTTGATGGCGGTTCTAATTACAGTGCTTCTGTAAACTCTATGAGAATTTTCTGTCAGTATGTAGAGATGACTATGATACAAGTAGAGCGGGTGAAGTAGTTGTTTTTTGGAATCTTACCCGTGAGATCTGACCAGATCAGATGGATCTGATTAAGGACCTAGATTTGAGAAAGAATTGTGTAGAGCCTAATTGTCTTCTATTGTTGCAAGGAACCCAATGGTGATTGAAAAAATTCGCCTGTTGAGACCGCCCGAAAGATTGAGACCGCATAACTTCTGGTGATGGATGATTTGCAAGTTCCCACGGCAACACCTACAGCAGGAGAACACTTGGAAAGTGACACAGAAGCAGTGAGATCCTGGAGACAGCTGGTAATCTTCACCTTGCAGAGATCAGGACAGAGATCTACAATTGCAAGTTGCAGGAGCTCTTCACCTGCAGAGATCAATTCCAAAGATCTGCAGATGTTTTGCTTGAAGGAGATGTATTTTGGGGTAGAAGGAGTATCTGATGCAAGAGAAACACATGCTGGGTGAAGAAAGGGAGAAAGAGGTGCAGGAAGACGTCTGGCGATCTGATACCATGTTACAGGGAATTGGAGATCAACTCCTAATAGTCCCCTTCTACGCATATGTATATAAAATAACAAATGATGCCACTCCTGTACCTCAAATCTTTGCTATTAGGTTGTCAACAAAAATAATTGGTGGTTCCCACTTTCGTACTGAACTATTGGTACAACTATGAACAAAATTCATGGTCATGAATCTGTTGCCATAATTTCATGATGACAGCTAGAGCATAATGGGATTCTCTATCTTTTATTTCCGTGCTTGCAGTCCAACATCAGCAGTGTTACTCAGTAGTGTTACTCCATTTCTTGATTAACCAGATATGTTAACCTTTTATTTTCTCTGCTTTTCCTCTGTTATGTATTTTGCAGATTTGCTCAATTTTTTATCAGTCCTTTGATGTCTCCTGATGCTACCCTTAGGGAAATAAAAGCTGTTCATTCTGGTAAGTGACTCTGAGCCAATGGCATACTTTTTTGTGTTTGGCTATCTTATTGGATTGCCATTTTAAGACTATGTTCATTTCTTTAGAGAATCAGAAGAATCTACTCTCTGATGTTTGGCGAATGTCACAGGTGCGGGTTTTCTCTTTTATTTCTCCACATATCCCACCGCCTTATTTAGGAGTTGGAAACATTTGTATCGAATTTATTGCATGCTGCACTTTTTATAATAGAACAATTCTGTGATATCAGACGATTTTCTTGATTTTCGTTAGATTATTTTATCGAACCAAACATTGATCAAGAATATTCTTTTCCATCCATAGACATGGTTCAGTTTTGCCTTGGAAATGCGAAATGCAAAAATACAATTTCTAGACTTGGGTGAAAAATTCTGATAAAGCAATTTTTTTTCTTAGAATTCCTAATAAATTGGAGTTAATTATCAAGGGCAAGTACAAATTCTGACAACTATATTTGTATGACATAATAAACCATCAACTCCACTAACTATAAGTTGAGGCCTATGTAGTTAGAGTCGGCTGACTATGTGCATGTGTTTAGGCATGGAAAGTTGAGATGCAAAAGCTCCATTTTGACACTTGAGTTTCATAGATAATACTCTATCAATGAACATTCAAGAAGATTATTAATTCATGCCATTTCAGTATGAGTCATTTCCTTTCCTTTATCTAAATTTTTTATTATTTTGTTAGAGGTTAACTTAGGATCAAAACCATTTTGCTAGAGTTAGTTTTACAAATAAGAAAAATCCCTTGGGGAAGGATGATGATATGTCTCCCCTCAATTCCAACATCTCCTCTCAATCATATTTGTGGTACACATTTCCTCCTTGTTTATCTCCAAGAAAACTCCCTATAAATGTTGCAGGATTCCTCAGTCTCAATCAATGTATAAAATGTCTAGCCGTGCCGGTCAACTGGTGGAATTTACTGTTCTGCTCGCTGACTGGCACTGGCATGGGGTCATAGCAGCACGGCTGCGGAGGTAGTTGCGAACTCGCAGGTCACGACAGCATCCCTCTATGACTGACCCCTTTGTCTCTCTTTTCCTTTCTTGTGTTTCCCTATTTCTATTTTTTATTTTTTATTTTTTACACAGTTAGTTTAATTCCTTTTTCTATTTCGCTCCCTCTGTTAATATTTTTTCCTTCATTCATTCGTTATTTGCTTCCCCTCCATTATTTTTTTTTCCCTCCATCCGTCCATGTGGTTACAGAGAGGGAAAAAGTCATTAAACCTCTTTAAGGATGATTATTTGTTTCCTCTTTCTTTGACTTTTCCCTTCTCTTTTCAATTTTTTTACACAATTAATTTCAATTCCTTTCCTTCTGTTAAGTTTTTTTCCCTCCACACGTTAATTTTTTTCCTCCTTCGTTCATCCACGAGGGTAAACAGAGAGGAAAAGATTCTCTTGATGTCTTTAAGATTATTTCTTTCCCTCCTTCAAGAGAGGAAAAAACCTCGTAAAAGATGGTTAATTTTTTCCCTCCTTCGTTTGTCCACTAGGTAAACAGAGAAAAAAACAAGATTGTTAGAAAAAATAGAAAATAAATATAATATAATTTCTAACCTTATAAAACATACTACTAATGAATTAAATTATTTTGTTTATAAATTTGGTTTAATTTTAACTGCTCAAAATAAATCTAAATTAAATTCAATTTAAAATTTCTTGATCTTGCCAACTAACCCTAAATTGACTTTGCTAACCCAAATTGACTTTTACTTAATAAATATCAAACATTTCATGAGACAATATTAAAACTTAAATTCAACATCTCAAATATAAGAAAGTAAGCATCCATAACAATCAAATATTAATAAAAATATTTTAAAATTAATATATTTTATATTTAAAAAGGTACCAAAACCGCATCGGCATAACATAATATGGTACCGAAATTGTATCATTTTGGTCCTAAATTGAAACTTCGGCTCGACTCAAAATTTTAAACCATGGTCTCAACCCTCTCAATTGTTGGAATTATGATCTTGCAAGTCACTCGTGCTTCGTGTGAGGCTAGAGCACTCAGCCAGTATGACTTTTCCATGCGGCCAAATCCAACAAACAACTTCCTTTGCTTGTGATCCTTTTATGTGACTAGATCCATTTAAAATTGTTGTTGTCAACTGCCACTCTCCTCTTTATTAGTTTTCAACTCAGGAAGAAAAGGCTTGAGTTATCCCTAACCACAATCTTTTTGATCCTTAGGCGAAGACCAATTGCTGCCAATGCTATTGTTTTATTGCCTTTCTTTTATAACCATTGTAATTCTACATCTCTTCTAGTGGATAGCACATACTTTGTGAGGTGTGCTTTTACTTTAAATTTTGTTTTCCCTCCCCGAACCCAACCTGCATGAGAAGAGGGATGGGGAAGAATGATTCCTCTCATGACCCGCCCTGCTCCACCCACTTCATATATGTGGCTGGGATGGGAAGTCAAAACTTCGCACCACCCTATTGTCATCCCTACTCTAACAAGGCTATTAGAGCCTTCTCACCAACAACTAGCGCCTCGTTACCACTCATGTTGCCTCTTGTAGGAGCTCAACACTACCCAACATGAATTCAGTTCTTGTTTCATGTCTTTTTCTCCATGTTAAAACATAAGGATCTACACTTTGGAAGTTTTTTTTTTTGATAAGTCCATGAAGTTGTTAGCATTGGAACTTCTGGAAATTGAAGCTATGAAAGAGGAGCTAATACAGTCCCACGGGGATATACAAAAGCTCACTGCTGTGGGTCAGAAGCTGATAAATCACATCAGATGCTTTCTATACTTTTCTTTTTTCCATCTTTCCTGTCTCAGATTCTTCAAATCAGATTAAATAACTTAGGTTTGTGTCTCAGTCATTCTTCAGCTCATTTCGGATTTATTACATTTCTGTTCCTCATCAAAATTTCATGGAGCAGTCTTCTTCTGGTAGTTTTTGTTCTCTTAGTTCTCTGCCAGATCTTGGCTTTCAGTTTCTTCTCTCTCTACACCCATCTTGTCAAGGTTGTGACCTGTGGGGGAGTCTTGAGTATTTGTTTTCCTTTTCCTTCCTCCAATCCCAATCATTTTTTTTTCTTTTAACACATCTTTTTTTCTGATGTGTTTTACATATGTACCACTGCCACAAAAATCTGGACAAAAAAATGCCCAACAATTCTGATTTGCTATTTCTAGCAAATGATGGAACTGTAGTTTCTCAAGTTCTAATTTTGCTAAATCTAGAAACGGTCTTTCCTCCAGTACTTTCCTCTTTCTTAAGTCTTAAGTGTTGTTGTACTTCAGGGTGAAGCACACTTGAAATTTTTGTTCCTGAGATCTGTCTTCATTCTCATTTCACTTCAATTTTTTTCTATTTATCTTCTCTCTTTGTTGATGTGCTAATCGTAGGTCAAAGACATTTTTAGCTGGTGTTGATCTAAGGGACTGTCATCTGTGTGTTCTGTTACATCCTCAAGTTTTGTTTTGCCTATATGCAATATTTTTTTCTTTTATTTGTATGTTCATGTCTTTGTTTACATTCTCTAGTCTATCTTGTTTCTATTGCAGTATCCTGGCATACATAATAACTATGCTCTAGTTTTAGTTGAGTGTTGGAAGGATTAGGTGTTAATAGGGTTATTGGTGATACTGAGATTATCCTCTACTGGTGTTTCTACATTTTCCTTTCTTCAAATTCTACATATTTTCGCTCATATTTTTAAATATTATGATCTCTTGGAAATATAGCTAAATTCTTTTTCTGAAAATAATGTGCTCACTACATGCATCCTATATAAACACGTGAATTTGTGTCATATCTGTACGAATATCTCAAATAATTAAGACCAGAAATTCATTGTGCTCAGTTTTGATTTCTATTTTCATTCTTGTGTCTCAGCTCCAGAAGCATTTATCTTCGAGAAACCATCCATATCATAAATTTGGTACAGGTGTGCACTTTGATGGTCTTGAGATTTTTTTTTCTTCTAACTTCATCTGGAGAAAAAAAATGAGAAGTTTTGTTTATTGATTGATATGAGAGGATTGTGTTTTACATGATTCTTTTAATGCAATTAAATTGCAATTAAGTCCATTCTATCCTTGTTTCAATGCAAGTAAACTGGTAATTATTGTGTTTATGTATTCTTTTAGCCAATTTATTTCTGCATTGTGATCTTGTAGTTGTAAGTTCTTAGGAAAGTTAAAAAAAAAAAATTATATGATTCTCATCATCAGTAATATAGCCCTTGACCTGCTCGGTGTACTAAACAAGAGAAATTATTTGCAACAACAAATTAACAACTAGAAATTAGCAGATTGAACTTGACTTCTCATTGTTTTCCAACAAGTGTTGAAATGCTAGCTGAAGTTTCTTAACAACATATTAATTGTAGCTGTCTGTCTAGCTATTCAGAAAGGTGAGCTTTCAGTAAATAGTTGTAGGCAGTCATTGGTAAGAAAAAAAAATGATTGATATTTTGGTTGATGTCATAGTAGTTGGTGTTGGGGATCGATTGTGTGGACTGGAGTGATAGAGTGGAGTTGAATACTGCCTTGACATGGAAATTAGAAATTCACTTTCTCTTGCAAATAACTAGTTATCGGTTTGTGCTGTGCTTACATATTTATTTGAGTTACAATAAGCAGGATTAAATAATGATAATAACAAACATAAAAAGACAATGCTGACAAAAGGATATACATGGTTCAAACTTCAAACCTCAGATTCTACTCCACGGTCTAATGAATTTTTTTGACAGATTAAACCAAAAAATCCCACTAATAGCAAACTCCTTTATTAGAGGTGGATAAACCCTGTACAAAAAAGGGGAAATTAAAAAAGAAAGAAGATAGTACCAAAATAGCCTTAGAAGCCTAAGGGTAAGCTTACTTAGGGTGAATACTTGTTGTATATGAGTTTTCTATTTGAGGCTCCCTTGCACCCCTATTTACAAAAAATGGGAATACTTTTGCTCCAAAAGGATAAGGATGCTGGTTCAGAAGCTTTTTGCTAATTAAGTCAACTCATATGAGTTTAGTCAATTGAAATCCTGGTAAGGAGGCACATCTACTCTTCAATCAACTCAATTTTTATCTATTCGACTCAAATCTATTTCAATCGATTCAATTCATTTCAGAATAAGATCACAGGCTTATCCACCAATGGGTGTCACCTTTAATCAATTATTAGTTGACTTAAATCCAAGTCAGTCGATTCAAACATTTTCAGCTAACTAAATTGGTCGTCTTAGTGAACTTATCCATTGTTCTGTTTATAGCTTCACCATATTGTCTCTCCTTGAAAAAAAACTCTTTGTTGAAAATATGGGTATATAAGTTTGTTTCTTTCTTAATAGCTTGAGATTCTGAAATAAGTGGTTAGTCAATTAACTTTAATATTGTATTAGTTTCTTTCTTAATAGCTTCAGAAAAAGGTCTGGGTTCATATCAACCTGTGTAAAAAAATCATCAGTGTTTGGTTGGGCCAACCAAGTGAAGTATACCACCCACAAATGAAAGGGGAATGTTAAGAATATAGAAATATTAATTGATCTCTTTCTTTATAACTCGCATCTTTTGGGATAAATGATTAGCGAATCAACTTTAACAGACTTTGAATACATTCGACGTCCTTGTTACTTCTAATTATTTACTTAATATGCATGCCTAATTGATTTTGGTTATACATATATATTACTATAGTTATTTGCCAAATCAAGAAATTTGTTCAAATTGTACATGTTGCTAAATAAATATGTCGAAAAGTTGTCATCATAGATTACTTACTGGCTTTGGTATGTCCTACAGGAGAAAGAATAAATCACAAGCCTTTAAAAGGTTATAGTTAGGGCACATAATAAAATAAAGTATCCTACAAGATATGCCAAAGTCAACGGGTAATACTTGATGGCTACATTTTGATATTTATTTAGAAACTAGTGCAATTTGGTTAGCTTAACTTTCTTGATTATGAATTTAATTGTTCTAGCAGATGGAATGTAGGAAATTATACTTGAGTTGCAGGAAGAGTCATCAGATTAACAACAATAAATATATAAAATTTCCCTCTAAATTTCCAATTACTTGCAATAGTGAACTAGTAATTTAGCCAAAAGCATGAAACTGCAATGATTTGTTATGTTTGCTCAAAGAGGAATAATGTAACAGGCAATTGGAACACGTTGGAGGTTCAACCAAAATTGAATGGCTTGGATACAAGGCTTGAACTTATTAAATTTTACAAGAAGTATTATTCTGCAAATCTGATGCACCTTGTTGTTTATGCAAGAGGTTGGAATTACAATTTTGTTTCTATATTTGTTTTTTATTTTATCTAATCAACTTAAGTATGTTAGAGGGTCTTGATGCCATCCAAAGCCTGGTTGAACAAAAGTTTTGTGATATTCAAAACAGTGGACAAGATTACTCCTATTTCCCTGGTCAGCCTTGCTCGTCTGAACATCTGCAGGTACACTAAAGTCAGCATGCAGCTCATCCAGGATGAATACTTTAAATAAAGATGATGCTTGTTGCAATAATTTTAGAAATAATACTGAATTTCTAAATTGTTATCTTTGGTCTTCAATTGCTTTATTATGCAGATTCTTGCAAAGGCGGTTAGGATAAAGCAAGGCCACATACTCAGGGTTGTTTGGCCAATTGCACCTAGCATTCGGAACTATAAAGAAGGTCCTTGCAGGTACTTAAGTCATCTTATTGGACATGAAGGAGAAGGATCTGTCTTTTTCGTTCTGAAGCAATTAGGTAATTTTAACTTATGATTGTGCCATCCTATTCATATACTTTCTTCATATGGTCTTTTCTATTGACTTTTCAAGCCCAGCCTTAATTAGTCATCATTCTCAAAGATGACAGGAATAGTTGACTAATAGGTTGTAGGAAATAAAATCAAATATAATGAGTGTCGTAAAAATTATCCTAGTACAAAATTAGCTAGATCTAACCTCATCGGAAACTTGCTTTAATTGGGCACTCTAGAAGGAATAATGAGAGACTGTGTGAAACAAGAAGGAGTGATGAGAGGTTGGTTGCGTGGAGGAAGTCATTGAAGTTGCATTCTTCTCATGCCTTGTATTCCTCTTGTCTGTTGCTCCAGCTGGAGTACAAGTATTTGACACATATTTAGATTTAGCTCAAGGATATAAATATCAGTATGTTTCGATTTACAAGCATGAACTCATGCAATGAGATTGAACAGTTTGCTGTCATATCACACATTTTGAGTGATACATGGATATTTAGTTGTCTTTATTGGGCTAGATTGGCGAGGAGGGTCATTAAAGGCAAGTAACAAGTAGCATGATCTCCAAGGGCAACTCTGAGCTCTTCCTCTTCCTCTTCCTCTAAGTCACCTCTTTCTGGAAAGGATTTCACTTTCCAATTGCCTCCTCAGTCCTCTCTCAACGTCATAGGTCATGAGCACAAAAGAGAAGTCATGATGAACATTGATTTGAGCACCTCTTTGTTGCCTTCTAGGGACCAAATGAGATCCCTCCCTCGTATATATCTTTGTGCTTGATGGATTTGTTAAGTTAATGAGTTATAGTTAACAAAACCTATTGGTATAAGTGGGCTTCTCTCGATGTCATAGGCCATGATCACAGAAGAGCAGACATGATCACCATTGATTTAAGCACCTCTTAGCTGCCTCTAGGATCCGAATGAGACCCCTCCCTCATATGTCTTTATTCTTAATGGATTAGTTATGTTTACATGATGAAGTTAACAAATCCTAATGGTATAAATGAATTCTGGTTCTTGTTGATAGATGAGTGGTTTCTGCAGGAGTGCTGATTCCTGTTGTTCAACAAGGAGCAATTCTTAGAGGAATTACATATTCCTCTTTTTCTTGCTTCATTGCCTCCTCCACACCACTATAGCAGTTTGACATGGCAGATCTCTTGCAACCTGTTTTGTCTGTTGGCATAGGTTGAGCTCTATACAGAGCTCTTCCTGTCAGAGATCAAAACTATTATGAAACTGATATTTTAAATTGTGATATGGGATTTAAACAATCACAATCATCAAGTGAGAGCATAGGGTACTTAATTGGATACTTAATATTTCTATTGATCATGTGTAAAAAATTCTAGAAATAGTTGCCAGACACTCGGATTCATATCCATTTTAGATACTTGTACACAAGTTTGAGGAATATAGGTATTCTCGATTGACCCATGGAGGGCGTCTATGCCACTTAAACCTTTGGGCCTGAGCTCAGGTGTGGCCAATTTGAGACACCTACCTCGTCACCCCACCCACTATGAAACTAGGCAATAGTTGGCTTGCAAATCCATTGCCACCAAGAAGCTTGTTCGTCAAGACAACCTCAGCGATCACGATCACACACCATCTTGCTGGCCACCATAACATTATGGAGCTTAAAGGGCTTATGAAGACCAACAATTGATCAAACTTGTGATAGAGCTCTATGAAAGCGAGGAGCTCTTTTACTGAGGTGGGTAGAGGAAGCCATGCAGTAGAGTGGGGAATAAAAAATCCATCCGTGGGATGGCCGTCAGTAGCATATAATAGACACCCAAGTGACTCTTCAACTTCTAGTAAAAATATATTGTGATTATATAAAATTATAAACATCTAATAGGTGTACCACATGGGTCATAATTGCCAATCATAAAAAATCTTGTTAAATTTTGAATTATCAGTATTGATGGAAGTACTAGCTGGTCTTATCTTACCACCAGACAACAAACATCTAAGAAGATTGTGCGCATTTCAGTAGAATTTAGTTTCGTTTTCATGTTTCTTTGCATATGTAATTTTTCTTTCTTATGACTCTGCAGGATGGGCATTAAGTTTGGAAGCTGGGGAAGGGGATTGGAGTTTAGAATTTTCCTTTTTCAGTGTTTCTATTGAACTCACTGATAAAGGTCATGGTTAGTTTAGATTCTCATGCTTCATTTTCCTGTAAACACACTCCATGAGGTTCCGATTTAACTCTAATATTTCCATTTTTTGTGGAACCCTATAATTATTCACTGCATATTGTGTTTATCATTTTCTCATTTTGTTTATTCAGAGCATATTGAAGATATTGTTGGGATATTATTCAGATATATTTTTCTCATTTTGTTTATTCAGAGCATATTGAAGATATTGTTGGGATATTATTCAGATATATTGATCTTCTGCAGAATTCCGGAGTAAATAAATGGATTTTTGATGAGGTAACTGGGTGATTTATTTATTCCGGAGTAAATAAATGGATTCTTGACATAACTGTGACATATCTGTCTCATATATGCTCACAAATGTGGAAAGGGGAAGGCCGGAAGGCAAAATTTCATTAAAAATAGTCATTCTACAATTATTTCTGCTCTTCAACTGAATCACTAAAACAGAATGGAAAATTGTGGGCATAAAGGCCTTCATAACTGTTCCAGGGGTGGATCTAGGATTTTAAGTTTTAATAATGACCTCACTGAACCTTAAAGATGCATAATGTATATTTAGTTGAAATGTGAAACATAAAGGAGAAAATAAATTAAAATTTAGTCCTCCAATTCTAACTTGAGAGGTGTTTTAATAGAAAAACAAAACTTTCCATCAGACCAACTATAGATATTTGTTTTGAATGGGCCAAATAATATATATTAAGAAAATAAAAAAAAAATCTATATAGGGGGCGCATTTCTTTTCTTTCTTATATTTGAATTGATATAATCTAACTTAAATATAAGCATTCTTATAATTCACAGCTCTGTGCGAGTGAAGGGCCTTTTCTTATTAGTTTGAATTTGTTGTACAGCGTTCTTTATCGTTCCACAATTCTTTCAGATTCCACAATAATCAGGCAGGAAACAGATTAACTTTCTCGTCGTTATGTTAGTCTCCAGTTGTTCTAATTTGAATATCTTAAATGCCCATTTTGCTATTTGGCTAAAAAGATAATAAACCAGAAACGAGTGATATGCTACTGAATATTGTTTTGCATATTAACATCTTTATTTTAGACCTTTTGTAATTAATTCTGACTTGTCCCCTTTATCTGAAAGCTTGTGGCAATCAGTGAAACACAGTTTCACTATCAAGACAAGATCTCCCCATGCCGTTATGTTGTGAATATCGCATCAAACATTCAGGTGAACTGAAAAAATTAATTTTCAAGACTATGCCACTTCTATAGTTTTCTGAATTTAAAATCTTTGGAATTGGAACATTTATATTCTGTTTTATAAATTCAAAGGTGTTGTCTATATAGAATTGTTCCCTTATGGTAACCAGACATACTTGTGTTTTATGTGGGACTTGGACTTGATATATCTGGTCCTAGCAATCTGAAATGGTTCTTATGTGTTGCATGTGACAATCAATTTAGATGATTTAATACCTTGCTATTCTATGCATAACCTTGGTTTGTTAGGTATCACTCTTTTTGATTTGTTGGATTGCCACTGGATGACATCATAAGAACGGCTATATAAAATTTTAGGTGACAGACCGTACTCACTGTCCTCTTCCAATATGCCTGCCAAACTTTTCAGGATCAATTGATTATGATCCAAATCAATCAAGTTGATGGCCTCACCTCAGCGCAACTAGTTGCTGAAAAAACGGAAATGGATGGTCAACTTGCTTTATTCAACTTTAATATGCAGAAATTAGAATTGACAGACTCAAAATTGTTCATCATCATCAGTTTCTATACCAGTGTTTAAAATACTGTGCTGAACCGATCGAAACGGCCGAAACATCTTGTTCCGCCCTTCGATCGGCACTGGCACGACCCCAGCATTGGCATGACCCCAGCTCTAGGCCTCGCGACAGCTAGGAGGTGTCGTGTGACCTTGCAACAGCAGTAGAGGGGTCGCATTACCCCTCCACGGCCGTCGCGGAGGTGTCGCGCGACCCTGCAACCACCGCGAGAGGTCACACAACCACGTGACCACTGCGGAATGGTTGCGTGACCCCACGGCACGCCGGAGGAGTCACGCGACCCTCGCGGTCGCCGTTGAGGGGTCGTGCAACCCTGTGGCAGCGCCGGAGTCTGCGGGCTTGAGAGTGGTGTCGGATTTCGGATTTTTTTTAATTAAAACTTAGGTTAATTATTTTAGTCAACTCTTAGCTATGATGGTGATAATCTAATGAGGCTTTATTAAACTCTAATAAAATTATCTAATTAATTTTATATTTCATTTATTTTAATTTAAAAATTATAATAATTTTTTTATTTATTTATCTATTTTCATGTCTTTTCCTCTTTTAAAAGATTATTTTTATATATATTTTTTTAATATTTATGTTAAATATTTTATTTTTAAATTAATACATTTTATATTTAAAAAATACATAAACTATATTGGCACGGCACGATACGGTACCGAAATCGTACCGTTCCGGTCTAGGACCGAAACCTCGGCACGGGTCGAAATTTTAAACCTTGTTCTATACTTCAATAACCTAATTGATTTGCAACTCATCACAGGTCAAAATCTTTCTGATACTAAAAATTAATTTTGAAGTCTCTTTCATGTTTTCTAATCAGATGTGGCTGCTCCCTTCCATCTCTATAAGACAATAAATGGTAAATAAGAAACAATAATCGAGATTGAAAATAGAGATTCAAGAACTTGCATTTTGTATTCTTTTTGTTCTTATCTGTTTGAACATCCCTGGATCCAATCAGCAGTGGTAGAGAGTCCTCTTCGCCCAAGTGTCTGAAGTCACTTCCACCCTTTGCTTCCTTGCTTTCAAAAAAGGAGAAGTTCTCGTCGGACTGCATTGTTTCACCGGCACCTTTAACCCCAATCAAAAGGATGGAGTGGTATGGGTTCGGGACGGGAAATGAAAGGGCATAAATGATTTTTTTTTTTGTTTGCTTCCCTTTGTATCGTCGAAATAATCCTAAACTATCTGTTTCGATCTTGTGAAAGTATAGATAAAGAGTCTGATCTCTCTCTCTCTCTCTTTTGTTTTTTTATGTTCACTTTAGAATTTTCCACCTGAAGATTGGCTTGTCAGATGGTCATTGCCTTCAAATTTTGTTCCAAGTACAATTCAGACGATATTGGATGAACTGACCCCAGAAAATATCAGGTGAACTTTTAACATATGAGTTCAATAGTTTTTCATCATTCCAATGCTGCTATAAGTTTTTTTGGCTTACATCATTCTTGTTAGATGTCTCACTTAAAATTTTGCAAATTTTGCAGATTAAATTTACATGTCATCTGTTGCTATGGAATTATTTTATACTTCTCATTTAGCCAAAAAAAAGAATTGTAGTTTGATTAATGCCATATACTTTATAATTTAATTTAGCCAAAAAGTTTGTATTTTAGAATTTACAAGTAGTACAACCATTTTTCTCTGCTCTTGTAGAAATATTAGTTTTATATAATTGCTGCTTGTTCTTTCACTAAATTTCACAAACTATTTCTTTGACAGTGATTGCTGGGTGGACACATCTATTTGATCAATAGAATAATTTTTGTAAGCTTTTAGTTATTAGGTTTTGGCAATGTATTCTATGTAAGCTTTTTGGCTAATGTCACTCCCCAAGTTCAGATGAAAATAAATTGAGAATTGCATTAGAACTTGATGGTTGTCGTAAAAAGTGTCTAAACCCTATGAGCATCAGGATGGTTTTTAATCATATTTAGATGGCGAAAGGAAAGCATTTATAGGGTATAGGATTATGGTATAACCTGTCATATTTTATATTTTATAGATTATAATGTTAGTCATGAAACAACATTTAAAATAACAATGTAGTAAAGTCTATGATGAATTTGCTGAGATACTAGACAAGCCAAAATTAATGCTTTTACTATCCAAAAGCAACTGAGTATACCAAAGAGAAGCTAAATGATATAGTATGCACATTTTCAAAGATGATCACATGTTATGTTCTATAGTTAGACAAGTTACAATGGTAGAGGAAGACCGAAGGAAACTCTAATTCACATACTGTGACATGATTTAAGAAATTTGAGCGGTATAGCCATTCATAGAGAGCAATGGTGGGACAAGATTCACATGGCCAACTTAGATAATTTGGACTAATACGGTTGTTGAACTATGATTACAAGTTATTCTGTTGCTTAAATGTGTGATGTCAAAATTAGAAGAATTAGCATTCAGCTAATGCTAGGTATTCATTTCAGAATGTTCTGGGAGTCTAAAAACTTTGAAGGATGTACAGACTCAGTTGAGCCTTGGTATGGCACTTCTTACAGTGTTGAAAAAGTCACAGTTTCTATAATCAAGGTTCAATTCAGTGACTAATTTGACAACTTTTCCATTGTTTGAACCTTTCTTTTTCTTTCCATTTATTGGACTGTAAATATGAGCTAATTCAATTTAAGACATTTGCTTAGCAATGGATAGCAAAAGCTCCTGAAGTTGATTTGCATCTTCCAAAACAAAATGTATTCATTCCATCAGATTTGACAATAAAAAATGCTCAGGAGAAGGTACAGCACCATAACCTCAATAACCTTTTAGTAAATCATTTGTCAGTTTAGCAATAACATATTATGTTCCTTAGCAGGTTAAGTACCCCATTCTCTTAAGGACATCAAGTTTCTCAAGATTGTGGTATAAACCTGATACCATGTTCTCAATGCCTAAAGCTTACATCAAAGTTGAATTTAATTGCCCACAGTCGATCGTTTCTCCAGAAGCTGAAGTTCTTACTTATATTTTTACAAAATTACTAATTGATTATCTAAATGAGTACGGTAAGCACCTATTTGACACATAATTCTGTATACACGTGTACACAAAAATATTTGGCTCTTACAATTATTATTCACCATATATCTTGCTTGATGTTGCATTTTTCGTGTTTCTTTATCCCGTGAAGGCATTGCTATTCTAGCAAAGTACCAAGAAAATTGACACTAGGAGCTTGTGGACCATTATATGCATCCATGATTTGACATGTACTTTTGCTTTGATGTTTACAAGGTTATTGACTGTTTATTGCTTTGTACTCATTTCACTTTTGATGAAGTTTAAGGGTTGTGGTTATTTAGTGTTGTACGTTTTACGTTTTAAGTCTTTGGTATTGGGCAACTAATTATCTTCTTGATAAGGTTTTGACTATGATTAAAAACTGAAAAATTAAAGATTAAGATGCCTTCCAATGTTTAGTTAAGGTCGTAGCTCATATGTATCAATCTAACTGATTGCGAGAAAATTTGCCACATGTCTAAAGTTGGAATAGGTAAGAATCATAAGATACATATCATTATTGTAGAAAAATCGAATTTTGATAGTCAACTTTGCATTAGCCAAATTCAGTTAAGAAATTCAGATACCAAAAGTTAAAAGATTCTTTTAGGTAACCATTTTAACTAAAAATTGTTTGCATACTGCACCAGGTAATTTGGATGGTATTTGATTTCTTTCACTTGTAGCTTATTTTCTCTGTTAAAATTATAATTTCAATTCATATATTCCCAAAATTTTGGTATGACATTGTTTCCATGATATTAGGATTTAGGGTTTAGGGTATAATTTCAATTCATATATTCCCAAAATTGTCCAGGCCTTTCAAGTGAACAAGTCAGTAGTTTTACTTTGGATGACATGTGACATATGGTATCCTAGCAGTCCTAGTCTTAAGCTTAGCAAGGTGATCCATGTTGAAAGGTTGTTTGGGATGGCAGAGCCATCATGGAGTCCCTTAGACCACTGATTAGGAATTTGGCCTTGAGGATATCAAGCTTCAATGGGGAGATTTTGACATCCAAATTTATTCCTGCATTGGAGGTTGTGGGGTGATGGAGTTTATAAGACCAAGATGAATTTTCTATCATTATCTTTCGTGTGAGGTTAAGCTTTGGCAAATAGTTCAGATCTATCAACTTAGTGGGACTTTTCCTGTCTATCTGTGACATATCTGATAGTAAGAAATTTGTAATGATCATTCAATTTTCTCATCTATTTGTGAAGAAATTGTGAAAGTTGGAGCTGCTACATTGGATATTGCATTGTGAAGTATTACTCAATTGCATTGGCCAGGAGTTATCCATTAATATTGAGTTCACTATTAAAATTGCTTTTCTTTGGCACACTTTATTATGAAATCTTTTCTCTAGTATAAGTTGTTTCCAGAGGAGTGTTAACTGAGTAATAGTAACAGTATATGTATGGTTTTGTAGCACACTGATGACACTTCAAGTTCAACCTAGCTCCTCCACTAATCATTAATCATTCTTTGATTGCCATTTTTTGGAAGCTTTAACTGCTAATATGTAATGGCATATGTTAGGCACTTATCACAAAAAGGGGGTTTGTCTCATATTGAGGGTAGTGTATGATAGTATAAGTTCTTTATAAATTTAGGAACAATTAGGTGTAGCTCCAATAGATTATAAATGAGAGAAAATAGGTTGAAATGGTATACATATGTTCAAAGATAATCAATGGATTCTATTGTTTGATGAGTTGAAGCTTTTAGAGTGGAATATCTAAGGGAGTAGGAAACTAAAAAATATACAATAAAAAAAGATGATTTAATTGATTTGAATATCAGTAGGATAGTGCCTATAGTTTGAAATCTTATACCGTGCTAGGCGAAATGGTTGAAATGCCTCCTGTGTTGTTGTATTAATCGTGTTGATGAGTATCATTTTATGTTAGCACTCAACATCCCTTAGCATGCTAAAATAAGGGATGCTAAAATTGAGATAATGTTATTTTTCTTTTTATAATGTCTTCATTCAGGATAATGTCAAAATCATAACATTCTAGATGGAAAACAAATTTTAAAGTTAACTATATACTTGTCTTATCTTTTTCTTTTTCTTATCTCTTTTCTCCTTGCACGCCAATTTGTTACTAGCACTATACATCGAAATATTGACACCATACCAAAATAGTGTCGTTTTAATCGAAGGCTGAAATGTTGGCTTGGCTCGAGATTTTGCTGGTATCTAATATGGCATAATCTGTCTTGACCCCAAAAATTAATGTGCCTCAATAGTGATCAATGGACTGATAAAATTAATGTGCCCACACCAAATAGTTGGGGCAAACATGGATTGATGATAATGTATGAGTTCTTTCTAAATTGAGGTAATACTGGGAATGGATATTGAACCCAAGCCAAATTGAATGTTGTTTACGGCTTATTAACAGTGATCAATTAGGAGGCCTTAGTCCCTTCAACCTGCTTTAAAATCAGATCCCACAACATCTGCTACAGGAATTGCTGGGTTTTCCATGTTTGGGTAAAGGTTGTGCAAAACAGCTCAATTCTATTTGATGTTATCTGGGATTTTAAACTCAATTTTGACTTATTTAATTCTTTTGATTTTTGGTAGTTTGATGTTTTTTGTGGTTTTAGAAACTAATGCATTATATATTTGCTTATTGTAGGTCTTAACTTTTCCATTTGGCAGAATTTCTAGTTCATAATTTCATTTCAATGCACCTTAGCATATATAGTTCTTTCTAAAGTTATTTTTCTGTATATTTTTTTAGCATAGATAGTTCTCTCTAAAGTTATCTTTCTGTATATTTTTGCTCATTTGGATGAGCTCTATTAACTGTCTTCTTGCAATGCTATCTCTAATATGATGCTTTCAGCATACTATGCCAAAGTTGCTGGTCTTTACTATGCCATATACAACACTAGAACGGGATTTGAGGTAATTTATTCAACATTTGTTCTTAGTTATCTATGCTGTTTTATAATATTCTCTTATTTGCCACTTATTGAAGATGTATTTATTGTGCTCAGATAGTAGTACTTTTTATCTTAGCATTCTCATGAATGTGATATTAACTTTTTTGTACGTAATTTCTCATTGTCCAACACCTGTCAATAAACTACGGTCACACCATGGCCATAAAATTCCCTTTAGTTGTTCGGTACTCAATGATAACACAAGTTTCTAGTTCTTGTCCATTTGAAAAATTACTTTATTCTAATTCTAATAATTTCTTCGTCTCCTTGATAAATAATATAATCAATATATCTCTATATCTCCACTCATAGGAGTTTTATTTTCTTATTTTGTTTTATTTATATAAATGTTTGATTTTTTGTTGTTCATCTTAAATATGATTGGTAAGTTCATCTAGTGCTAATATTAATATGAAATTAAGAATTAGAACAAGCTCTTGATGTACAGTTCAGAGTCATCTACTTTTGACTTCTACTTTATGTTTAGTTGTCAATTAGCTTAATTATAGTTTCCTAAGATAGATTCCTAGTTTTGTATATAAATATGCCTCACTCTTCAATAAAGTTTATGAATTCTTTTTATCTCAAATAACATGGTATCAGAGCATTAGAGATTCGAAATTAGGGTTCCATCTCTACCGTAACCTTCATCAATTCGCCGTCCATCGGCTGTTGCGTCTTGGTTGATCTTCCTCATTCATAGTCGATTTGCTAATCATGGGGTTCACAACTTCTGGGAGGGATGTGCCCGTACGCGCCGGTATCTTGTTGGTTTGAATCTTCCTTCGATTTCTTTTCTTCTTTGACTTCCTTTGGGATAAAGTCTTATGGTTGAGAATGTTGGGACCTTGACGTCCGCTAGAGGGGGGTGAATAGCGTCTCACCCAAAACGTCGCTTCCTATAATGGTTAGTGTGCACAGCGGAAATACAAGACAAACACTAACAAAAGAAAACAAACCTAACACGCTGTTTAACGTGGTTCGGAGATGAAGCTCCTACTCCACGGCTACGATCCCGATCCGTCGATGGATGACTCCCCGGAAAACCTTCGTCTAGCTCGAGAAGCTCCTTGAGGGTGGAGAAATCTCGCCACAAACTCGCTCAAGCTCTTGATCACTCAAGAAGACCTTGAAGACTCTAATAGGGGTTAACCACCTCTATTTTCGTCAGCCTTGGCCAAGCACCCTGAGCTCTATTAAATAGAGCTTGGGAGGAAAACACCTATTGTTTTTCTCACCGCCAGTCAATTGGCACAACCACCAATCGACTGATTCTAAATGAAATTCGACTGTTACAAGCCAACGGTCGGCTACTAGTCGACTGATGAAAACATCAATTGACTGCTACAGTAATGCTACAGTAATGACAGTAAAATCCTAATCCTAGGATTTAACCCCCGAGTACATTCACTCAGCACTTGTCCTTGCCCGACGAACCTAGACCTAGCCTTCTAGCCTCCTCCATCAGCCTTGCGTCCTCGGATGTCTCCCCATTCTTCACGTCTTGCCTTCTGGAGCTTCCATTAGCCTTGTCATTGTTGTCGGGTCTTCCTTTGCCAAGAGGTCGCGCCTCCGAGACTTCATCCATTGCCAAGACATACTTGGACTTACGTTGCCAAGACTACATGCTTGGACTTACACCGCCAAGACTCATCCTTGGATTTTCCTCCTTTGCCAAGATCACACTTGGACTTTCCTTGTTATACCTATATCCTGTACACTCACAATGCATATTAAATACAATAATAAACCTAACTTAAACCTTTGCCCAAACATCAAAACTTAGGGCACCTAGATTGCTCCAACAAAGAATAAGTCATATATTGACAGATGTAGTGTCTCTGATGTCTAAAATAACGGATTATAAGCTAAATGATTTGAACTATTTGGATTGGAGTAAGATTGTTCGTCTTTATCTACGAAGTGTTTGATAAAGATGGTCATTTGACTGATAATTCTCCTAAAGATGATTCGAAGCCGACATGGCTTAGAGAGGATGCTCGTTTGTTCCTTCAAGTTCGGAATTGTATTGATAGTGAGGTAATTGGTTTGATTGAATTTGTTAAAGAATTGATGGAGTATTTAGAGTTTTTATACTCTAGAAAAGGGAATCTCTCCTGCATGTATGAGGTTTGCAAAGTCTTTTACCATGTGGAAAAACAAGATCAACCTCTAATCAATTATTTTATGGCGTTCAAGAAGACATATGAGGAGCTTAACATGCTGCTACCCTTTAGCCCTAATGTGAAGGTTCAACGCTGCCAACGAGAGCAGATAGATATCATGAGCTTCCTTGCTAGCCTATCTCCTAACTTTGAGTCTACTAAATCACAAGTTCTCTCTGGTTTTGAGGTTTTCTCTTTACAAGATGTATTTAGTCGCGTTCTCCGTATAGAAAGTACCACACCCATTCCTCTTATTGGTGCTTTGGTAAATCACAATACTAATTATGTACCTGGAAGATCAACTAGTCATAGTGGAAACAAAGAAACTCAAATGTCGAATTTTAGTGGTATTGTGTGCAACTATTGTTGTAAGCTAGGTCGTACAAAGTTTGAGTATAGAAAGCTTCAATACAAAAATAAGCAAAATCACTTGGCCCATATTGCGTTCACTGATGATGTCTCTTATAAATCAGTTTTTATCTTTGCAGATGAATTTGCCAAGTTCTCACAATATCAAGAATCACTCAAGTCTTCATCTTCCTTTATCATTGCTATTGTTGATTCAAGTAAACACAACGCGTGCCTTGTTTCCTTATCCTCTAAATGGGTCATTGATTCTAGTGTCATGGATCATATGACAGTAATTCTAGTCTCTTTTCTACTTTTCTGTCTAAAGCTAACACTCCTACCGTTACTTTAGTTGATGGGTCTCCATTTTGTTTTCGTGGGTCTGACACTCCTACCGTTACCTTTGCTTCCTCTGTCTTCTATCTTACATTTACCTAATTTGTCAAAATCATTGTTTATTTCATGATCTTTTGACGAAGAAGATTATTGGTAAAGGACATGAGTCTAGAGGTTTCTACATTCTCAACACACCGCTCCTAAAATCTTTTACTTGCTCGAGTGTTACTTCTCCTTTCAAGGCTCATTGTAGATTGGGTCATTCATCTCTTCCTTTGCTCAAGAAGCTTTGTCTATAATATAGTAAGGTGTCTTCATTAGATTGTGAGTCGTGTTAGTTTGCAAAATATCACTATCTTAGTTCGAGTCTTAGAGTAAATAATGTGCTAGTATTCCTTTTGAATTAGTTCATTATGATATTTGGGGTCCTTGTCCTATTTTGTCTAAACGTGGATTTAGGTATTTTGTTACTTTTGTGAATAATTATTCTCTTGTAACGTAGTTATATTTAATGAAACATCGTTTTGAGTTATTCTCTGTTTGTGCATATTGTGCTGAGATTAAAAACTTAGTTCAATGTGTCCATCTGTATTTTGCAAAGTGATAATGCCAAAGAATATACGTCCGGTTTATTCCAATCTTATATGGGTCAGGATGGCATGCTTTATCAAACCTCTTGTGTTGATACTTCACCCCAAAATGGTGTGGCAGAATGTAAAAATAGAAATCTTCTTGAAACTGCACGAGCCCTTTTATTTCAAATAAATGTTTTCAAACCTTTTTTGGCTGATGTAGTTTCTATTGCATGTTTTCTCATTAATCACATGACATTCTCTGTTTTCAAGGTGAGATCCCTTCCAAAATCCTTTTTCCCAATAAGTTGTTGTTTCTTATTAACCTTAGGATATTTGGTAGCACTTGTTTTATTCGGGATGTTCATCTGCATGTCACTAAATTATATCCTAAGTCTTTGAAGTGTATCTTCCTTGGTTATTCTCGTCTTCAGAAAGGTTATAGGTGTTCTTGTCCCAGTATTAATAAATATCTTGTCTCAATCGATGTTACCTTCATGAAAGACACACCTTATTTTCCGTCCTCACCTACTCTGATTCGTCAAAGGGAGGATGATGATTTGTTGATGTATTCTATCACATCCTCTGCACCCATCTTGGAACTAGCTCCAACCTCTTATTATTCAAGTCTACTCCAGATGTCAACCTCTTGATTCATGTCTTGCACCTATTCCTTCGTCATCAGATCCAGTTCCGAGCGATGATCTTCCTATTGCGTTATGCAAAGGTAAACACTAGTATACTTATCCTACTTCTTCTTTTGTTTCTTATAACGGCTTGTCGTCTTTCTTTTGTTATTTTATTGCTTCACTTGACTTTATCTTTATTCTTAAAACTGTCAGTCATTTCTCATCCCGGATGGAAAAGATGTAATGAAAGAGGAGATGAATGCTTTAGATGACTATGACACTTGAGACATGGTCGATCTACCTTCAGGGAAAAATGGGCTATAGGATGCAAATGAGTATTCGCAGTTAAAGTCAATCCGGATGGGTCAGTTGCCAGATTGAAAGCTTGTTTTGTCGCTAAGAGCTATGCTCAGACCGTGTGGACTATTCTAATATTTTTTCTACTATTGCAAAATTGACATATGTTCAATTATATATTTTAATGGCTGCTACTTCATGGTGATAACAAGAATGCTTTTCTTCAACTTGAGATCTGTTAGGATCTTCGGATGGCTAGAGAGGGGGGGGTGTGAATAGCCTCCACTAAAAACTCAATTAATTCCTCACAAAAGCTTGTTAGCACAGCGGAAATAAACAAAAATAAAACTGATGCAAGGAAAGAAGCACAACCCACAGCTTACACAAGTATGTACGAGGTTCGGGGATAACTTGCCCCTACTCCTCGGCGTGTCCGTAAGGTGGACGATCCCTTGATCATTCGGTAGATCACACCCCGGACAAATTCCGGCTAAATGTTTCTCCTTCTCGGTGGAGTAACCTCTCCACAAAGATCACAAAATAGATTTGAAAGTGAAGCACAATTACTTACAGAGTTCAGTGGCTAAAGGATTGAACAAATGAACTTACAGACACGAAGCAAAAATGCAAAGACAGAAGGAATCAGCCAAGAGCTCAACAACACACACAGCCTCTTGATCGACAGAGAGTTTTTCCAGAACCTTAGCAAACCTCTCTTCTTCCTTCTTCTTATTCTGCCTTCTCACTGTCCCGAATCACTCACTGCAACCAACTCAGGCATCGCCAATCACTCTTCCTTCTCATCTGGTTCTCTGAACTCACACCAATACCATCCATGGTCTTCACTGGTGTCTTTGAGCTCGAACCAATGAGCAAGAGTCCAACTGATCGCGGCCAGTGAATGTTGAAGCTCGAATTGCATCACTTGCAGTGAAATACAGCATAAAGCCCACTTGTTCTTATTCTTCTGATGGAACTTCATTTGAAATTAACCAATGGCACGTTACCTGCAACCTGTAACTTAAAAATCTTACAGCAGATGATTTAATCAGGTGAATCAGAAGTGAATCAGAAAAATCAGAGAAGCAGCAGAAACAAAACGACATGTTGTGGATCGGTCACCAGACCGATCCATAGTTTTCTGGACCGATCAATCCTGATCGGTCTGGGAATAGTCTGATCGGTTTGTGGACCAATCAGACTATGGGTGGATCGGTCCACAGACCGATCCCTCCTCTCGCTTTGAGTCCAGTGCTTCTTTCTGATCGGTCAGCAGGCCGATCGGATATGTACGCATCGATCGATAACCCGAAACTTTACGTGGTTCTGATCGGTCCACGACCGATCGATAACCCATGAAACTTTCAGATATCACCGATCGGTCGTGAGACCGATCGGTGACTATCGATCGGATCGGCCGCCGACCGATCCGCATAACCAGATCTCGGATCGGTCAATGACCGATCGATAATGTCCTGTGTTAATTTTAGAGCCTCCCATCCCTAAACCCTAACGCCTTCCCGGTCCGAGAACGAGCTACCAAGCCCTCTCGACCTAGTCGGAGAACGAGCTGCCGAGCCCTCTCCGACTTCGTCCGGTCCAGAGAACGAGCTACCGAGCCCTCTCTGACCTAGTCCGGAGAACGAGCTGCCGAGCCCTCTCCGACTTCGTCCGGTCCAGAGAACGAGCTACCGAGCCCTCTCTGACCTAGTCCGGAGAACGAGCCGCCGAGCCCTCTCCGACTTTGCGTGCCAAGTATCCGTACTTGGACTTCTCCTCTCCACATGATCAATCTTGATCATCAATCAGTTTGAGTTTAATTAACATCTGATACAAACTTAAATCAGTGTCAACATCAAGTCAGACTGTATCAACAATCTCCCCCTTTTTGTTGTTTGACAACACGATTTAAGTTTAGATCAGAAATGTTCATATTTCCATATTTCCCTAATTTTAGGGGAATCAAGATCCTCCCCCTAAAGCAGATACAACATCATGTAAGAATAGGGGAATCAAAATCCTCCCCCTAAAACCAAACTTTCATTTATCTCTAAACTTAGTTATCTTCTCCCCCTTTGTCAAACACCGAAAAGGTGCGAATTAGGTAAGAAAACATTAAAGGACTCCCCCTTAACCCATACTGTCTTTTTCTTAATTCACCTAGAACACCCTCTAAGTGTATTATAAGACAGTGATAAAGAAATAAGAGACATACAAGACATGGCATATGAGCAGCATATTAAAAACCAATAAGGAGTGAAACATAGAGAAAGGTAAGAAAATGAGCAGCATAAATAGAAGAAATCAGTAAATATCCAGGACAGACATACATATCCAACAACCAACATCCAAAAACATAGACAGTCAAAGTGAAGACGATGTATTCGATATCACCATGCCTCCCTCGTCGAGGAGCGGCAGATGGAAGGTGGGCCTCCTCCAAACAATCGAGGTTGGCCTGATCCAACGCCGATGCCTTGGTTCCCTCCCGACAGCCGGCAAATCCATCGATCGAGATCCGTCGCCGTTGTTCACCGAGATAGATCAGCAACCAGCAACTCATCGTGCCGATCAAAGCGACTCTCCAGCTCGGCAATCTGCCAGCGCAGATCAGGATCGGCCTCTCCATCGTCAGCAGCAGGAGGAGCAGCAACAGGAGCAACCTGTCGTGGAGGTCCCCGTGGTAACTCACCTAGAGCTCTCCCATCCTTCCACCGAACATCCCCATTTTGTCCTATGATTCCAGACTTGGAAAATGCCCGCTTCCCAAGTCTGCAATCCTGTCTGACCATCTTGACTATTCTACCCTTAGAGACATCAATCTGAAGGGTCTCGAGCCAATCTGTAATTATATGCCCATAAGGCATATAAACAGTGTAGCCGCTCGGCTCACTATAGGAGATGATCGAAGAGTAGATGCTAGATACGATGTCAAAGTCAAGACGCTGACGCAATCCATAAAGCATCAGGCAATGATATGGTCGGATCTCAGACAATGGTTTAGATGTGATAGGCAGAAGGCAGTTTGTGACAATTTTAAAAAGAATGTAGTCTTGAGGAGATAATCTCAAGGCTGCAAAAGTAGGAAAGTCAACATCTAGCTCATCAAGGCCACCCGGTCTAGGATGTCTGAAGAAGTACTCATAAATATCGTCAGATGAGATATCAAAAGGTGGAGGTAAAGGATCTGGTAAGTCAGGAAATATCGAAAAGACATTACCGGAACACCTCCGACAATCGAGATAGTCAAAGAAGGATGAGAAACTGAAATCAAGAGTCCGCTTAGCAACTCTTGTTTTATAACCTACATCATTAGTCTGATGAAGGTTGTTATAGAACTCAGAGACCAAGTCATAGTTGATATCCCGTTCTAAGTAGACAAGTGAGTCAAGATTATAGTAGGCAATGATTTCAGACACAGTTGGACAAAATTCGTCCATGAATTTACGATCTACAGACCTACAAGGGAGTAATTTAAAGGTTCTTTGTCTAAAGGCTTCCTCAAAATTGTGGTTCGGGAATCTCCCGGAAACAGATGGTTGAGGTCGGGAAGGAGCCTTAGACTTCGACTTCTCAGGTGACTTAGAGGTACCCTCACCCACTGGTTTCTTCCTAAGGTGTAACAATGTGAACCAATAAGGGAAATGAGTGAGCACTGGAGCCATCAACACCCAAAACAAAAAGCACAAAATGGTGAGAAATGAAACCGAAATGCCAAGTTTTTGAGAAGGAAGGAGTTACCTTGGTGCCATTGAAGGGTCTTTTGGCGAGCTTTGGCTAGGGTTCCGGCGTGCAAAGAGAAGAGAAGAAGTGAGGTGTAGGAAAGAGTCGGCTAGGGCTTCCGCGTGAAGAGGGAAAAGAAAGGATCGGGAAGTTCTAAGGGTTTTCTGATGGGTGTACAGTTGATGAAATGATCGGACGGCTGTCCGATCAAGAGGTATCAGGAGCCTCCTGATCGGTCCCTGGACCGATCTAGGAGCATCCTGATCGGTCCGCAGACCGATCGAGAGGCATTAACCTGATCGGTCCTCGACCGATCAGAGCTTCCTGGATCGGTCCGCAGAAACTGACCGATCAGGCCACGATCAGTAGTTGCCGATCGGTCTCCGGACCGATCGGAACTCTGATCGATGCGTAGACCGATCGAGAAAGGATCGAGCGGGCTCGTGCGTGCGGTCGACTGATCGGTCCGTGACCGATTAGTGTCTGATACTTAGATCTCTCCAGTAATTTCAGTAACTGAAATTAGTAATTTCAGTAACTCAAATTCATAGACATGTTCGATAATTCGTGGAAGTTTCTGGAAAACTTCCAAGTTCAGAACCTAGAACCTGGAGGATCTACAAGCATAACTATTACCTAAAAATTATGGTCTGAACTTGTTTATAGCCCTAAAGTTGCAGACCTTTAGAAAACAGACAACTTAAGGCCTGGAATTTTCGACCTTTGTTATGTTCAGTTTCAAGTTTGTCAAAATATAACCAACTTGCTATCATTCTTTCAAGGACTTGTCTTAGTATCAATCAAAATCATGAAAAGCATCGTTCAAATGTATCAAACAATCCATCAACCAAAGTTTTATAATTTCTAGGTAAAGGTCCAACCAAGTTTCCTTGGTTGGAATATGTGAGTAAGATCTAGGAACCAACTACACATGAATTATGTAATGGTCTTCCCCATACTCAATTTATGTCTCTTCAACCTAATTATTCAAGGGATGCATGATATATTTTGAATAATTCGGCTGATCCTAGCATCTCACCCCATTTCTAGCAAACAAAAATCATTTGTTAAACCTTATAGTTTGTGTGAGATGTTCCCAAGTTGCCCAAATTAATTTCCCTATTTCTCTTGTTGTTTTAATTGTCCTTATTGATCATGATGAAGTCCTAATGGCCTATTGAGCCAAACACATTCCCAATTCTCTCCTCAAATGACTAAATTCATTTTCCGGAAGAGGTTTGGTGAAAATATCGGCTAGGTTTGACTTTGACTCAACATAGGTGAGTGCAATGTCTCCCCTAGCTACGTGATCTCTAATGAAGTGGTGACGTACTTCAATATGTTTGGTCCTTGAATGATGGACTGGGTTTTTTGTTAGGTTTATTGTGCTGATGTTGTCACACAACACTTGCACTCCCTTATACGAAAGTCCATAATCTTCTAGAGTGGATCATCCACAACAATTGCGATACACTCTCTCCCATGGCAATGTATTCAGCCTCGGTCGTGGAGAGAGCAACACAATGTTGCTTCCGACTTGACCAACTAATCAATGATGAACCTAAAAATTGGCAACCCCCACTAGTGCTTTTCCGATCCAATTTGCACCTAGCATAATCGGAGTCGGTATAGCCTATTAAGTCAAAAGACTCCATGCAAGGGTACCATAGACCTACTCTAATTGTGCCCTTAAGGTATCTCAGAATTCTCTTAACTGCAATTAAATGAGATTCCTTGGCACAGACTTGATATCTAGCGCACATGCCCACAGTAAAAAGTATGTCTGGTCGACTAGCTGTGAGATATAGAAGACTACCGATCATGCTTCTATATTGCGTTAGATCAACTGGTTTTCCACTCTCATAATTGTCTAGGCGAGTGTTCGTCGCCATTGGAGTGGATACTTCCTTAGAGTCACTCATTTTGAATTTCTTGAGCATCTCTTGAGTGTATTTTGTTTGATGGACATAAATGTCATCTCGAGTTTGTTTGATTTCAAGTCCAAGGAAGAATGTCAATTCTCCCACCAGACTCATTTCAAACTCACTTTCCATGTGAGTGATAAATTCATTCAAATAACCCTTGTTATTTGAGCCACAAATTATGTCATCGACATACACCTGGGCTACAAATATGTTTTCACCATCTCTACGCAGAAATAGTGTTGGGTCTATTTGACCTCTCACAAAACCCTTTTCTAATAGGTAAGTTGACAACCTTTCGTACCAAGCTCGAGGTGCTTGTTTAAGCCCATAAAGAGCTTTCTTGAGCTTGTACACGTGGTTTGGAGCTTCGGTATTCACAAACCCCGGTGGTTGTTCAACATAGACCTCTTCTTTAATGAAACCATTTAAGAAGGCCGATTTAACGTCCATTTGATAGAGCTTGAAGCCTCTATGTGCAGCAAAAGCTAACATTAAACGAATGGACTCTAATCGAGCCACGGGAGCATAAGTTTCATCATAATCGAGACCCTCGACTTGACTATAACCCTTGGCTACAAGTCTTGCCTTGTTTCTTACGATTTCTCCCTTTTGGTTTAACTTATTTTTGAAGACCCATTTGGTTCCAATAATGGTGGTCTTCTTAGGTCTAGGAACTAAGTCCCACACTTGGCTCCTTTCAAATTGACCTAACTCATCTTGCATAGCTATGATCCAATCAGGATCGTGCAATGCCTCATCAACTAATTTTGGTTCGATTTCTGAGATCAAGGCGACCTCATTAGACTCATTTCTAAAGAATGACCTAGTCCTAACCCCTTGTTGAATGTCTCCCACAATCTGGTCTTGGGGATGACTAGAGGCTATCCTAGATTGCCTTGGTGTTGACGGTGCCTCATGAGTGATCTCACTAGACACAGGCAAGGGCTCAATATCAGGTAAAGGATCAGACTGAGTCCTCTCTTGCCTTTGCTCATCGTCATCAGAGCCAACTTCGACTCTTTCTATGTTTTGATCATTTAAACTTAGATTTCTAAGTTCAAATTGAATTTCTCCTACGTCCCTTGATTGATCATTTGATTTAGGGATTTCTTCAAATGCTACATCCGAGGACTCTTCAATCAATTTAGTCCTATTGTTGTAGACTCGATAGGCTTTACTGGTGAGAGAGTACCCGACTAGTATCCCTTCGTCAGCCTTAGCCGTGAACTTTCCAAGATGATCCTTGGTGTTCAAGATAAACACCTTACAACCAAACACCCTAAGATGTTTAATTGTAGGGGATTTCCCAAACCAAAGTTCATGGGGAGTCTTTCCTAAAAACCTATGTATCAAGACTCGGTTTTGGGTATTCACCGCTTCAGCCCATAAGTAGCTCGGTAATGAGTACTCATTGAGCATGCTTCGTGCAGCCTCTTGCAAGACTCGGTTCTTTCTCTCCACAACCCCATTTTGTTGTGGGGTCCTTGGAGTAGAGAACTCATGCCTATATCCTTTTTCTTGACAAAATTCTAAAAATCTATGGTTTTGAAATTCTCCACCATGATCACTTCTAATTGTTTTAATTGTTGTTGATTTTTCATTTTCAGTTCTTCTACAAAAAGAAACAAAAACATCTATGGTTTGATCCTTATTTTTCAAAAAGAAGGTCCATGTATATCTAGTAAAATCATCAATGATCACTAAACAATATCTACTCCCATTCAATGAAATAACATTACTGCAATCAAACAAATCCATATGCAATAAATCTAAAGCAGTAGATGTACTTACAGCGCTTTTACCTTTATGAGCTGCTTTTGTTTGCTTACCCTTTTGACATGCATCGCATAATTTTGTCTTTTGATATTTGATGCTTGGAAAGTCTCGCACTAATCCTTTGTTGGCCAGCTTTCGAATATTCTTCATGTTTACGTGGGCCAACCTTCTATGCCACAGCCATGATTCTTCTTCTTTTGACATGAAACACTTAGCAGAGGCATTAGTAGCACTTTTAAAGGATACTTGATAAATGTTGTCTACCCTTGTGCCTACTAGTACCGTGTCAAGTGTGTCAATATGTTTGACCAGGCATTGACTTGAATGAAACTCAATTGTGTAATTCGTATCACACAATTGGCTGACACTTAGGAGATTAAAAGTCATCCCCTTGACTAGAAGGACATTTTTGATTTGGAGACATTCGGATATTTGAATATCTCCAACTCCTATAACCTTAAGGCTACCATTATTACCAAAGGACACATTACCTCTATTTTTGTTTTGAAGGGTGGTAAAGAGTGACTTGTCCCCGGTCATGTGCTTGGAGCATCCACTATCAACAAACCAAGTTGATAGATGCTCCCCCTTGACAAATGCCTACAAGACACGAAAGATAGATGTTTTAGGTACCCAAATCTTGGGACCTAATGCATCTACAATGAAAGACCTAGGAACCCATGCCTTGGTCACACCCTTCCTAGTCTCATGAACCCTAGAAGCATGTGATCTATGAAATTGGGTTCTAGACACTAAGGAAATGAAACTAGACTCCTTAGGTTTATATCCTAATCTAGCCTTGTTGTAGACCGCCCTTTGGGCATTTAGAATCATATCTAAGGTCTTAGAGCTAGTTGAGAATTTCTCAAGCATTTTATTGAGTTTCTCAACTTCACTCTTTAGAGCTTTGTTTTCATCCTCAAGAAGCTCTTGATGAAGGTCATCAACCTCATCTTCCCTAAGAGTCTTCAAGTGTTCTACTTCTTCTTTTAATGATTTAATTTCAGTTTTTGATTTCTTAAGCAGTGTAGATAAATGAGCAATAGTCTTATAACATTTTTCTAAATGTGGAGAGGTTACCTCTTCATCATCCGAAGATGATGAAGCCGCGGTTGATGTATCACTTCCGGAGTCCGATTCCTCCCTTGCCATGAGTGCTAATTGACGAGTGCTTTTCTCCTTTTCTTCCTCCGATGAGCTTGAAGAGGATTCATCCCAAGAAGCTTTGAGAGCTTTCTTCTTCTTGGCCCTTTCCTCCTTCTTCTTGAGTTTTGGACACTCGCTCCGATAGTGTCCTTTCTTGCTACACTCATAACATGTAACGTTAGTCTTATCAATATTTTGATCAATAGACTTACCTTTCCCTTTGTATCTTCGGCTTCTTCTCATGATTCTTCTCACGAAGTTGGCCATCTCGCTTGATGATGATCCTCCTTCATCATCGGACTCGGAGGAGGATGAGGATGTAGGAATTTCTTTCTCCTTCTTCTTTTCTTTCTTTCTCCTTCCATCCTTGCTCTTTTCTCCTGCGACTAAAGCAATACCTTTCTCTTTTTGACCTTTGTTAGCAAGCTCATGAAGTTCCATTTCACAAAAGAATTCATCTAACTTAACAATTGAAAGGCCCTTGGAAAACTTGTAGGCATCTACCATAGATGACCACAAGGCATTCCTTCGGAAGGCTTTGAGAGCGTACCTTACGAGATCGCGATTTTCTACGCGTTCATCCACGGAATGAAGACCATTGATGATCTCTTTGAACCTCCCATGTAGTTCACTTACCGTTTCGCTCTCCTTCATGGTGAGATTTTGTAGTTGGTTTAGGAACAAGTCTCTCTTGGCGATCCGAGAGTCTCGAGTTCCTTCTTGGAGCTCGATGAGCTTGTTCCACAAATCCTTTGCACTCACGAATGGACCTACCTTGACAAGATGATCTTTGGCTATTCCACATTGTAGTGTGACCATCGCCTTGGCATCGGCTTGTCCTTTGCGAGTTTGCTCGGCGGACCACCTCGACGATTCTAGTTCCTTACCTTCTTCGTCCTTCGGAGGTGTGAATCCTTCCTTGACCGAGAACCACATGGAGATATCGGTCTTGAGATAATACTCCATGCGGCTCTTCCAATATTGGAAGTCCGCTCCGTCGAAGTAGGGTGGACGATTGGTGCTAAAGCCTTCCTTCATAGCCATCTTCTTGCTCTTTAGGGTGTTAATCCGGATGAAGAGCGCCTCGCTCTGATACCACTTGTTAGGATCTTCGGATGGCTAGAGAGGGGGGTGTGAATAGCCTCCACTAAAATCTCAATTAATTCCTCACAAAAGCTTGTTAGCACAGCAGAAATAAACAAAAATAAAATTGATGCAAGGAAAGAAGCACAACCCACAGCTTACACAAGTATGTACAAGGTTCGGGGATAACTTGCCCCTACTCCTCGGCGTGTCCGTAAGGTGGACGATCCCTTGATCGTTCGGTAGATCACACCCCGGACAAATTCCGGCTAAATGTTTCTCCTTCTCGGTGGAGTAACTTCTCCACAAAGATCACAAAATAGATTTGAAAGTGAAGCACAATTACTTACAGAGTTCAGTGGCTAAAGGATTGAACAGATGAACTTACAGCCACGAAGCAAAAATGCAAAGACAGAAGGAATCAGCCAAGAGCTCAACAACACACACGGCCTCTTGATCGACAGAGAGTTTTTCCAGAACCTTAGCAAACCTCTCTTCTTCCTTCTTCTTATTCTGCCTTCTCACTGTCCCGAATCACTCACTGCAACCAACTCAGGCATCGCCAATCACTCTTCCTTCTCATCTGGTTCTCTGAACTCACACCAATACCATCCATGGTCTTCACTGGTGTCTTTGAGCTCGAACCAATGAGCAAGAGTCCAACTGATCGCGGCCAGTGAACGTTGAAGCTCGAATTGCATCACTTGCAGTGAAATACAGCATAAAGCCCACTTGTTCTTATTCTTCTGATGGAACTTCATTTGAAATTAACCAATGGCACGTTACCTGCAACCTGTAACTTAAAAATCTTACAGCAGATGATTTGATCAGGTGAATCAGAAGTGAATCAGAAAAATCAGAGAAGCAGCAGAAACAAAACGACATGTTGTGGATCGGTCACCAGACCGATCCATAGTTTTCTGGACCGATCAATCCTGATCGGTCTGGGAATAGTCTGATCGGTTTGTGGACCGATCAGACTGGGTGGATCGGTCCACATACCGATCCCTCCTCTCGCTTTGAGTCCAGTGCTTCTTTCTGATCGGTCTGTAGACCGATCAGATAGCCCACAGAATGCTTCTGTGTGGTTACTGATCGGTCCACAGACCGATCAGATAACCCACAGAAACTTTCTGTGTGGTTCCTGATCGGTCCACAGACCGATCAGATAACCCACAGAAACTTTCTGTGTTGTCACTGATCGGTCATGAGACCGATCAGGTGACTAATGTATCACTGGATCGGTCTGCCGACCGATCCAGACAACCAGAGTATCTCTGGATCGGTCAACAGACCGATCCAATGTCCTTGTGTTAGTTTTAGAGCCTCCCAGCCCTAAACCCTAACGTCTTCCTGGTCCAGAGAACGAGCTACTAAGCCCTCTCTGACCTAGTCCGGAGAACGAGCTGCCGAGCCCTCTCTGACTTCGTCCGGCCGGGCCCTCTCTGACCTAGTCCGGAGAACGAGCTGCCGAGCCCTCTCCGACTTCGTCCGGTCCAGAGAACGAGCTACCGAGCCCTCTCTGACCTAGTCCGGAGAACGAGCTGCCGAGCCCTCTCCGACTTCGTCCGGTCCAGAGAACGAGCTACCGAGCCCTCTCTGACCTACTCCGGAGAACGAGCTGTCGAGCCCTCTCCGACTTTGCATGCCAAGTATCCGTACTTGGACTTCTCCTCTCCACATGATCAACCTTGATCATCAATCAGTCTGAGTTTAATTAACATCTGATACAAACTTAAATCAGTGTCAACATCAAAACAACAGCCAGGTCAGACTGTATCAACAAGATCAACTTCACGGTGATCTTGCTTAGGGGGAGTTAGGGTGAGTTTCTCGTCTTTGAAAATCTTTGTATGGTTTGAAACAGAGTCCTCGTGTTTAGTTTGGAAAATTTAGTCAGTTGAAAAATTTGGTATGATAAAAAGCAAGTCTGACCATTTTGTGTTCTACACGAAGTTAGGAGCTGGTATCATTTTGTTAGTTAGTTGTGTATGTGGATGATATTGTTATCACTAGAAGTGATACTATGAGAATCTCATCTGTTAAATCTTTCATTTATACTTAGTTTCACATGAAGGACTTCGGGTGTTAAAGTATTTCTTGCGTGGTGAAGTTATGAGTAAAAAAAAGTATATTTCTATCTTAGAGAAAATATATCATCGATCTATTAATTGAGATAGGAAAATTGGGGGCAAAGCCTTATAGTACTCCAATGACTCAGAACATACCTCACAAGAGATGGGGGAATTATTTGAACATCCTGAGAGATATCGAAGGTTGGTTGAGAAGTTGAATTACCTTACTGTGATTCATCTAAATATTGCATATTCGGTTAGTGTTGTCAGTCAATGTCATCTCCAATAGTTCATCATTAGGCAGCGTTAGAGCAAATTTTGTGTTACTTGAAAGAAGCACCCAGACGTATATGAAAATTACGGGTACACTCATATTGAATGTTTTTCAGATGTAAATTAGGCAAGTTCCAAAATGGATAGAAGATTGTTTCTTTGTTGGAGAAAATTTAGTCTTACGAAAGAGTAAGAAGCAAAATATTATGTCACAATCTAGTGTAGAGTCAGTTTATAAATTTATGGTAGTGTGAGATAATGTGGATATATCAACTCTTTATTGAAGTAAGACTTAAAATTTCAGTACTAACAAAATTGTGGTGTGATAACAAGTTTCTCTTCATATTGCATCGAATCTTGTGTTTCATAAGCAAACTAAACACATTGAAATTGATTATCATTTTGTTCATGAGAAAATTCAACAAAGCTTGATTTCTACATGATATATGAGAACTGGAGAACAACTAGAGAGCATATTCATAAAAGCTTTAAATTGGGTTCGGGTATTATCTTTGTAACAAGTCGGGCATGATTAATATCTATGCTCCAATTGAGGGGGAGTATTTGCTGTATATATCTGTATATATTAGCTAATATAGTTGTCGATTAGCTAGCTGTCAATTAGTTTAATTATAGTTTCGTAAGATAGATTCCTAGTGTAGTATATAAATACGCCTCACTCTTCAATAAAGGTTATGAATTCTTTTTATCTCAAATAACATTTACCTTTGTGTTGTATTTTCATTACTAAGACTTGGCCATGATATCTATGCAATCTGCATAACAAGACATATTAATATGTTGACTAAATTGCTAGATCCTTTTGTCTTGTCATATCTAGTCCAGAATCAACTTTTAGCAATTATACTTTAGGCTCTGTTTGCTTTGATGGAAACTCGGGAGAGAGGGACAACTTTAATCAAGAAAATATTTTGGTTATCATTTGGTAGACCCAAAGCTAGACATGCATTTTATAGACATCCTTCCTAGCTAGATGTTGATATGAACTAACATACTGATTGATGCTTTAGGTGATTGTGGTGGGTTATAATGACAAGATGCGAATCCTCTTAGAAACTATAGTTGGTAGAATTGAGCAATTCGAAGTGAAGCCTGACAGATTTTTTGTGATCAAGGTAATGCATTCAAAATTCTCTTTTCACTCATCTATCACTACAGATAAGTTACTTTTTAATCACAATATTGGTTTTTGATCTTTAACTATTACTTCTGTCCAGAAATCCTTGCTTTGAACTCTTGAGTTTTGAGATATGTTTAAATAACAGACATCATGGTGTGACTTGAGTATTGTACAATAGCAAATAGAAAGTTGTGCTGCAAATCTGAATTTATTGTGGTACTGATATAGATGACAGATGTAACGTTAACAATAAGTTGGTTAAGAATATTGTTATTGTTGATACCCAACCTGTTCAAGTCCAGGTACTCTTTTGTGCTAATCTGAACATGCGTATTCTGGTTTTATATATTTGATTATTTTCAGATAATATGCAGGTTCAGGTTTATGCTAATTGGAATACGGAAACCTGAATATTATAATATCTAAATCTATTTTTTTTAGTTATTGTTGTTTAGCTGACTGATTTTAATAGTTAATCATGATTATAGTTTTAAAATTACTGATTTTATTAATGTTTTAGTCGTGTGTTGCAAAATTTATCTTCAGTACATATTTAGCAAAAGTTTATATGTTTAGGTGTCAGGGATACTTGTTTGTTTTGGTAATCTTGTTTCCTACCTTACCTATTTTATGTCGATTTCTAGTACCCAACATGTACCCTAATTAAAGAGGTATGGGCAAACTTTAGTCAGGTTTTAATCGGTTGGGCATCTGTATAGTAAATGGGTGTGGGTTCAAATGGAGGATAAAATTGCGACTATGTATCCATTATGTCTCTGGTTAGGAATGTGAGACATCTCACTACTTAGTTGTTGCTAAATAAAAGCTCAGGATTGGAACTCTTGGAATGACTCATGACATTGTGATTTTAATGGGAAATAAAAAAATGGTTTTTCTCAGATGTTTCCTATGGATGATAGGATGAGACCTTCTACCACAAGAGAAATACACAAGTACATTAATTGATCAGGAGAATTTAATAGTTTGCTTCATTAGAAGCTAATGGATAGGATAGAAAACTGAGGCATTAGGAGAACTTGTATAATTTTTTTGTTGCCAACTAGTGGATTATGGAGAAATCTTCAACTGGGTGCATTTAGTACCTAAAATATACATCAAATAGCTATATTTCTGGATAAGACTTCAAGAATTATATTCTAGAGGCATGGAGAATTAGTCAAATTCCAACAATGTAGTAGCTTTTAGGAGAAGTGATAGTATGTGAGTCTCTAGTCGGACCAACATGTAGAATGTGAATGTACTGAATGTAGTACAGTATGAGTCATTTTTTGTGTAATAATATTTGAACCTAGCCACATGTAGGCTGTACGTCCATGGTATATGTTGCTTATAGAATCTTGTTTTGACTGATGAGAGAGGAGAAATACCTGTGAGATTAGTAAGTCAATCTGTGAAAACTTTATTGATAGATAGATGGACTGATTGCACAAAAGAAGTTGGTTTCTTGAGTGGTAATATTCAACAAAAACAAAACATAGGCTGTGTCCAGACTTCACAGAACTAAAATATGGTTTTGAAAGTTGAGATTGTGATTTCAACATTATATGTTCCTTAGATGGGAAAAAGAACTTTAAAGACAATTTTAACAGCAAATATGCTTTATGGAACTGAGTGTTTGTGTACAAAAAATATTCTTGCAAAAGGTTAATGAATGTCTAATTTGATTCACAAGTTTATCAGGAAAATTATAACAAAAAATGTTGTTTGATAAACTATAAGAAAAATTGCCCACCTTTTGTAGGAGGCTTGTTATTCATGTTCCATCTTATCTATCCACTTTGACATTTCCATCTTCCCTAGTTAGAGTCATGTGGATTACCAAAGGTATAGTTCTATAACATGAGAAAGTTTGAAAGATAAGGAAATATGTGGCTGCTAGTTGATTGGTTGAAACTTGAAAGTATTATCAAACAAAAAAGAAAGAGGTCATCTTGTGCTCATAAAAAATTTACTAATATATCGTGTATGATCATTGAATATTTTTTAAAAAGGATAAAAGATATATGACTTTTTTTGATTTACCTATTTTGTTGAATGTTCTGATTCATTGACAGACAATTAGTTCATTTTTCTACGTCTTTGTGAGTATTACACTTCCTACCTTTATTGTTCTTTGATGATGATGATCATTTATTCATTTGGCTGTTCTTCACCGAAACTTCCATCTTATTTACTTCATATTAATTAGGAGTCTATTACCAAAAAGTATGAGAACTTCAAATTTCAAAAGCCATTTGAGCAAGCACGGCACTATTCTTCATTGTTGCTGGAGGACAACAAGTGGCCTTGGAATGAAAAACTTGAAGTTCTCCCACATCTAGAAGCAGACCATCTTTCTAAATTCTCAAACATTTTATTGGAAAAGGCATTTTTAGAATTCTATATTGCAGGTAAGCATTAGTCACGAAGGTAAAAATATCAATCTTCCTACTAATTTTCACGTATCATGTTATTTATCATTTTATTGTAGGAAACATCGAACCAAGGGAAGCAGATTCAATTGCTCAGCATATTGAGGATATATTGTTTAAATCTACTCATTCTAAGTGCAAACCTCTTTTCCCATCCCAGCATCTTGCAAGCAGAATTATAAAGCTTGAGGAAGGTTTACGTTACTACTACCCTACTGAAGTCTTCAATATTAAAGATGAAAATTCTTCCCTGATCCATTATACTCAGGTATCTTTCTTCACTCCTTTTGTCAGGTTTTAGGCTGTTGTTAGTTCATGCAGTTATGCTGACTTCTCTTCATGCATTATGACATTTAAGGAAAAACTGTTTGTTTTCTTAGTGTAATTATTAATATCAAATATGTCAATGGTAGTGAATAATTTTTCTTAATATCCTAGAAATATAACATCAGTTATGTCAGTGGCAGTGAGTAATTTTTCTCGATATCCATGAACAAGAATTAGTTTGCTTAGACATAAGGGAACTCTTCATTCTAGATTAATATGGTGCAGGATGCTTTTCCATGGTTCTGCAGATAAAGTCCTACAAAATTCACCTTATCAGCAGCTGAGCGATCAAAACTTATCTAATTTTTTTTCCCCAATTATCATCCTTAACATAAAAGTTGCAATTTGATTGACTATTGGACAGTCCGACAGTAAGAAACTGTCACTATGATAGATAGGATGAATAATAGATAACTAGAAAAATGAGAACTTGAGATATAGGAGCCAACATAGAAATCATCACTATGGTTAATTGCAAACTAGATGAGAGATTGCTGATTTTGTCAATGAGCCATGTTTCCACTTATTTCTTGACCATGTTCTCAAGCATGCAAATTACGTTTTATCAGATCATAAAGGATGAGCATTCCATCATGTGTCAAAAGTCCAACAATCTACTTGTCTACATTCCTTGCTTCTTACATAACACAATAATCTGTTCATTCACGGAATATACCACCTCAATATATGCGGTTGAGGCTAGATTAAGGTTTAAAATCTCGACCCATGCTGAGGTTTCGGTCCAGACCGGAACGATACGGTTTCGGTATCATATCATGTCGTGACGACACGGTTTCGATATTTTTTCATTTATATATAGTAATTATTAGATAAATATATTTATTGTTTATAATTTAAAAATATGTTGTATATTGATTTTATATAAGTTCTCTATTATTAAACAACTTAATATTGTTAGAAAAAATAATTAAATATAATTTTTTTAAGAAAATTGATCTATCAATAATTCAAATTAAATAATCATAATTATATAAATTAATATAAAATACTATTTTATATATAATAATTATATAAATTGAATATTTATTTATTTAATAATTTAAATAATATATTTCAAATAGTAAGAAAAAATTAGAATATCAATTAAATATTAAAATAGTAAAAAAAAGATATAAAATAATTTTTTTTAAAAAAATCAGAATATAAATTTAATTTATTAGAATTTTTATAATTTTTTTTAAAAAAAATTTAGACTTTTTTTATTTTTTTTTAGAATTTTAAATAACATTTAAAACATTATAAACAATTTCAGAATATTATTTAATAAAATTTATTAAATTTTTTTTTAAAAAATTAAATATTTTTTTAATATTTTATTGGGATAATTTAATTAGGGTTAATGAAAGTCTCTTTCAAATATCACACTTCCTTAGGGATTGTTTAATTTATTTAAATTAGAATATGAATTTTGTACAGAAAACCAGTAAACCCAGCGACGCTTGCCTTTAACACTCGCGCCCGCCTCTGACGCGACGCTACTGACGGTGCCGGAGGCGTCTTGCGACGCTTTCAGCTCTGCTAGAAACGACGCGGGCGTGCCCGTGATGCCTCCGACGACTCCGGAGGCGTCCGGCGGTTCCAGAGGCGTCACGCGACGCTTCCGGCTCTGCCAAAAACGTGGAGGAGGCTTCGCCAAAAACGTCAAGACGCGCGTGTGTCGGTTTCGCCTCTGCGGTGGAACGGTAAAAACCGTCCGTGTCGGGCGGCACGGAACGACATTTCATTCACTGGGCTAAATAAAGTGTACCTAAAACATAACATTGCTAATGCGGCTAGTAACTTATTAATGTAAAAAAAACTATCCAATTATCTCTTAAGTTGGAGTATGAATATCAATATTGCTTAGCCAGTCACATGGCTTGAAGCAAGAAGTTACCCAAAGCTTAGTGCAAATTGCTCCATTAGAGGTATAGAGTCACAATCATCCTTTACATAGTCACATCAAGAATGAAGTGACAAGCTGCCTTTGTATGCTTGGTGTGCTCATGAAAAACATGATTAATAAATGTCTCATGTTGCTTTATTGTAAAACATGATTAATGGATATATCATGTTACTTTATTGTTGCAATGCATAAACATTGGTAATTCTTCCTTCAGAATTCCATATACTCTCACTAGCAAATAAATTATAGCTCAATAGTCAGTACTCATTTACTCAACCTCACCCCTATAAGGAGAAACAGCATTTTGTTCTTCCATCCAAGTGAAGAAAATTTTGTCCAGAAGTGTGCAAAATGCAGGTGTAGATTGTTGCAAACCCAACATGATCAACATCAGCAAAAGCTTAAACTTGTAGTTGTCTTTTCCTTTTCTCTAGGGACCCTTTTTTATAGTTACAAGTCCTTGACAAAATTTTCATTGACTTTGGATTAGTAGATCATGGTTTAAAATTTCAAACAATGCCAGAGTTTAGGTCCCGAATACGGTTTGAGTATTGTATCGTGTCGTGCCAATATAGTTTCGGTACTTTTTTTTATTTTAAAATATCACTATATATTAATTTTATTAATATTTGATTATTAAATATGCAGCAAAAGGTGATAACGCTCACCCCAAGCGGCTCAGTATGATACAGGCAGGTAAATCACGGGGACATTTTGTCTTAAAATAGCGACCCTTTCCATGGTGGAAGTCAGACACCCAATGGGGCATTTTGCACTCATTAAGAATTGACTCCAAGACCTATTGGAGTAACCACCCATGTAGTTACCAGATGTGCCAACCCATAGGGGCAATAAAATATCCGTATTATTGATATTATATTTTGATGTGTTGAGTTCATATTTCATTATTTTCTCATAAGATAAGATAATGCTATTAAATTTTGTAAAAATTATTTTAAAAAATAAATAATTCTCAAAATTCAAAATGAAATTTAAAATTATTTGAAAGACTCAAAGATAATTATAAAATTATTTGAAGGTTTAAATTATTTTTTTGAATGTATTTGTAAATTTTTAATTTTTAAAATTTTATTTGAAATGTCTAAGAGTTATATTTTAAAAAAATTTTAAGTCACATTCAATTTTCAATATATATTAAAAAATTTAAATAGTATTTTATAATTATTATTAATAATATATTATATTTATAACTATTATATATAATTAACAATTATATAATAATTAATAATTTATTTATAATAAAAATATTTATTTAAAAATAAAAAAATAATTAAAAAAAATATCATGGCACCCTCCGCTCCTCCGTGCCCCCGCGGAGGGTCGCTTTACCCTCCGCGACCTCGTGAGACAGCGACATCCGCGCGGTCAGAGTGTCGGTAGGGTATGTGCTAGGCTTGCGCCGGAACAATAAATACTATCCATTTCAGACGGCATGGTACGGAATTTCAAATCATATTATAGATTGACAATCACTAAGTTCAGTTTAATCAATATTAGCATAAATTTGGATTAGTAGTTATCTTTTCTTATATAGATTACCTTTTGTAGGCTTTTTTTTTATATAGTGAAGAATCTTCAACACAATTTTCTGCTAACTTCTCAAGAACTTTACTTGACTAAGTACCCTAACTTCAAATGATATCCCAATTAGATATGCATCATCACCATCATCAATTATATTTAAATAGACAATCACTAAAAAAAAAAAAAAAACTCAACATAGTAAGCATAACATGAGTTTGATGTCCTTTCTTCTTAAATAACAATCCTTCAATAGGGCCTTTTTAAAATAGCAAAATAATTATCAACACAAAACCCAGTGATTATTTAAGATTGCTATAGTGACCATAAAGTAATTATTCACCTGCTATGATATGTGTGATCATGCATAAAGTCATTGCTCAGAGGTGTAATTTCACTTACCAAAAATACCCCACTTGATGACAATATAATAAAAGGTAATTCAGAATTATAAGAGCAGTAAATAACTGGACATGAACGAGAGGTGCCCATATATACTCTGTTTTAATGAAATATATATATATATATATATATATATATATATATATATATATATATAAAAGAGATATACGTGAAATAAACCAATGAAAATTAAAAGTAAAGTTAAACCTGATTTAAGGATCTCTGAACAACTCTATAAATCAACTGCCAACTAAGACTTCAAAGCATCCCTTGCATGCAAAACTAGAGGGAGAAGAAAACAAAAAGAGATATAAAAAGTGGGTAAATTGGAAAGACATGCAAGAAAGTTTAAGAAAAAGTTAAGTCATCATTCTATGTACAACCCTGAAGTTTCAAGTTAAGGTTTTTATTTTATATAAAAATTAACTCATGTTTTTATGCCACTTAAGGATGGACATTGTTTTTCATAAGATATTGCACTTAATAAATCCACTAAGTGAACTGATGTATCTAGATAGTGTCATGTAACATATGGGCTAAAGGCTTTACTGGTGATAAACAATGATTTAGCACTCTTGCATATATAAATACTTAATCGTGGGTTACTCATGCTATCATGCCTTTATGCACGGTCAGGTATTGTGGTAGAAGGCTAGGATAAGAGATTCACTTTTTACTATTTTTTATTTGTCATTTATAATACCTTTTGTTAATTATAAATCTTTATTATTCAATAGTTATTCCACTTTGGGTTTACATATTATTTAATTATGCCATTCTCAAATGATGGTCAGTTCAAAAAACTAACCTAAGTCAATGTTTGACAAATGTTGCACTAATTTAACCATATATTAAAAGATGTTATCTAGATAACAAGAGGGTCAAGGATGATGGTAAGAAAGAATGGGAGGGTGTTTCAAATTATGCACGAATAGGGTGAGAGAATATGATGAGGGGTTGTTCCTAGTTGTATATGAACATGAATGAGGGCAAAATCAGGAATGTGTTCGGTAGCTTTTGTTTGTTAACATGGTGTTCTCTTCCCATGAAGGGGGCAACAAGAGATAAGTGGTGGAGGAGTGGGAAGATAGGAGTTCATTAATGGAGGAGGAAGATAACACTCGAGATATGAGCATGGTTTTTTTTTTGTTTGATAAGTAAATTTTATAGCTTGAACCAAGAGTACAAGAATTGGCTATTAGGAGTGACTTATGTCTGACAAAGAGTCAGATCAGAGTACACTCCCAAGGACCGATATATATGAATTTGCAAGTTCTTGAAAATCTTCTCACAATCTAACTGACCCTCACCAAAGAAACTTTTATATCTAGCCCTCCATACTTGGTGTACCATAGAAGACAAGGCAAGATGACGAGCCTTTGTCAATATTCTACTCCCACGATAATATCTCCCAAAGACCCTCATCATCTGCCAGTATGTGGACATCTCCTGTCCCATTTGCAACCTATCTTTCATCTTCCTTCATAACTCCGCTATAGGAGCACTCAAAGAATATATGTTCCTGTGACTCCAACACCTGTCGACGGAAGGTGCATTGCCGATCCTTCTTGTCTATCTCTCATGGGTAGCCGCCTTAGTGCCAACCTCCAGAGGGTAACTACATGACTTGGTTGTACATGTCTTCCACACTGTCCGGGCCCATGGCTTCTTAGGACTAGGTTGCCTAATGAAATCATATTCCTGAGCCATCCTACCATCCTGAGAAAACCATTTTGCTAGCTTATGTATAACAACCTTTAGTGACCCAGCATCCAATAATATGAGATCACATATCTATAGAGGGGAATCTGTGTTAGCTGCCTCCCAAGTCCATAAATCTGCACGCCTTAGGTAAGTGTGATGGACCCACTTTATCCAATGCGCATCTTTCTTAGCCGGTATCCTTAAAAGTACTTTAGCCAAGAGGGCTAAAGTCCAAGCTCGCAAGTCTTTGAATCCCAAGCCTCCTTCATCCTTCGATCTACACATATCTTTCCATGATATTGGAGGATGCTTAGATGTCTACATAAAAGACCTGTATATGTTGTAGATGCGATCAACAATGCCAAGGGGCAAAGGAAGGATGTATAGCCATAAGCATTTAACCCACTGTAAGATTGACATGATTAGTTGCGCCTTGCCAGCATATGATAGTCTTTTTCGGCCAAACATTTATTCGGTAGACCAAAGAGTCAAGTAGGCGGCTATAATCAGAAAGTCAGAGGTGCAACGCCGCTAGTAAGATTCCCATATATCGGAAAGACATGGTCCCTTCCTAGAAACCAGTGATGGTATGAATCTACTGGCGTGTCGAGTCTGCAACTCCAGCCAAGAAAATATTTGACTTCAGCCTATTAACCTGAAGTTCAGCCATTGCACCAAAATCTAATAAACAAGTAGTCAACGCACCTACAGATGCCACATCACCTTGGCTGAAAAGACTGCATAGGCCAAGTGTGCTAAATGGAGATGGCCACATTGAGTGTGAAAACTAAAGTCCGCTCTGTGGTGCATCTTGGTAGTTGTCTCCCAAAATCTCGACACATATGCTGAAAAGATAAGGCGATAATGGGTCTCTACCTCAGGCCTCTCTGAAGTGTCCAAAAATTCCTCCATTGATAGCCAAAGAAAAGGATGTGGTGGTCACGCATTCCATGATTCATGATATAAACTACATAGGAAAGTTCAGTCTCAACGTAGTTTCTTGCAGAAAGTCCCAATTGACTGAATCAAAGGCCTTCTAGAGGTCAACATAGTTTCTTGCAGAAAGTCCCAATTGACTGAATCAAAGGTCTTCAGAGGTCAATCTTCATGATGCATCGGGGTGATATCCTCTTTCTATTATACCTCCTAACAAGCTCTTGTGCTAAATGGATGTTTTCAGTGATTGAGTCCGCCCTACACAAAAGCTGCCTAAGACTGATGAAGAATTTGACCCACAATTTTTGATATCTTGGCTGCCAATACCTTAGAAATAACCTTATAGAATACCGTACAATAGGAGATAGGTCAATAATCTGATACTCTGCTAGCATGAGCTGATTTGGGAACAAATGAAATCATGGTGTGGTTTCATCGATGCAATAATTTCCCACTACGAAAGAACTCCTGTACAGCAGCAACAAAACCCGGCCCTATAGTGTCCTATGACTGCTTGAAAAACTTGGACCCATATTCATTCGATCCCCGTGCTCTATGATCACCGATGTCAAACGACGCCCCCTTAATTTCATCCATGGTTGGCATACGGACAAGTTCATCATGCTGATCAGAACTCACCAACTGGCCAAACTGCAAACTATTTTGTGGAAATTCAGTCTGGTCCACTTCCATGCCGAGCTGTGTTTGGAAATGGTTAGAAAAGGCTTTCACAACTTCCTCAAATGATGTGGTTAGTTGCCCATCCAGTTTCTCCACAACCGTGATCTTATTTGGTCAGTTGTTCCTCTTCACTAGAGCATGAAAGAATGAGTAGTGATCCACCTGCTTGAAATATCCCACCTTCGCATGTTGCATACAAAAGCTGTGTTCAGCGGCACTTAAATATGTCGCGTCTTGTTGTATGGTCTTGTAATTATCTGTCATTGTGCCATTTGCAAGCCCCTCAATCTGAGTGTCTTCCAAACGTTGACGTGCCGCTGCTGCCTCTGAGTTATGTGCTGAAAATGGTCAATGTTCAGCTGTTTTAGATTAATCTTCAGTTGGTTTGGAAGTTGTAGAAGCCGAAATTGTGCTGTGCCATTCCATGTTTGCTGGGAGAGTATGGGCTTTTAGTGGCAAAGTGTGATGTTGCTTCAGATGAGCAACACTTAAGATGGGTCGGTTGCAACTATAGAAGAATCCCAACAAGGTGAGGGGGTGCGAAGGACGTGTGACTCTGGCTTTGGATCTATATGTAGCGAGCCTACCTCTAATATCAAGTGTGCACGAGTTGTGTGCCTCATTCTACAGCCATGCCATAAGAGAATAAAAAAAATGAGAATATGAAAATTGTTTTATTTCTTTAATAACTAATATGGCATTACAGCATCTTGTACAGGAGTTTACAACGATCTGATCTTGTTAGACTCTAACAAAATAGATTATGAGTTGAAAATAAAAAAAGGAAAAGGAAGTTATATTTTACTTTTATTTGATTTATTTAAAATTTTCTATTTTGTTTGCATCATAAGATCAATAATGTATGGCTTTGTGGAACAGGAACAATTCATTTGTAATTTTTATGTGATAAGATGATCAATACAGGAAAAGGAAAAGAGACATTCATAATCGTAAACTTAACCAAGTGTATGGAAAATTCACAAGAAGGGAGGATGAGAACGAGACCGATGAAATTTTAGGAAGAAAGCCCATTCAGTCTTCTTAGCATCTTACCTCCTCACTTTGAAATGCTATGTAATTAAAGCAGAAAAGGTTATATTATATACTACAAAGCATAAAGTGCTTTCTTTTTAATTAGTTTTTACCAAACGTAACAAAACTTCCTCTTCCCTTTTATATATGCTCTAATGAATGTTGAGTTATTAATTGGTTCAATTCCTAAATATAAGGTTTCAATCCACTGCATATTGTAGTTAAAAAACTGGCAGATGCTTGGAATTTTAATTAGGCATGGAATCAAAGTTCAAAATCTTGAACCATGTCAGTATTTTAATCTTTAACTACAATGGTACTGGTACTATGTATGATGCTGATAGTAAATTGAAGGTGAAAAGAGGAAAGAGATGAAGAAAAATAAAAAGATAAACAACTACATAGTTCAATGTTTATTTTCCATCTAAAACATTACGATTTTGACATTATGTTGTATGGAGACAAGCTACAAAATTAAAAAAAAAAAATGACAACATTATCTCAATGTTAGCATACTAAGGATGTCGAGTGTTGACATTAACTAATACTCGTCAACATGATTGATACAACGACATCACATTGTCTCGGTGCAAAGTAGTATCAAATTTTGGTAATCTATCAGAACCATACATTTCGATCGTTTCGCATAGCACAAAACATGACTTCAAACCATGCATTGAATTCATATGAAATATTTGTGTTAAATAATACTTCATTATTAGTTTCTTCACTGCACATCCTAGCATTAAGAAATTATATTTTAGATAGGCATGGTTCTCATTAAGGGTTATAAGTTTGGAACAAGAAATGAAGAAAGAAAAACTATATTAGATTTTGTGATAGTATATGATCTTATACTAGCTAATACGTTTTTAAGAAAAAAGAACACTTAATTACGTTCAAAAGTGGGAATAATAAAACGCAAATTAACTTTATTATATTTAGGAAGAGGGATAGAAAGATTTGTAAAGATTGCATGATCATCCCTCGAAAAACTTAATTACCCAACATAAGTTAGTAGTGTTGGATATACACCTCAATCATAGTATCAATAGAAGGAAAATGTACATGACTCTTGTAATTAAGTGGTGGAAGTTAAAGGATGGGAAATAAAACATAGTTAAGGAGAAAGTAGGAGTATAAGCATTAGATGAAATATACGGTGATTCTAATACGACATGAGATAAGATTGTATCAAAGTTGAAAATAGTAGCCAAGAGTGTACTTGGTGAGTCAAAGGGGCATGCATGAAAGTAAGAAATCTTGGTGGTGGAATAAGAAAATACAGGAGAAAGTAAGTGAAAAATGAATAGCCTATAAGGAATTATATGTTTGTAAGACTAGGGATAAACTTAAAAAAATATACAATAGCTAAGAAAGAGATTAACAAAGCAGTGAATGAAGCAAAGAATGAAGCTTTTGAACAATTATATTGAAAATTGGATTTAAAATTGCTAGACCCCGTGGTTGTTTTGATGTGATCAACCAAGTTGGTTAGGTCTTGCTTTGTGTTTGATCCCTGTGTCTGAGTGTGCAGGAGCTTAGGAGCGCAGGAAGTCGAGCGGAAGACGCAGCTAGCGAGAAGGACGGCACGGGAAGGGAGCCGACGGGCTCGGTGCGTCCGAAGAACGAGAGAGCTGCGAAAGAGTACACGGTGGGCGAGAAGAACGTGCGCGGCGTTCGAGGGATGTTAAGCCGGGGAGGGAGGCTGCTCGAGGAGAAGTTCGGAAAATGGGTTCGGGTGAGTCCTATTTCGGTTGGCCGGAATCACCCAAAAGAATAGAGCTTCGAAAGTTGAAGCAAAGAAGTAACTGAGTTGGTCAAGACTGCTCAAGGCGCCTTCATCATGGCTTGAAGGCGCTTTCATCTGGTCAAAAGTGACCGTTTGCGCTTTGGATAAAGTTTTATCCGCCTACTCGATGGAGGCGCCTTTGACCTCTGTTGAAGGCACCTTGGACATCCGAGATAGAATTTCCAGAGGCTATATAAAGGCCCCTGGAGCTAGGAATTATCTATCAATTGTTCAATCAACTCTGTAATCATTTCCTAGCAATAGTTCTGAGCTGTTAGAGTGTAAAAGGCTTCTCCGCCTTCAATAAAGGAGACTTTTTCTAGTGCGCTTTTCATCGCCCTGGATTAACAACCTTCTTAGTTGTAACCAGGTTAACTCTCGAGTCTCTGGTTTATTTCTATTTCCTTGTTTTAGTTATTTTATTATTGCTATTGCATTTTTGAGTTGAAAATTCCGAGGAGGGTATAGTTTTTATTTTTCAGAAGCAATTCACCCCCCTCTTGCCGGCCTCCGCTGCACCTACAATTGGTATCAAAGCCAGACCGCCTCAGAAGGACTAACCGCCGACTGAAGCACGAAGATCAAGAAGATGGCCGGAACAAGCATTCATCCTCTGAAGTTCGACGGAGACTTCGCGATGTGGAAACGCCGGATGGAGGTATTTTTCAAGATAGAATTTGATATTTGTTTAATCATGAAATATGGCTATGCAGTTCCAAAAGATAAGGAAGAAAACACCTAGACGAAAAAGGAGCAAGCCGATTTCGTCGCCAACAGAAAAGCAGAGTTTCATCTGCTCAGCATGCTGCCGCCCCAAGAGGTAAGTCGGATCGGAAGCTACGACTCCGCTAAAGACCTCTGGGAAAAATTCCTGGAGCTCCACGAAGGCACATCAGAAGCAAAACTGGCAAGGCGGGACATACTCCGGACTCAACTTACGAACCTCCGGATGAACCAAGGCGAGAAGGTAGCGCAACTCCAAGCAAGGATTAAAGAGCTAATAACTCAACTAATCAACCTTGGAGAAGAAGTAACGAACCGGGACTCGATCCGGTACGCGCTTAACGCCTTCCCCAAAACTCCAGAATGGGCGTCCTTAGTAGATGCATACTACATCTCTAAGGACTTTGAGATAAGTACTTTAGAAAATTTATTTTCAACTTTTGAACTTCACGAATATCGGATTGCAGAGCCCAATGAAGTGGAGAAAACAAGTCAGAATATTGCCTTAAAGGCAAGAACAAACGATTCTGACTCCGAAACCTCGATCGACTAATCGGAAGCGGCACTATTGGTAAAGCGTTTCAATAAGTTTTTTAATTCTAATAAATTTAGATCGCAGACAAAGAGGCATGAGCAAAAGAGAAGAACGGTTCGTTGCTACAATTGCAATGAAGAAGGGCACATCAAAGATGACTGCCCAAAATTGAAGAAAAAGGGCAGAGTAAAGGAAAAGCGACAATCTTCCTCCAAATAGAAGAACCTGAAGGTCACTTGGTCAGATTCGTCTTCTTCCGAATTAGACGTCGAAGCCTTCTCGGGGTTAGCGCTAATAGCTAACCATCAGCTGGAAGAAGAGTCAAGCTCAGAGATGAGCATAGATGAAGGGGGAGGAACATCAGAGGAAGAAAGCTGCAGTGAAGGGGGAGCATCACCAAGTCTGGTAAGTAAGGTATGTAATCTAACCTGACTCAGTCTTTTCAATTTATTAAGTCTCTTTCTAAAGATTTATTCAAATTAAAAAAAGATAATGCTGACTTAAATAGAATTTTAGATAAATTAAAATTAGAAAATAATAATTTAAAATTAGAAATTGAAAATTTGAAAACTGATGCATGTTTTAAAACAAATGTTTTTCAAAAGTCAAAACTTAGGATTTATGGAAAATTAAATTGGTATGAATGAATCCATTAATCTATTGTGCTAATGCTAGGTTGTTCCCCGGAAGGAACGCGTTGCAGGGTCCGACTGTAACGTCTCGGCAAGGACCGCTACATCTCCAGAACTCGGGTGTAGTGATAAATATGCAAGAGTTCGCGTTACAGGGTCCGACTGTAACATCTCAGCAAGGACCGCTACATCTCCATGAGAACTTGGGTGTAGTGTTAAATAGGCAAGAGTTCTCACACCATAGGTTAGATAAGAACAAATATGATAGGAAAACTAATAATCTAAGATTTGGAACATGGAATATAGGAACTCTCACTGGTAAATCAATGGAGGTAGTAGATATGATGATTAGGAGAAAAATTAATATTTTATGTGTACAAGAGACAAAATGGACAGGTGAGAAGGCAAAGATGATAGAGAACTCGGGTTTTAAGTTATGGTACATTTGAAAAGTAAAACAAGAAATGGAGTGGGTATTATTATAGATAGTTTGTTAAAGGATGAAGTTGTAGGAGTAGTTAGAAAAGGGATAGAATTATAACTCTTAAGATAATAGTGGCGAAAGAAACTATGAATATAATTAGCGTATATGCACTGCAAATAGGATTAGATGAAGTTACCAAATTAAGGATGTGGGAGGAATTAGAAGAAATAATACAAAATATTACACCAAAAAAAAGAATTTAAATAGGAGGTGATCGGCAGGTCGGAGTGAAAATGAGGAATATGAGAGAATACATAGGAGTTATGGGTTTGGAACGAGGAATGAGGAAGGGAAAACTATATTAGATTTTGCGATAGCATATGACCTTATATTAGCTAATACATTTTTAAGAAAAGAGAAGAACACTTAGTCACATTCAAAAGTGGGAATAATAAATCGCAAATTGACTTTCTTATGGTTAGGAAGAAGGATAGAAAGATTTGTAAAGATTGCAAAGTCATCCCTCGAGAAAGCTTAACTACCCAACATAGGGTAGTAGTGTTGGATATACGCCTCAAACATAGTATCAATAGAAAGAAAATATATACAATTCCTAGAATTAAGTGGTGGAAGTTAAAGGATGGGAAGCAACATATATTTAAAGAAGGTAGAAGTCAAGCATTAGGTGAAATATATGATGACTCTAATACAACATGGGATAAGATGGTATCAAAGTTGAAAATAGTAGTTAAGAGTGTCCTCGGTGAGTCAAAGGCATATGCACCACTAAGTAAAGAATCTTGGGGTGGAATGAGAAAGTACAAGAGAAAGTGAGGGAAAACGAATAACTTATAAGGAATTATATATTTGTAAGAAGGAGGAGGAAAAAATAAAAATGACAAAGAAGTTAGAAAGTAGTGGTGAAAAATAAAACTTTTGAACGGTTATATCAAAAATTGGATACAAAAAAAGGGAAAAGATATTTATAGAATAGCTAAAGCGAGAGAAGAAAACAAGAGATCTTAGCAAATAAAATGTATTAAAGATGAATGTAATAGGATATTAGTAGACGATGAAGAAATAAAAAGCGGTGGAAGAGGTATTTTCATCAACTTTTTAATGAAGGTTTAGATGACCAACTTAACTTAGGTAATTTAATTAGGTCAAATGAGCATCGAAATTTTAATTTTTATCGTAGAATTCAAACTTCAGAAGTAAAGAAAACTTTAAATGAGATGTTAAATGGAAAAGCTGTTGACCGGATGATATTACATAGATGTATGGAAGTGCTTAGGGAAACAAGGTATTGAATGGCTTACAAAATTATTTAATATGATATTGAAAGCGAAAAAAATATTGATGACTGTTGTTTATATAAGAATAAGGACGGCATACAAAATTGTACAAATTATAGAGATATTAAGCTAATGAGTCATACTAAACTTTGAAAAAGAATAATAGAAAATAGATTAAGGAAGGAGACCGTGGTAACTAAAAATCAATTTGGGTTCATGTCTGGAAGGTCGACAATAGAAGCTATGCATCTTCTTAGACAATTAATTGAAAATATCGAGAGCAAAACAAGATCTACATATGGTATTCATTGACTTAGAAAAGGCGTATGATAGAAAATTATAGAAAAAAGATTTTTAGAAGAGGTGATAAAGCATAACGTATATTGAACTAATTAAGGATATGTATAAGGATGTAGGCAGAGTAACTAAAGGTTTTCATGATAGGGTTACATCAAGGATCAGTTCTAAGTCCATATCTTTTTACATTAATTATGGATGAACTCACAGGACACATTCAAGACACTGTACTATGGTGCGTGTTGTGTGCAGATGATATTATTTTGGTAGATGAGACACGTGAAAGAGTAAATGCTAAGCTAGAATCTTGGGGGAAACACTAGAAAGGAAAAGTTTTAAGCTTAGTAGATTAAAGACAGAATATATGGAATTTAAGTTTAGCAATATTAGAAGTAATGAAACAATTGTTAAGATAGGAGAGAACGAGTTGTCCGGAACCGAGAGATTTAAATATTTAAGATCATTTTTGCAAAATGATGGAGGGATTGAGAGAGATGTCTTACATAGAATACAAGCAGGATGTGTGGAATAGAGGGGAGCGTCGAGTGTTTTATGTGACCGTAAAGTACCTTTTAAACTTAAAGGTAAGTTCTATAAAATTGCAGTTAGACCTGCTATGTTATATGGAGGTGAATGTTGGGTTATGACTCGAGCACATTAGCAGAAGATGAGAGTTGCAGAGATGAGGATGTTAAGGTGGATGTGTGGACATACGAAGCTGGATAAAATAAGAAATGAGAGCGTTAGAGAGAATGTTGGAGTTGCATCTATTGAGGAAAAACTCTGAGAGACACATTTAAGATGGTACGGACATGTACTTAGACGACCAATAAATGCTCCAGTTAGGCGATGTGAAACTATGATAAACATGCATATAAAACGAGGAAGAGGAAGACCAAAAAAGACTTGGTTAGCAACAATAAAACAAGATAAAATTTATTTAAATATAGATGATGATATAATAGGAGATAGAGCTCAATGGCGTAAAAGGATTCATACAGCCGACCCCACTTAGTGGGAAAAGGCTTGGTTGTTGTTGTTGTTGTTGTTAAATATCATCAAGGTCAATTTAGGAAAATTCTCAAGAATTATATACCCCCTAAGTTTCTGATTAATCCAGTAGGAAGGAACCTCTATTGGGTTCCAAAAGCTTTATTAGACTAAATTTCTTTTATTATTAAAGCTTCCAGCAAGAAAATTAAACGTTATAATTTCTCTATGAGGCTTGTCTAAGTGGTTGTTGCTCCAATAACCAAGAAGGCTTAATACCTCGCCATAACTTGGAAGCTGAAATATTGAAATAAAATGTTTAATTAACTTTCTGAAAAAGCATTAAACTAGAATTAAATAATGCTTTGAAAGTTTTTTCAAATATTGTCTTTTAAAATCTTCAAAATTTTTACTTAGAATTTTTTTAAAAAAAGTCATTTTACTTAGAATTATTTTTTTAAAAAAATTCTAAAAATTCATTTTGCTTATGCATTTTTTCTGGTAAATTCTAAAAAGTCATTTAACTTAGAATTTTTTTTTGAAAATTCAAAAAACTCATTTTAGTTAGAAATCTTTTTGGAAAATTCTAAAAATTCATTTTTCTCAGAAATTTTTTAACTTAAGAATTTGCTAATATTTTTTAATAAATATCATATTCTCTTATTATTACCCCATTTTTGCTGTGATCAAAGAGGGAGAGAAAAGTATAAGTTTAGGGTGAGAGAATTTTTCAAAACTCTGAGTTTTAAAAATATTTTTGAAAAATTCTGTTTAAACTCTTAATTAAATAGTTGCAATTTATTTTAATTGCAAATTTATGCTTAAAAAAGTTAGTTTAGTAATTTTTTTAAAATTACTATTTGTCTATTTTTATCCTAACTTGAACTTGGGTCGATGCACATCAAAAAGGGGGAGATTGTTAGACCCCGTGATTGTTTTGATGTGATCAATCAAGTTGGTTAGGTCCTGCTTTGTGTTTGATCCCTGTGTCTGAGTGTGCAGGAGCTTAGGAGCGCAGGAAGTCAAGCGGAAGATGCAGCTAGCGAGAAGGACGGCACGGGAAGGGAGTCGACGGGCTCGGTGCGTCCGAAGGACGAGAGAGCTGCGGAAGAGTATACCGGTGGGCGAGAAGAACTTGCGCGGCGTTCAAGGGACGTTAAGCCAGGGAGGAAGGCTGCTCGAGGAGAATGTCGGAAATTGGGTTCGGGTGAGCCCTATTTCGGTTGGCTGGAATCATCCAAAAGAACGGAGCTTCGGAAGTTGAAGCAAAGAAGTAACTGAGCTGGTCAAGACTACTCAAGGCGCCTTCATCATGGCTTGAAGGCGCCTTTGAGGCTTGATGAAGGCGCCTTCATATGGTAAAAAGTGACCGTTTGTGTTTCGGATAAAGTTTTATCCGCCTACTCGATGGAGGCGCCTTGGACCTCTGTTGGAGGCGCCTTGGACATCCGAGATAGAATTTCCAGAGGCTATATAAAGGCCCCTAGATCTAGGAATTATTTATCAATTGTTCAATCAACTCTGTAATCATTTCCTAGCAATAGTTCTGCGCTGTTAGAGTGTAAAAGGCTTCTCCGCCTTCAGTAAAGGAGACTTTTTCTAGTGCGCTTTTCATCGCCCTGATTAACAACATTCTTGGTTGTAACCAGGTTAACTCCCGAGTCTCTAGTTCATTTCTGTTTCCTTGTTTTAGTTATTTTATTATTGCTATTGCATTTTTGAGTTGAAAATTCCGAGGAGGGTATAGTTTTTATTTTTCAGAAGCAATTCACCCCCCTTTTGCCGGCCTCCGCTGCACCTACAAAAAGAAGAGGAAAAAGATTTTTATAGAATATCTAAAGTGGGAGAGAGGAAGACAAGAGATCTTACCCAAATAAGATGTATTAAAGATGAATGCAATAGGATACTTGTAAATGATTGAGAAATAAAAGAGTGGTGGAATTGGTATTTTCATCAACTTTTTAATGAAGGTTTACGTAATCAACTTAATTTAGGTAATTTAAAATGGTCAAATGAGTATAGAAATTTAAATTTTCATCATAGAATTTAAACTTCAGAAGTAGAACAAATTTTAAATTGCATGCAAAATGGAAAAACCGTTGAACCAAATGATATTCCAATAGAGGTATGGAAGTGCCTAGGGAAATAAGGTATTGAATGACTTATAAAATTATTTAACATGATATTGAAAACGAAAAAATATCTGATCAATGAAGGATAAGTATTCTAGTTCCCTTATATAAGAACCAAGGAGATGTACAAAATTGTACAAACTATATGAGTATTAAACTAATGAGTCATACCATGAAATTTTGGGAAAGAGTAATAGAAAATATATTAAGGAAGGAGATCACGGTAACAAACAATCAATTTGGGTTCATGCTTGGAAGGTAAGCTATACATTTCCTCAGACAACTAATTGCAAAGTATTGGGAGCAAAAGCAAGATCTCCACATGATATTCACTTAGAAAAAACTTATGATAGTATATGGAGATTCTAGAAAACAGAGGTGTTAGCGTGTAGCATATATTGAATTATTTAAAGATATGTATGAGGATATAACGACGAATGAAGACTTCAGAGGGATTAACTGAAATATTTCCAATAAAGATAGGGTTACATCAAGAATCAGCTCTAAGTCTCTATCTTTTTACATTAATCATGGACGGAACACATTCAAAATACAGTACCGTAGTACATATTGTTTGCAAATGATATTGTTTTGGTAGATGAGACATGTGAAGGAGTAAATGCTAAACTAGAATTTTGACGAGAAACACTAGAAGTGAAAGGTTTTATGCTTAGTAGAGTAAAGACAAAATATATGGAATTTAAGTTTAGTAATATTAGATGCAATCAGATAATTGTTAAGATAAGAGATGACGAGTTATCTAGAATTGAGAGCTTTAAGTATCTAGGATCATTTATGCAAAACTATAAAGGAATTGAGAGAGATGTCTTACATAAAATACAAATAGAATGATTGAAATGAAGGAGGGTGTCGGGTGTTTTATGTGATCGTATAGTACTTCTAAAATTTAAAAAGATGTTCTACAAAATAGCGGTTAGACCTTCTATATTATATGACGTTGAACGATGAGCTATGACTTGAGCACATGAGCAGAAGATGAGAGTTGCAGAGATGAGGATGTTAAGGTGGATGTACAGATATACGAGAATGGACAAAATAAAAAATGAGAGCATTAGAGAGAAAGTCGGAGTTGTATCTATTGAGGGAAAACTCTGAGAGATACGTTTAAAATGGTACGAATATGTACTTAGACAGCCAATAAATACTTCGGTTAAACGATGTGAAACTACGATAAATACGCATATCAAACAAAGAAGGGAAAGGCAAAAAAAAAGACTTGGTTAGTAACAATAAAATAAGATAAAATCTATTTAAGTATAGATGATGATATAGTAGGGGATACAGCCGACCCCATCTAGTGAGATAAGATTTGGTTGTTATTGTTGTATAGGCATGTTCTCCAATAATCGTAGTTATTGAATTTTAGATAACCTTTTTGTCACTCTCTGAGCGAAATATGTTTGATGCAATGAATGTGAAGTCAACTTGATGTAAAGTTTGTGTCATATCTGTTAGAACACAAAAAATTCCTTCAAGGAAGGTATTTTAAAGTCAAGCCTCTGGCTTTGGTTGTAGTTTGAATCATAATCAAAATGTTTCTGCTCTTGTTCAGAAAGCTTAATTTGTCTTCTTTACCATCAGGAGTGATTTGAGATGCAAAATATGAAACTGATTGTGCTATCATATTGTATTTTTTATTGTGATTTGGAGGATTATGGTTCACATGAGGTCATGTCTTGTGCAGATACATCAAGATGAGATCAAGCTTAATGTTAGACTTCAATTGTTTGCTCTAATAGCGAAGCAAGCAGCATTCCATCAGCTTCGAACAGTTGAGCAACTTGGTTATATAACCATGCTTACGCAAAGGTATGAAAATTACGTTTTTTACTGGTGCTGTGTAGATTCACTCTTTCATGACTAATAATGGATAATGAACGCTCAGGAATGATTCAGGCACAAGAGGAGTGCAAATTATAATTCAATCTTCAGTAAAAGTAATTCTCAACTTACTTTCTTTGACTGTTACATTTGTTTTCCTTTTTTTTCAGTGATAACTTATTTTCAACTTTCAGGATCCACTATACCTTGAGGCTAGAGTTGATGCTTTTCTAGAAAAGTTCGGCAGTAAACTTCATGAAATGACGAACGAAGAATACAAGGTTCACACATGTTTTCTGACATTTCTTGCTGCTTGGTTTACTTTTCATAGGAACAGAGTAGTAGTTGTAGAATTTACACTGTTATTCATCATTACATGTGTAAATTTGAATGATTAGATGTATGTGAATACTGGTGCTTAGGACTGCAAATCTTTTAGTCAGGATATAGGGAAATTTCTTTTAGCATTTTGGAAACTACTGGTCTATTTGATATTAACTACATGGACATACTGAAGAAGTTTAAGCTTACTAGTTTTCACATTGCATATTCTTGAACAGTATTTATATCAATGAAGTTGATTAAATTATGTATTAAGTTTACTGGATTTCACATTGCAAATTCTTATGGTTGATTAGATTATGTAGTTACTTTACTCTCTTAAGGCTAAACAGCATTTTATCATTATTTACTGTTTGTGTATAGTCAAATTTATAAATTAGCAATCCACCTATCCATGCCGAGACTTGTTGCTTCTTTTTTTTGGCCCCTTCTGGGATAAATTATCACTAGCATTTGCAAGTGAAATAGAAGAGTACTCTTGAAAATCGTCTCGTTGTAACCACATAACATCAAACTTCTACTTTGTAAATCAGGGAGTGGTATAATACTAAGCCATGACACCCAAGTATTTAGGGTTGATTACATCGATTATCCCTCCCTAAGTTATTCCTATTAGTATAAGCACATGCTCTTAGATCTAAACATCATTGCATCTTCCACCTATTCACGTCGAGACTACAGAAAATCTGGTTGCTTCATTTTTTTTATTTTTATTTATTTATTTATTTTTGCCTTCTGGGAGTAATTATTACTAGCATTTGCAAATGAAGTAAAAGAACACTCTTGAAAATGTTCTCACTGTAACCACAGAACTTTGTAAATTAGGGAGTACTGTAATACTACGCCATGACATCCAAGTATTTAGGGTTGATTACATTGATCATATCCTTCCATAAGAATTATTCCTATTAATATAAGCACATGCTTATAAGAATTTGTTGTAGTTGGAACAAAGGGCTTGGTTCAGGAATGGTTTAGCATTTGAATATAGAGGTTTGAGCTCATCAATCTAGCCAACTATTATAAGTAATTGAAAATCATCCTGTGACAAATCAGAAAATAGTAGCTCTGGATTCCGTCCATCACTTCTCCGAGAACAATGCATAAGATAAAGGATTAGACACCAAGGTATGGGAGAACCAAACAGCACATTGGTGTATAAAGTATCGGGGGGATTGTCCAGCTTCGCTATCTGGACTGACAATTGCCAGCTTTACTTGCTCATCAATCTTGTAGTTAAATAATGTGAAAGGTCCCCCTGTTTCGATGTGCCAGGTCTCATCACAAGGAATTGATAATGTGAGACACTCCCTGATCGCAACAAGAAGTAGATAACTAAATTGACCGGTTGATTGACCTTATTATATTCATGTAGCTGAGATTTGGAGAGCAGAGCCCCTTTAGTTGCAGTTAAAAGTTTCCATCAGGCTGAGGCCGCAGATCCTATGAAGCCTTATTCTTTGATGAATCTGATGTAGATGAGTAATTTCACCAAATGCTTTTACATTTTTAGATCTTAACCAAATTTTAGGTTAAATTTTTGACCATATCTTACACTCCCTGATGTTGCCTGATAGATTTCTTGGAATTCTGATTAGCAATTTTTATATCGCCATTGCTTTACTATTTTAATGGCTGAATTTCCAGAACTACGTTAATGCCCTGATTGATATGAAACTTGAGAAATTCAAGAACTTGTGGGAGGAGTCTGCATTTTATTGGAGAGAAATTGTTGATGGGACTCTCAAGTTTGATAGGGTAGACTCTGAGGTATGGGCTTTGGAGATTGCATTGTGCATCGTTTGTTGACTACTATTGCACCTCTAAGTTCTATGTATGTCTTACAGGTTGCAGCATTAAAGGAACTTGGCAAGGATGAACTGATAGATTATTTCAACAAGTTCATCAAAATCGATTCACCACAAAGAAAAACACTGTGTGTCCTAGTCTACGGCGGCCCCCAGACTGCTGAATACAAGAAGGTGATACAACAGGGAGATACGCCCAAACTTCATCAGATCAAAGATATATTTACCTTCAGAAGGTCAAGGCCTTTGTTTGGTTCCTTTAAGGGGGGCCTCAGCCTCACGAAACTATGAGCTCTTTTAAGATGAACAGCAACCACAAAGCCTCCCCATTCGAACCTCATGCTCTCGTTTCTTAATCCATTTTCTTGTGATAATCTTATAAGCAAGTCAATACCGACTACCATATCATTTCCCATTCAGATCCCCGCAGGGAATGTAATATACAATGACACCAACAAAACACCTTTCCACTCTGTTTGATTGTTTCAGGATGCAGTTAAGGGATTTCCCACAACACTTACTTGTATATTCGTAGGTGTGGATCTTGCTAAGTGGTAATATATTTTGGGTTTCCGTACGTGTATATTCTAATGTGATACAATGTAGTGCCTGCTAGACCAAGACTTCTGGAAAAATAGAACAATGTGCTCCTATCACAAGGAAACTTAACAAATGAGAGGACAGTATATAGAACACCCTATGGTTGGCCTCGGACCAGGAATGTAAGGAATATAATGGAATTTTTTTTATTTATTTATTTATTTGTTTAGTGGAATAAGATGAGACAATTCATGCTTATTTATATGCTTGATTTATCACAGTATTGTGGATACTAAACAAAGAATGATTTACAAAACTAAAACATTCGTAGAAATAACCATTTTGTTCAGCCTGGTTGTTCTGTCAGGTTCTCTAGGACCACTAAACCGACTTCATTTATGCAGTACACTTAGATCGAACCATTTCGTTTGCATGGTTCGTCTTGCTCTGTTCATTTGGTTGAATATATTTGGCTTCTTGGTAACTGCCCTCAAATTTTGTCATGCATGGGTCTCAGCAATTAGTTCCCATCTAATTATTTTCATTGTTATCAACATGTTTATTAAGTATGTGTAATTGCCAATATATAAACTAACGAATGTTACTTTGTTTCGCTCTATTTTTTTCCCACCTCTCATCCAGACCTATGAATGTTGATTTCTAATCTAGGTTTTTTTTATATATAGATAATTCCAAATTTTTAAATATCTATTATCTATTAAATATGGTTAAGCTATGAAACAAGATATTATTTAGGCGTCTTAATAAGAAACAGTGAACACGATTTATGTTCCATATAATTCGAACAGTCTTCGCACTCCGTTGTACCAAATTCCTTAGTAAATCAATTGCACGGGCTACAGGACTAGCTGGATGTAGACCTGACCTTGGGCTGGGTTTGACCTGGACTCAGCTCGGGCTCGTAATTGGATCAACGGGCTCGTTACCTGTTGACCTAGTTCGTCGGCTCGAACCGGAATCGGAACCGGCCGGCAAGTTGTCGGGCTGGTTCCAGTTCCGTTGGTGCAAAATCGGCGGCCCGTCGGTTCGGCCCGTCGGTTCAACATTTGATTTTTTTTTTTTACCGGCTTGAATCGGTGGTTCATAGCCGTTGGAACCGCTGGTTAACCAGCGGTTCATAGCCGTTGGGAGAGGGTGGGAGGTTTTTGAGTATTTTTTTCAACGGTTAGGATCATTTGATCGTTTTTTTATCAATGACTATGATATAGTGTCCGTTAAACTCTATAAATAGTTAGCTTATTTCATCATTTTTACACACATCTTTTCTACTCTTAATCTCAATTTCGTATTCTCTACACGTTTTTATTTCCAATTTTCAATTACAATGGAAGGATGTCGCGGAGGTGCGTCATCTCGAGCTCAGAAGGAAAATGAAATAATGAATCCGCGGGAGGAGGACTCCAACATTCAATCTACCGATGATGAGATCGAGCATCTTATGAATCCGATACCTGAAACACAAGGAAGTACCAATGCAATTACTTCTAAGGTTCGGGAACTTCCTCCTCTAAAGTCTTCTATTTTCACTAAATATTTTGAGAATGTCACTATTCCGTCAGAAGAAATGCGTGCAAAATGTAAGTACTGTAATGCTTCCTACAAATTCCAAGCTGGCGGCAGCTATGAGTCGTTGAAATGACATGTAAAAACGAAGCACCCGACGGAATTTTGACTCGACTGTTCTCAAACAAAATTATCAAGATTTTCAACTAGCGGTAGTACCGATTCTGATTTATTTTTATATTCGGATAATAAATTAAGAGAATCGTTAGCTAAATTTGTTTACATAGAATATCTTTCTTTTAGTTTTGGATCTAAATGCACATTTGAAGATTTTTGTAAAGAATCTCTTAATCTATCACTACAACAAAAACTGCAAACGACAACGGATATTATCCGTTGTCGTAGGGTCAAAAAACCATTGTAACTGAGGGTGTTGTAGAATGTATTGCCCTACGACAACGGTTTTGAATCCGTTGTCTTTGTAGACATTTGACAACGGTTTTTATCCGTTGTTGTTTATATGCTCAAAATGTGTTTACGAAGGATACGACAACGTTTTAAAACCGTTGTGGTAGATAATTTCAACAACAGAAATAAACCGTTGTGGTAGACTTTTTTTACAACAGATATAAACCATTGTGGTAGATAATATTTACTCGTTTTGTTTTTTTTTAATATAAGCAAACCACCAATACAAAACTAAATATTTACTACATTAAATCCAAAATAAACATCTATATATAATTCATCTTGTAGCCACACATATACAAAAATATACAAAAATGAGTTGTTACTCATCAAAATACACATGTTTTCCATTACTGTTCTCCATATACATTAAATCACATGTTTTCTATTTGCTGTTCTCCATATGACTTTTAATTTACAAATTAGCAAGGCAAGCTACATCCTAACAAAACTCACTTCTTGCATAAAAAAAACTCAAGTCTCATGAATTGCCTGACCTGCAAGAGAAAAATTTAACAAAACTTATCAAATTTCAGAATTCCATATTATAGTCTACATGACAACACGAATTCCTGGAAAACAAGCAATACAAGATAGAACAAATATTAGGTGTTGTTTCATACTACACAAGTCAAACAAAATGATACAAATCAGTGTGTATCAAGAAACAATCGGCAACATCCATTCACGTGGGACAAAATTCCATTATACTCAACACAAAAGAAGGAATGATCTTTTCTTCCTTGAGAATTATACCTCCTTGTCACTCATTTGACGAAACTAACATGCAGTATATAGAGCGAACTATTAAGAAATCAAACTGCAGTATATAGATGTTTTCTATATCAATATACTATGGATCATACACGAAATGTCTTTACAAGCTCTTCATTTCATTCTCAAGCAATCACTAACATGCATAGGGCAAGCTCATAGGGTAAATCAAGGTTTCACATCTGCCTCAGAACATGCTTGTTTAGTGAAAGGTATTTCATTTGGTAAAACATGCTTGCTATAAATCTCTATGAACAATAATATTTTAATATTATCATATAGAACACTGTGAAATGCATATCTCAGTATTAGTGGAGAGAGAAAAATGGCAATCCAAGTTATATTCATACCACATGAACAAAATGGCATTTAGTATTATAACACTATGATTCTCTATATAAGTTCCATCGGATTTGAATTCTTTGTTCAAATCAAAATATTTTTTTAAAAAATACTATTTATCCTACATGGAGTATATACAATCAAATCCAGCATAAATATGCACAAGTACAGGTAAGATCACCTTAAGAAGAAATGAATCAAGTTTAAATGGCATCCAGATAAAAATGAAATAAACTTACCTGTGGTATTAGACTCTTAAGATGCACTTACCAAATTTCTTCTCCTTGTGCAGTCCTTGCTGCAACATTTCCATGAGTGTCAACTGTCACTATTTCAATTTTGCCATCATCATTAATATCAGCTGCCACAGCTGGTGCTTGAATCTCAGCCATCTCAAGAGAAAATTTGTTTCTCACTTGGCCTACACGAAATTGCTTTCAAAAATAAAATCAAGAAATCGAAGCTTTGTGCTCGGTTCTGATAATTTAAGATTACATAATTGCATATTTGAGATAGAGAAAGAGCAAGAGACATGTTAATAATATCCTTTAAATTTACATTGTCTTCTCTTTTTGAAAATGGAATACAAGAGATATTAATGTCACATAAGTGTCACATATAGGAAAGTCTTAAGTAAATAAAGGCACGAGTTTGTCATTAGACCTAGTCCATTTCAGTTCAAGATTAGTGAAACTTGGTGAGGACCCTAATTCCCAAACATATACCACAAACTCTAATGTCGGCAACTAAACCAAATCCACCCTTAGGATACACAACCACAAAATTTGATCTCATGTCAAATTCCTATTTCTGCTAAATAATTCACTGGCTTCTATTCAGAGAGGTTTCAGTTTGTATTCTAAATTTCTACAATTTCTAACAAAAAATCCTACTCAAACTGCAAAATTTACCACAATAGAAAAGATGCAATTCCTCCAATATATATTGGGTAAATTGCAATATATAAACATGAAGATGTTGCAGTTAATAACATTACAAAGAACACATTGACTTACCAAAGATAATAATTACAACTATAAAATGAAACAAAAAAAAAATTACCTTGATGATCCAAAATATAAAACAAGCCATAGGAAGTGCCAACAAGAATGTCCAATTTTCCATCACCATCCAAGTCAACCACAGTAGGAGAAGAATAAACATATGCACGGAAATTCCCCGAATCGACACTTAAATCAAGATCTTGAATCCATTTGACTTGCTTTGTATCAAGGTTGAAAACTACAATCCCACTTGCTACATATTTTTCAATGTTGATACCCCCTAATGTTAGAGTGTATACTAAAAGCCTAGCTTTTGGTATAAACATTTATCTAGAAATAAGAATCACATTGGTCAAATGTCTACATTTATGATAAATGAAGTTGTTCAATTAATTTATATTGTAGATAACATGGTGTGTGGTGTCACACACAGAGGATCATGTTATCAGTACCTTATAAATTATAAACAGTAGCTCACGACCATAATGGAAAGGAACAAACCATTGGAAGGTCGTAGTGTAATTAGGTATTAGTTTATCTTAACTATATAATTACACTAGTACACTTAGAGTGTATTGAGTAGGACCATTAGAGGTCGTTTCTTTTATACTGACTTTATAAAGAAACAAATACCTCAGTTATTATGGAAGTGTGTGCTCTTAATCCTAATATAATAACAAGCACATATATTTGATATTTATTTCTTTAATTTATCAATGGGTGAGATTTAGTTCGATGAATCAATAAGCCCGATAAGTTGGGAAATGATATCACTTATAGTGTGTGTTGTTGATTATAGAAGGAAACTGTGTCCTAGTGATCTAGGTTGAGAATGCCCCCAAGAGGAGCTCATAAGGATTGTCATGTTAAACCCTGCAGGTGGACTTAGTCCGACATGACGATGAAGTTGAGTGGTACTACTCTTGGAGCTAGATATTAATTAAGTGAGTTGTCAGTAACTTACTTAATTAGTGGACATTTGTTATCTTAAACTGTAACGACCCGCCTTCTACTACTAGGCTGTAAGGCGAATCGCTACAGTTATTGTTAAACTATACTGTGCGGAAAGCTAGGCTAATTAAAATCTTTCTACTAAACTGATCAAAACTTAATGCTCTGGGTGTACCTAAGAGTTGTACACTTGCTAGGGGAGACACCCTATGCCTCCCGGACGACCTGCTAGCTGTAATCAGGCATTTCAATCGATCCACAGATCGATTGGGCTGTCGGATCGATCACGGGATCGATCCAGCTTGAATCGGTCAGAGTCTCCGGATCGGTCGGGGACCGATCCAAAAGCTTTCTCTCTCCTTTCGTCAGACGACTTAGATCGGCCTGACCGATCCAGACTCACCGACGGCCGGATGACCGATCGCTGAGCCCGCGCCGCCGCGTTGGCGCGGTGGATGATCGGCTACCGACCGATCCAGAGCACCGACGGCCCAGACCGACCGCCACCTCCCATGTCTGTTACCTGCGGATCGGCCGACCGATCCATGAGGATACAGAGCATATCAGATCCGCTCGATCGGCCACGACCGATCCAAGGACACGCCCAGCCTCGATCGGTTCGAGATCGATCGAGTTCGATTTAATCAACTCGATTTCACCGGTTGTGCCAAGACTCCACCTATCAACTATCCCATGCATGATAACTATTCTAACAACATGTAATAACAATTTTAGACTTAAGCTAGAGTAAGGTTCACTGGTTCATGGCATTTTAAGTCACTAAACACATTTAACAATTGAAAGTGTATGAAAGTAAAATTGCTAGAGTTCTAATTGGTTAAACTTGCTAAGTCCCCTAAGGACCTTTGATTCCGGTTCCTGCCACACACACCATCTTTGCATTGCCCTCCAGCTTCCTCTGTTAGTCCATCTTTCCTTTACCTTTATCTGCAGTATAAGGAAAAGTAGAATCTGTAAGCTTAAAGCTTAGTAAGAAACCATCTACCTCACAAAATCATGCATTCGATGCAATATGCTTTTAAATCATGCTATTTGAAAATATGCGCTGAACTTGCTAAGACATGGTATACTGAAATCGTAAGGCATAACATATAAGCATGGCATAAGCACTGGATCATGGCAAAGCAACCAAATAAACACTGAACTGAATATAGGCTAAACTATCTGAAACTAAATCTGTAACTGGAAACAAACTCAACTAGCATCACTGATTTTGAGTTTTGAAATCTAATACATAATAAGTGAAAATACTAAACATGCTGTTGGGCCCGGCAACTGTACTTGCTGTGCGCGCATCCCTACTAGACCCGGGGTTGCAAGTCCCGAATTTAGCAGGGTTGTCTAGGCTATCTGAACCTAGGGACGACTGTGGGAGTCCAACCCAATGGATATCTAATCCAGTACAGTGCCACTGAAAATAAAATACTGATATCTATAGCTAATTGATATAACATGCTGTTTCTAGGTTATCTGAACCTAGAGCTAGGTTATCTGAACCTAGAGCTAGGTTATCTGAACCTAGAGGCGACTGTGGGAGCCCACCCATTGGACCGTAGTCCCATAAAACTGAACTAAACTAATGTGCTGGTTTAAATGCCTCTAATGCATTTAACTGAGCTATTAAACATAACTGAGGTGGTATTTAGCTACACTAACATTTTACCGAACACTTGGTGTGCTCTAACTCTCTCCTCTAATAGGGAGATCACCTCTAGGTACCCGACAACGTCTAGAATCTCCAACTAAAGGAGACAACGTGTCCGGCCCGTCTAGAGGTGTTCAACTAGATCCCTAAATCCTCGAGGAGGGTTTAAACATACCCTATGTGCCGGAAAACCTGCATATAGCTAAAACTAATGCGTATGAAACCAAACGGAGCTATTATACTGCAGGTGAGGGGTTTCTTACCTCTTGATCATAATTTCTTACGATTCTATTCGCTAGAGTTCCGGTGGAGATGATCCTCTCGACGATCCGATCACGTCTTCGTGTTCCTCTCGCGGAGAAGAACCTCTTTCGTGTTGGAGTCGTCGCCGGAAGGTGAACCGATGGACCTTGGGCTTGGTGTGCCGTGCGTGAGGAAGGGGAGAAGAAGAGGGGCGCCGGCGTGAGGGTTTGAGAGGAGAAGGTGCCGAACCAAAATAAGAATAACCCAACTCCAACTTAAGTTTATTATTTATATTAAGTGGTTTAATGAACCCAACTCTAATATAAATATATTTGGTTCTCCTTTCTTTCAGCACGGCCCTGCTGGGTTCACTAAATCTTATCCGTAAACCATAGGTCTCGGGTTCGATTCCCGCCTAAGCTATTTTACGGTTCTAATTATTTTTGCTACTTCCGATACTCGGATTTTTCCGGAAAAATATCTAAAAATTCCAGAAAAATCTTAGAATAATTCTAAAATAGTTTTGAGAATTTTCGGGCGTTACAATCCCCCATACCTTATAAAAAGTTCGTCGAACTAACACTGGGTACTTCGTCTCATGCTGGCCTCTGCCTCCCAAGTCGCCTCTGCTGCTGTGATTTTGCCAGGTGACTTTGACTAATGGTACTTCCTTGTTCCGTAATTTCTTTATTGCTCGGTCTATTATGAATAGGTCGATCGTCATAGCTGAGATCATCACGACCTGTAAATTGGGGCTCAATCACCGGTGGCGTCGGGATATGCTTCTTCAGATGGAGACATGAAACGTTGGACGGTTGACATCTCTTGAGGTAGCTCTAACTCATATGCTACCTTGCCCACTCTTCGTGATAAGGTATGGTCCCACATATCCGGGAGCTAGCTTGCCCTTCTTCCCAAAACGCATGACTCCTTCATGGGAGCTACTCGAGGAAAACTGATCCCCAATCGAAAACTCTAGGGTCTGGCTGTATCAAGATAGCTCGGCCCAGGTCGCCTCTATCCTCTCGGATCTGCTGATGGTCGCTGTGGTATCTCGCCACCGATCATCTGCCTCAAGCTCTAGTTCCTTCTGCTCACCACTCTCATACCAACAGATTGGTGATCCGCACCTCCGCCCATAGAGTGCCTCATAAGGTGCCATGCCGATAGTGGCTCGATAACTGTTGTTGCAAATTCTGCTAAACTCGGATATTTGCACCAACTTCCTCAAGTCTAGGGCACACGCTCGAGCATATCTTCGAGTACTGATTTACTCGCCCCGACCATCCGTCTCGAGGATGGAATGTCAGGTGAATTTCACCTGTGCCCAATCGTCGATCGCACGCACTCCCGTAAGTGTGATGTGAATCTGCCTTGTCTCGAAATGATGGTTCGTGGGACTCCATGTAGTCCGACGATCTCCGGAGATACAACTGAGCTAGCTTCTCCATGGAGTAGGATATCTTGATAGCTAAAAGTGGGCTGATTTAGTCAACCCGTCGACTATTACCCGATGGCATCAAAACCATTCGTGGTTCTGGTAGCCCCCTATGAAGTCCATCGAGATATCCTCCCACTTCCATTCTGGGATCAGAATAGGCTGCAGAACTCGTCGCTAATGTTCCGCCTTGACCCTCGGACAGGTGAGGCAGATGCTAACATATCTGGCGATGTCTCGCTTCATCCGGGCCACCAAAACGTTTCTTCAGTCTTGATACATTTTGGTGGAGCATGGATGCATCGCATAGGGAGTCCTGTGAGCCTCATCTAAAATCCGTCTCCGTAGCTCCTCCCGATCCGGAACACGTAGTCTATCACCAAAATACAACACCCGCTATCGGACACTCGAATTCTACTTTCGATTCTGATAGCCCTTGCTTGATTTTCTCAATTTCAGGGTCCCGATCCTGAGTGACTGAATATCACCAAGCAAGGTAGACTCTAAGGTCATAGTAGAGCTGTCCGACGATGAGTTCGAGACCAAAATCCGCGATCTCCTTCTGTAGGGGTGGTGACATGGTCGCTAGAGATAATAAGGTAGCGCTGGATTTTCTGCTAAGTGCATCTGCTACCCTATTGGCTTTCCCTGGGTGGTAGAGGATGTTTATGTCATAATCTTTGACTAGCTCTAGCCACCTGCGCTATCGCATATTCAGATCCTTCTGAGTGAAGAAGTACTTCAGACTCTGATGATCTGTATACACTCTGCACTGAGCTCCATACAAGTAATGTCTCCAAATTTTGAGAGCGAACACTATCCAAGCTCAAGATCATGAGTAGGGTAGTTCTTCTCATAATCCTTGAGTTGTCCGGAGGCATGGCGATTACCTTGCCATCTTGCATCAAGATCGCTCCTAATCCCAATTTAGAGGCGCCACTATATATATCGGCTGTCAGTATTTTCGGCAAAGGTCGAATAGGTGCACTAGTCAATCTCCTCTTGAGTTCGTTGAAGCTGTGTCCTCTGTCCACCGAAATTTCTTGTTCTTCCCGGTGAGAGCTGTCAGTGGGGCTATCCCGAGAAGTCCTCTACAAACTTTCTGTAATATCCTGCTAATCCCGTAAAGCTCCTGATCTCGCTGGCGTTCCTAGGTCTCCTCTTACTACTTCTATCTTGTTGGGATCTACCATAATACCATCCTTTGAGATGACGTGACCCAGGAAGGACACGATTTAGCCAAAACTCACATTTCGTGAACTTGGCGAATAGTGGTTCTGCTGAAGGGTCTGCAATACTAGTTTCAAGTGCTCGAGTGTTCTTCCTGAGTTCCTAGTAGATAAGAATGTCATCGATAAATACAATAACAAACTTATCTAAATACTCCCCGAATACCCTGCTCATAAGATCCATGAATGTAGCGGAGCATTTGTCACGCCTAAAGGCATGACTACGAACTCGTAATGTCCGTATCGGGTCCGTGTCTTTGGTATATCACCCTCCTTGACTCGACTTGGTGATATCCCGATCCGAGGTCAATTTTGAGAACACCGCTGCCCTTTAACGGGTCGAACAGTCATCTATTCGGAAGAGGATACTGCTTGATCGTGACTGATTCTGCTCGTAGTCTACACATAGCCGCATGCTTCCATCCTTCTTCTTCACGAATAGCACAGGCGCCCCCATGGTGAGTGACTAGGCGATGAAGCCCTTGTCAAGTAGCTCCTCAAAGTTCCTTGTAACTCTTTCAGCCATGCTGAGGCGCTTTGGAAATAGGATTGGTGTCGGGAAGAGCTCTATCTCAAATTCAATCTCGCTCTGGTGCTAGGCCCGGTAACTCTTCAGGAAAGACTACTGCTAGCTATTGGTCCTCGTCCTGGCTGGTAGTGACTACATGTGCTAGGTACCCGCACATCCCGAATCCATCAACTTCTATGCCTTCATAGCTGAGAGAAATTTTCGGCTTTTCTCTTTGGTTCTCCGATGTACTCAAGCTGTGTTGAATCCTTTGCTTACGGCACTCTATGGAAGCACCGTATCTGATCAGGAAGTCCATTCCAAGGATGACGTCGTAGTCAGTCATTTCCAGCAGGATCAGATCACAAAAGAGTTCCCGGTCTGCTATAATGACTGGCACTGCTCTGAGCCAGTGCGTCGATGCCATGACCTCTCCTGAAGGTAGTGCCGTCAGAAACTGACCATTGAGTACTTCTGGGGGCATTTCTAATTTCTCGGAGAACATCCTGGCTATATATGAATGGGTTGCCCCAGTATCAAATAGAACAGTAGCACTATACTGAAAAATGCTAATCTGACCTGTGACAACTGTCGAGGCATTTGTTACGTCCTCTCTGGTGAGTGAGTAGATCCTCGTATTCGCCATAGCTGGAGGGGCTTCTAATCGGCCCTAGCTGATGAGTGGACCTTCTAGAGCGGCCTGCATCTGATGTAACTGAGCTGGCTGGCCTGCATACTGGATCTGCTGTGGCTGAGGAAGACCGGTCTTGTTCGGGCACTGCTTGGCCATGTGCCCTTCTTGTCCACATTCAAAGCATCCTCGTGTGCCTCTGCAAACCCCGGGTGGAATCTCCCACAAGTGGCACACTTTGGATAACCGGGTCGCTTGCTAGATCCTTTTGAGTCACTCCCGATTTGCGCTTTTTGTTGGAGTTCCCTTTCCAGCTAGAGTGTGGCCTTGTTGTTTTGAGTGTGAGAGTTTCTGGCCTTGACTCGAGGAGACTTGCTTCACGCCTCATGTTGTTCGTAATGCTCGTGGTCAAGGCACCGCCACCAATTCCTCCGTGGTTTGTGGCCTATGTATGCCACCGCCACGTTCATTGCTATCTCCTCAGCATCTTGAGCATCAACCTGATCCGCTCCTTTTCCGTGCTGCATAGACGAGCCAACCTGTTGAATTTCTTCACGGCTTCCTCAACTGAGAGGTTGCCCTGACGAAACTCAGTGAACTCGTCATAGTGGCGATTTGTAACCTGCATATGAAAGAACTCCTCAAAGAATTCTTTCTCAAAGTCAGCCCATGTCATCTGGTTCACTGGGTGCTTCGTTCTGATTCTTTCCCACCACATGCGTGCGTCTCCTGTCAGGCAGAAGGAGGCACACTTCACCTTCTCGTGTTCTGGCCAGTCCAGAAGCTCCTGTTGGTTGCTACTCGGAAAACCTAGAGGTTCCACTGTACAAAAGTTCTTGACTCGCTGCCACTGGATCAGATAGGCTTCCTTTCTTGGCTCAGCTGCTGGGGCTACTGGTGCTGGTGCTGGTGCTGTAGGCTGGGCTGGTGGAACCTCTAAGACTACCGGAGTCGTCAAATTCGGTTCCGGGGTGACTGTGGGGGTATTCTGCTGATTAGCCTTTAAGGTGGCTATTTCCTGTTGCTGTTCAGCTAGTTGCTGCTGTAACTGGGCCACTAGTGTTGTAAGGTCTGGAGGAGGCACTGAACTGCCTGCCTCTTGCTGGGGCTCAGTAGCTAGTGCCCTTCTAGCTGGGCGTCCTCGTGCCATTTCTAAAGACATAGAGAACATAAGTATAACTAACACTATCACAGTTATCTAACTACTGATATCATGTTTAAACTATCACATACTAACAAGCAGTAGGTATATAAACATGAACTGTAATAATAAACAAGAAGCATAAATAAAGTAGAGGTGTTCTTACTTGGAAGCTGTAGGCACAATGCTGATGTGTGTGTAGGAAGTATGGAACACTGCTCTGATACCACTCTGTAACGACCCGCCTTCTACTACTAGGCTGTAAGGCGAATCGCTACAGTTATTGTTAAACTATACTGTGCGGAAAGCTAGGCTAATTAAAATCTTTCTACTAAACTGATCAAAACTTAATGCTCTGGGTATACCTAAGAGTTGTACACTTGCTAGGGGAGACAACCTATGCCTCCCGGACGACCTGCTAGCTGTAATCAGGCATTTCAATCGATCCACAGATCGATTGGGCTGTCGGATCGATCACGGGATCGATCCAGCTTGATACTGGCACGGTAGGAGTCTCTGGATCGGTCGGCGGACCGATCCAAAAGCTTTCTCTTCTCCTTTCGCTTCTGTACGCACCTAGATCGGTCGGCCGACCGATCCAGGACCTCACTGATCGGTCGGACTGACCGATCAGTGAGCCTCCGTGCGCCTGCTGCGTTGGGCGCAGCTGGATCGGTCGGTAGACCGATCAGTTCACCTCCCATGTCTCGTTGGCCGGATCGGCTGGATGACGATCCATGAGGATACAGAGATATCAGATCTGTCTCGGATCGGCCGACCGATCCAAAGGACACCAGTTCCCGAACCGATCGAGTTCTGATTCGAATCTGAACTCTGATTTCAGCCCCTGGGTTGTGCCAAGACTCCACCTATCAACTATCCCATGCATGATAACTATTCTAACAACATGTAATAACAATTTTAGACTTAAGCTAGAGTAAGGTTCACTGGTTCATGGCATTTTAAGTCACTAAACACATTTAACAATTGAAAGTGTATGAAAGTAAAAATTGCTAGAGTTCTAATTGGTTAAACTTGCTAAGTCCTCTAAGGACCTTTGATTCTGGTTCCTGCCACACACACCATCTTTGCATTGCCCTCCAGCTTCCTCTATTAGTCCATCTTTCCTTTACCTTTATCTGCAGTATAAGGAAAAGTAGAATCTGTAAGCTTAAAGCTTAGTAAGAAACCATCTACCTCACAAAATCATGCATTCGATGCAATATGCTTTTAAATCATGCTATTTGAAAATATGCGCTGAACTTGCTAAGACATGGTATACTGAAATCGTAAGGCATAACATATAAGCATGGCATAAGCACTGGATCATGGCAAAGCAACCAAATAAACACTGAACTGAATATAGGCTAAACTATCTGAAACTAAATCTGTAACTGGAAACAAACTCAACTAGCATCACTGATTTTGAGTTTTGAAATCTAATACATAATAAGTGAAAATACTAAACATGCTGTTAGGCCCGGCAACTGTACTTGCTGACCCGGGGTTGCAAGTCCCGAATTTAGCAGGGTTGTCTAGGCTATCTGAACCTAGGGACGATTGTGGGAGTCCAACCCAATGGATATCTAATCCAGTACAGTGCCACTGAAAATAAAATACTGATATCTATAGCTAATTGATATAACATGCTGTTTCTAGGTTATCTGAACCTAGAGCTAGGTTATCTGAACCTAGAGGCGACTGTGGGAGCCCACCCATTGGACCGTAGTCCCATAAAACTGAACTAAACTAATGTGCTGGTTTAAATGCCTCTAATACATTTAACTGAGCTATTAAACATAACTGAGGTGGTATTTAGCTACACTAACATTTTACCGAACACTTGGTGTGCTCTAACTCTCTCCTCTAATAGGGAGATCACCTCTAGGTACCCGACAACGTCTAGAATCTCCAACTAAAGGAGACAACGTGTCCGGCCCGTCTAGAGGTGTTCAACTAGATCCCTAAATCCTCGAGGAGGGTTTAAACATACCCTATGTGCCGGAAAACCTGCATATAGCTAAAACTAATGCGTATGAAACCAAACGGAGCTATTATACTGCAGGTGAGGGGTTTCTTACCTCTTGATCGTAATTTCTTACGATTCTATTCGCTAGAGTTCCGGTGGAGATGATCCTCTCGACGATCCTATCACGTCTTCGCGTTCCTCTCGCGGAGAAGAACCTCTTTCGTGTTGGAGTCGTCGCCGGAAGGTGAACCGATGGACCTTGGGCTTGGTGTGCCGTGCGTGAGGAAGGGGAGAAGAAGAGGGGCGCCGGCGTGAGGGTTTGAGAGGAGAAGGTGCCGAACCAAAATAAGAATAACCCAACTCCAACTTAAGTTTATTATTTATATTAAGTGGTTTAATGAACCCAACTCTAATATAAATATATTTGGTTCTCCTTTCTTTCATCACGGCCCTGCTAGGTTCACCGGTTACTAATCTTATCCGTAAACCATAGGTCTCGGGTTCGATTCCCGCCTAAGCTATTTTACGGTTCTAATTATTTTTGCTACTTCCGATACTCGGATTTTTCCGGAAAAATATCTAAAAATTCCAGAAAAATCTTAGAATAATTCTAAAATAGTTTTGAGAATTTTCGGGCGTTACATAAACATAGGGAGACTAACACACTCATAATAAGAAGGAGCCCAAAATGTAATTTGGGATTGGTGCGGTAGTTCAATAATAGTTCTTTAGTGGAATGAATTATTATTGATGAAATTAAGTTGTGTGTTCGGGGCGAACACGGGATGCTTAATTTCATCGGGAGACCAAAACAAATTCCTCCTCTCGGTCCCTATCGTAGCCTCTAGTATATAGAGATTTATACCCACCGCATACCCACCTTCTTACCCATCCAATAGGGCCGGCCAAGCTAGCTTGGAACCCAAGCTAGGGCCGGCCAAGACCAAGTGGATGAGTCATGTAGGTGGTCGGCTAAAGCTTGGGTCCCAAGCTTAGGTGGCCGGCCACTAGAATATTAAAAAGGATTTTTATTAAAATTATTTCTTATGTGGATATCATGATTTTAAAAGAGAGTTTAAAAAATTAAAAATTTCCTTTTATAACTTTCTACAAAAAATTAAGAGAAGAGATTAATCTCTTTCCTTATTTGTAGTTTAAAAGGATGGTTTTAATTTTTGGTAAAAACTTTCCTTATTTGTAAATCATCTACATGTTTAAAAGAGAGTTTAAAATTTGAAATCTTTCCTTATTTGTTGATTAAAGGAGGATTTTAAATTTTAAGAAAACTTTCAATTTTAATCATGTTCATGATTTAAAAGAGAGTTTAAAATTAAATATTCTCTTTTATAAGTTTCTACAAAAGATTAAGAAAAGATTTGATATCTTTCCTTATTTGTAGATTAAAAGAGATTTTAATTTTTTAGAGATAACTTTCTTTTTATCCACATGTTTAAAAGAAATATTTTAATTTATAAAATTTCCTTTTTATTAACCACCATGAAGGGAAAACTTATTTGAGAATTTTTTATAAATTTTCGGAAGCAAATTAGGAAGTTTTAATTCTTGTGTGAATTAAAATTTCCTTGATTAAAGGGATTAAGGTGGCCGGCCATTAACATGATGAAAAGAAAATTATTTTTAATTAAATAAATTTTCCTTTTCAATGGCAAAAGAATTAAGGAAGTTTTTATTAAATTTTCCTTATTTGTCAAGACCAAGGATTATAAAAGAGGGGGTAGAGGAGGCTTCATTGTGGATGTCTCTATTATTTTTCTCCCTCTTTTCTTCTTTGGGTATGGCCGGCCTTTTCTTTTCTCTCCTCTCCTTTGTGTGGCCGAAACTCTCTCATGGTGGAGATAGCTTTGGTGGCCGGATCTAAGAAGGAGAAGAAGGAGAGAAAAGAAGCCTCTTTTCTAGCATCCCTTGGAGCATGGTGGTGGTGGCCGAACTTCTTCATCCTAGAAGAAGTTTTGATGGCCGAAACTTACAAGGAAGAAGAAGGTGCTTGGTGGTTCTCATCTCGGAAGATCGTTTCCCACACAACGTCCGAGGGTAGAAGAGGAATACGGTAGAAGATCAAGAGGTTTTTCTAAAAGGTATAACTAGTATTTTTCTTTCCGCATCATACTAGTTATTTTTGGAAATAATACTAAATACAAGAGGCATACGATTCTAGTATTTCGAATTTGTTTTCGATATAGTGTTCTTTTGTTTTTCTTTTCCTTGTGATTTGATTGTTCTTTTCGGTTAACCTAAAGTTATTTTAGGAAATTAAATATTAGCTTTCCATAAAAGGTTTTGTCTAGTCGGTGGTGGTTGCTCCCATATCCAAGAAGGCCATGTGCCTCGCCACGTCAGTACTGGGAACCAATTATGGAAATTAATATTTAATGGAATTAATAACTTAAAGTGATTTGGGTCGAACGTGTTAAGTTCCGCAGGAGATCCAAGTCTAAACCTAAAAGAACAAATAGATTAAGTTTTGGATCAAACGTGTTAAGTTCCGCAGGCGATCCAAAATTTAATTTAAAAGAACACATGGTAGCTAGGAAAAGGTTCAGACCTTTGTACAAAATTTTTATACAGTGGAACCTCTAGGTTTTCCGAGTAGCAACCAACACCTAACTCAGCTGAATGCTCTGGATTATCATAATACCTGCCAACTTATCAACTGTAATAAGAAAGAATTGAATGCATAAACTGTTGGAGTGTATACTGAGAGCCTAAGCTTTGTAAACATTCATTATGAATAAAGAATCACATTTGGTCTAATTATCTACATTTGTTTGTAGTTGTTCATTTAATTTATATTGTAGATAACATAGTATGTGGTGTCACATACAGAAGATGATGTTACCAGTACCTTATAAATTATAAACAGTAGCTCACGACCAGAATGGAAAGGAACAAACCATTAGAAAGTCGTAGTGTAATTAGGTATTAGTTTATCTTGACTATATAATTACACTAGTACACTCAGAGTGTATTGAGTAGGACCATATGAGGTCGTTCCTTTTATACTGACTTTATAAAGGAACAAAGACCACAGTTATTATGGAAGTGTGTGCTCTTAATCCTAATATAATAACAAGCACATATGTTTGATATTTATTTCTTTAATTTATCAATGGGTGAGATTTAGTTCGATGAATCAATAAACCCGATAAATTGGGAAATGGTATCACTCATAGTGTGTGTTGTTGATTATAGAAGGAAACTGTGTCCTAGTGATACTAGGTTGATAATGTCCTCAAGAGGAGCTCATAAAGATTGTCATGTTAAACCCTGCAGGTGGACTTAGTCCGACATGATAATAAGGTTGAGTGGTACTACTCTTGGACTTAGATATTAATTAAATGAGTTGTCAGTAACTCACTTAATTAGTGGACATTCGATATCTTAAACACAGGGAGACTAACACACTCATAATAAGAAGGAGCCCAAAATGTAATTTGGGATTGGTGCGGTAGTTCAATGATAGTTCTCTAGTGGAATGAATTATCATTGATAAAATTAAGTTGTGTGTTCGGGGCGAACACGGGATGCTTAATTTTATCGGGAGACCAAAACCAATTCCTCCTCTCGGTCCCTATCGTAGCCTCTTATTTATAGAGTTCTATACCCACCTATACCCACCTTCTATACCCACCCAATAGGGGCCGACCAAGCTAGCTTGGGATCAAGCTAGGGCCGGCCTAGGTATGAGATTGGGTGGCCGGCCCTAGCTTGAACCCAAGCTAGTAGGGCCGGCCAAAATAAATTAAAAAGAAATTTAATTTTAATTTTTATTATTATGTGGAAGATATATTTTAAAGAGAATTAAAATTAAAATATCTCTCTTGTAAAAGATCTACAAAAGATTAAAGAAAGATATTAGATCTCTTTCCTTATTTGTAGATTGGAAAGATGTTTTATTTTTTCTCTTTAAAATTATTCACATGTTAATAAAATTAAAATTATAGAAATTTCCTTTTATTAACCATGAAGAGATTTTTAAGAGAAATTTTATTTTTTTAAAATTTCCGGAAACAAATTAGGAAGTTTTAATTTGTTGATTGAAACTCTCCTAATTTGCTCCTTTTGATTGTGGCCGACCATTACAAGTTGATTGGGAAATTTTATTTTATTTTTCTCAATTAAATCATGTCAAGGAAATTAAGGAAAATTTATTGTAATTAAATTTCCTAATTTGCCTAGGCCAAGGAATATAAAAGAAGGGGTGAGGGTGCCTTCACAAGACACAACATCTATTATTCCTCTCCCTCTTTTGCTCCTTGGTGTGGCCGGCCATCATCTTCTTCTATTCCTCTTGTGGTGGCCGAACCTCTCCCTCTCCCTTGGAGTTCTTGTGGTGGCCGGATACTACTTGGAGAAGAAGAAGAAGAAGGAGAGAAAGCTAGCATCTCTTGGAGCTTGGTTAGTATTTTGTTTTTCCTCCTTGGTGAAGTTTCCCTTTGTGGCCGAACCTTGCTTGGAGGAGAAGAAGGTGGTTGGTGGTTTCTCATCTTGGAAGATCGTTGCCCACACAACGTCCGAGGTTAGAAGAGGAATACGGTAGAAGATCAAGAGGTTTTTCTACAATGTATAACTAGTAATTTCTATTTCCGCATCATGCTAGTTATTTATGGAAATAATACCAAATACAAGAGGCTTACGTTCTAGTATTTCGAATATGTTTTTTTCAAGTTGTGTTCTTTTGTTTCTTTCTTTTCCTTGTGATTTGATTGTTCTCTTTGGTTAACCTAAAGTTATTTTAGGAAATTAAATATTAGCTTTCTATTAAAGGTTTTGTCTAGTCGGTGGTGGTTGCTCCCATATCCAAGAAGGCCATGTGCCTCGCCACGTCCAAGATCGAACCTTTTATGGAATGATATTTAATGGAATTAATAACTTAAGGAGACTTGGGTCGAACGTGTTAAGTTCCGCAAGAGATCCAAGTCAAAACCTAAAAGAACGAATAGATTAAGTTTTGGATCAAACGTGTTAAGTTCCGCAGAGATCCAAAATTTAATTTAAAAGAACACATGGTAGCTAGGAAAAGGTTCAGACCTTTGTACAAAATTTTGTACATGGAACCTATAGGCTTTCCGAGTAGCAACCAACAATTGGTATCGAGCTAGGGTTTTGCCTCTGTATTTGGTATTTAGTTTAATTATGCACATGTCATACATAATTTAGGTGGATAATAGTAGGATGTGCTAACTTTGTGGATGCAGGATCCAACTATTATGGCTTTTAGTTAATTATGTGTGATTGGACCCTTGGACATGTCAAGGGCAATTTATATGTGTGTGCATGATTGTATTGAAATACAGAGTCTGATTTAGTTTTATTAGGATTTTATTTTGATCTAGATACATGTACATTCCTTTTATGGAATATAGGATCAAAATGTAAAATTCTATTTATGTCATGGATCGAATCTTGCAAAGCGTGGAACCTTCTAAGGACCAGAGGCGCAGCGGAACTCGGAGCAAGATGGATGCGACAGATAGACCCGGTGGCGGTGGCCAAATTGTGATGACAACACACGGAGGACAATTAAAGATAAAAGCCATAATAGTTGAAAATTAGATTTTCTATTTATTGCTTTTATATTGTCGTGTGTGCATGTTAGTTTACAAGTTTAGTAGGCTAGCATAGTTAAAATTCCTCATTTATAAATAACTAAGTGGGAGAGGATTTTTAAGTAAATCCCATGGTCTCCATTACTAGTTTGTAAGTGATGCAAACAAGCTTGCGTGTTGGCTCGAGTGCCTTCCTCCATAACGGATGAGCTTGTTTGTGGATCACTAGAACAGACTTCCATTTTGGATGACTATAGGAAGTTAATTAAGAGCGTGTGATCTTCCCCAACGGAAGGGGCATAATCTTATTAATGGATTTAGTGTCAAGTAATGGTGTACACTTAGACACATCTAATAGTATCCTCCCCAACGGAGTCACCGCTATTATTTGTGTGACCAAATAATACCAACTATTAATTTTATTTGTCAAAAGTTAGGTTGACAAGATAATAAAATTAATGGGTTAAAGCCCTCCTTTTATTTAAATGTTGAATTTGTATACGTCCACACTAACGTGGCATACAAAATTCACGGTGTTTTAAGGTGTTGGTTAATTTAAAATAGTATTGTTTGAGGAATCAATATTATTCTAAATTTAGAGTTCGACCAAAAGTTATTTGTGATTCTTAGGATGACTTTCAACCCATCCGTCCATCATACTTCAACAAAATAGACTTCGGACCAAATTACATAGATTGGAAAAGAAACCGGACATTGTTTTATCTGCTGAAACTATAAATTTATCGATCGAGCATTGCCCTGATGCACCCATCGGTGAATCTACCCAAGAGGAGATTGAATATCATAGGAAATGGGTAAAAGCAGATGAGATGGCGCGGTGTTACATTTTGGCTTCAATGTCAAATGTATTGCAACATCAACATAAAGATTTACCAACATGATATTATGAACAATCTCAAGGAACTCTTTGGTCATCGGATAGGGCTTCTAGACAAGAAGCTATGAGAAAGATAATGACACCACCATGCAAGAGGGTACTCCTGTAAGGGATCATATCCTAAACATGATGGCTTATCCGAACGAAATACAGATCCTTGGAGGAGAAATTGATGGGAAACCAGATCGATATGATCCTCCAAACCCTACCTAGAAGTTTTGAGCAGCGACTGAACTATAATATGAATAAAAGGATTTATTCATTAGGGGAACTCCTGACGGAACTTCAAGAAGGGTTATTTCGTCACAATGCTCAAATTCACTATGTTGAAAATGGTTCTACTTCTAAACCGAAGGTAAGAAGAAGAAGAAACAAAATGGTTCAAGAAAGAAAGTGAATAAATCTCAGAGTACGGATTTAAAGCTGGAATGAAGAAGCAAGGGCAAGTGCTTCATCCGCAAGCAGGCAGGAGGCGGAATGTCCTCGTAAGAACCAAAACAAAGGTATATCTCATACTCTAGTTGTTGAAACATGTTTAGCGGTGTTATCTACCAAAACCTGGTGTGTAGATACGGGAGCCATCGATCATGTCTGCAATTCCTTGCGGGGTTCCAGAAACCCGACGACTATCTGAAGGGAGATTATCTCTACATGGGCAATGCTACTAAGGTGGCATTGTTGGGGAGACGTCTACTTATCTTTTAGTAGAAATAGAAATTTGGTTTTAAGAAATTGTCTTTATGTACCCAGTTTTAGAAAGAATTTAATTTCAGTTTCTAAACTGTTTTTAGATGGATATTCAGTTTCTTTCAGTAACGATGTAGTTATTAAAAGAAATAAAGTGATTATCTGTTCTGGTGCATTAGTTGGCAATTTGTATATTTTAAATCCAAATTCTTCCACAAAGCAAAACATGGAAATTTATAATTCATCTTCTAATTCTAATAAGAGAAAAGAACCTTGAAATGAACCAAGCATATCTTTGGCATCTAAGGCTTGGTCATATTAACTTAAGTAGGATTCAGAGGCTTATAGCCGATGGACTTTTAAGTTCATTAGAGTTGGAAAATTTTCCAACTTGTGAATCTTGCTTAGAAGGTAAAATGACCAAAAGGCCGTTCAAGGCCAAGGGGTATAGAGCCAAAGAAGTGTTAGAGTTGGTTCACTCTGATTTGTGTGGTCCTATGTCTGTCCAGGCAAGAGGAGGTTTTGAATATTTTGTCTCTTTCATAGACGATTATTCAAGATATGGATACATTTACCTAATGCGCCGCAAGTCCGAGTGCTTTGATAAGTTCAAAGAATACAAGGCTGATGTGGAGAAACGACTAGGTAAAAGTATCAAGACACTACGGTCAGATCGTGGTGGCGAATACCTCTTAGGAGAGTTTAGGAATTATTTATCAGAGGCCGGGATTCAATCCCAATTGTCTGCACCTGGAACACCCCAACAGAATGGTGTAGCAGAACGAAGGAATAGGACTCTTATGGAGATGGTTAGATCAATGATGAGTTATTCAGAATTACCAAATTCATTTTGGGGATATGCTCTGGAAACAGCAGTATACGTTCTAAACTTAGTACCTTCTAAATCAGTTTTTTCTACTCCCATAGAATTGTGGAATGGGCGAAAACCCAGTCTAAGACATATTCGGATATGGGGTAGTCCAGCACATGTGCTGAAACCAGATGCTGATAAGTTAGAATCTCGTACAGAAGTTCGCGTGTTTGTAGGATATCCCAAAGGAACGAAAGGTGGTTTATTTTATAGTCCTAAAGACCAGAAGGTCATTGTTAGCACCAATGCCCAGTTTTTAGAAGAAGACTATATAATGGATCACAAGCCCAGTAGTAAACTTGTTTTAGAAGAACTTAGAGAGGACATGTCTACTTCAGTACCAACAGTACAAGATGAAGTACCACAAGAGACTGCAACACGTGTCACACATGATACACAACCACGGTGCCTCGTCGTAGTGGGAGGGTTGTAATGCACTGAAGATTCATGTTTTTGGGAGAGTCTTGGACTTGATCCCTAGTGAATGATCCCCTATCATATGACTAAGCACTCCAAGATATAGATGCAAGATCTTGGCAAAAGGCAATGAATTCAAATAGAGTCCATGTACTCTAATAAGGTCTGGGAGCTAGAACCACCACATGGTGTAAAAGCCGTTGGATGCAAGTGGATTTACAAAAGGAAAAGAGGAATAGCGAAGGTAGAAACCTTCAAAGCTAGGCTTGTTGCGAAAGGGTACACTCGGAAAGAGGAATCGATTATGAGGAAACCTTTTCACCAAGAGCTATGCTTAAGTCTATCCGGATACTCTTATCCATTCGCTCATATGGATTATGAGATTTGGCAAATGGATGTCAAGACTTTCCTTAATGGAAGTCTTGAAGAGAACATCCATATGAAGCAACCAAGGATTTATTGAAAAGGCAAAGAGCATCTAGTATGCAAGCTCAATCGGTCCATTTATGGATCAAGCAAGCTTCAAGGTCTTGGAACATCCGGTTTAATGAAGTAATCCACCATATGGATTTATTCAAAGTCCGGATGAGTCTTGTGTATATAAGAAGTGTAACGAAATGTGGTGGTATTTCTTGTACTATACGTAGATGATATTTTGTTAATTGGCAACAATGTCAAGGTATTATCGACGTAAGGGTATGGTTGTCCAAACAATTTGATATGAAGGACTTAGGAGAATGTGCACACATTCTTGGGATCAAAGTTATAAGGGATCGCAAGAAAAGAATGTTGTGTCTATCCCAAGCTTCATATATAGATACAATCCTTGCTCGTTTAGCATGCAAGACTCCAAGAAAGGTTTCTTACCTTTTAGACATGGAGTAGCTCTATCTAAAGAGATGTCTCCAAAGACATCAAAAGAGATAGAGGACATGAAAGCGTTCCTTATGCTTGGGCATGGGAAGCCTAATGTATGCAATGTTATACGAGACCGATATCTGTTTGCCGTAGGCATGGTCGAGACATATCGAGTAACCCCGACAAGGACATTGGATCTGCGTAAAGCATATATTAAAGTACCGAGAAGGACTAGGGATTATATGCTAGTTTACCAAGCGGATGATTTGCTCCCTGTGGGTTACAGTTGATTTCCAATCGATAGGGATAACAGTAAGTCTACATCGGCTATGTGTTTACTTTAGGAGGTGGAGCCATTTCATGGAGGAGTGTTAGCGAAATGCGTTTGGACTCAACCATGGAAGCCGAGTATGTAGCAGCCTCTGAGGCGGCTAAAGAAGCAGTATGGCTCAGAACTTTCTAATGGACTTAGATGTGATTCTGGTTTGCCCAAAATCATCACAATTTATTGTGATAATAGCGATTGCAAACTCGAAGGAACCACGAGCCCATAAGGCAAGTAAACATATAGCGCAAGTACCACTTGATAAGAGATATCGTGAGCGAGGAGAAGTTGTCATCGCCAAGATTGCATCACGGATAACGGCGATCCTTTCACTAAGGCCCTTCCACAAAGCTTCGATCGGCATGTGGAGGAATGGGATCGGATGTATGGTAGAAGATATGGCACTTAGTCATTAGTATAAGTGGGAGATTGTTGAGTGTATACCTGAGAGCCTAAGCTTTGTAAACATTCATTATGAATAAAGAATCACATTTGGTCTAATTATCTACATTTGTTTGTAGTTGTTCATTTAATTTATATTGTAGATAACATAGTATGTGGTGTCACATACGTAAGATGATGTTATCAGTACCTTATAAATTATAAACAGTAGCTCACGACCCGAATGGAAAGGAACAAACCATTAGAAGGTCGTAGTGTAATTAGGTATTAGTTTATCTTGACTATATAATTACACTAGTACACTCGGAGTGTATTGAGTAGGACCATTTGAGGTCGTTTCTTTTATACCGACTTTGTAAAGGAACAAAGACCTCGTTATTATGGAAGTGTGTGCTCTTAATCCTAATATAATAACAAGCACATATGTTTGATATTTATTTCTTTAATTTATCAATGGGTGAGATTTAGTTCGATGAATCAATAAACCCGATAAGTTGGGAAATGGTATCACTCATAGTGTGTGTTGTTGATTATAGAAGGAAACCGTGTCCTAGTGATGCTAGGTTGATAATGTCCTCAAGAGGAGCTCATAAAGATTGTCATGTTAAATCCTGCAGTGGACTTAGTCCGACATGATAATAAGGTTGAGTGGTACTACTCTTGGACTTAGATATTAATTAAATGAGTTGTCGGTAACTCACTTAATTAGTGGACATTCGATATCTTAAACACATGGAGACTAACACACTCATAATAAGAAGGAGCCCAAAATGTAATTTGGGATTGGTGCGGTAGTTCAATGATAGTTCTCTAGTGGAATGAATTATCATTGATAAAATTAAGTTGTGTGTTCGGCGAACACGGGATGCTTAATTTTATCGGAGACCAAAACCAATTCCTCCTCTCGGTCCCTATCGTAGCCTCTTATTTATAGAGTTCTATACCCACCTATACCCACCTTCTATACCCACCATAGGGGGCCGCCAAGCTAGCTTGGGATCCAAGGGCCGGCCTAGGTATGAGATTGGGTGGCCGGCCCTAGCTTGAACCCAAGCTAGTAGGGCCGGCCAAAATAAATTAAAAAGAAATTTAATTTTAATTTTTATTATTATGTGGAAGATATATTTTAAAGAGAATTAAAATTAAAATATCTCTCTTGTAAAAGATCTACAAAAGATTAAAGAAAGATATTAGATCTCTTTCCTTATTTGTAGATTGGAAAGATGTTTTATTTTTTCTCTTTAAAATTATTCACATGTTAATAAAATTAAAATTATAGAAATTTCCTTTTATTAACCATGAAGAGATTTTTAAGAGAAATTTTATTTTTTAAAATTTCCGGAAACAAATTAGGAAGTTTTAATTTGTTGATTGAAACTCTCCTAATTTGCTCCTTTTGATTGTGGCCGGCCATTACAAGTTGATTGGGAAATTTTATTTTATTTTTCTCAATTAAATCATGTCAAGGAAATTAAGGAAAATTTATTGTAATTAAATTTCCTAATTTGCCTAGGCCAAGGAATATAAAAGAAGGGGTGAGGGTGCCTTCACAAGACACAACATCTATTATTCCTCTCCCTCTTTTGCTCCTTGGTGTGGCCGGCCATCATCTTCTTCTATTCCTCTTGTGGTGGCCGAACCTCTCCCTCTCCCTTGGAGTTCTTGTGGTGGCCGGATACTACTCGGAGAAGAAGAAGAAGAAGGAGAGAAAGCTAGCATCTCTTGGAGCTTGGTTAGTATTTTGTTTTTCCTCCTTGGTGAAGTTTCCCTTTGTGGCCGAACCTTGCTTGGAGGAGAAGAAGGTGGTTGGTGGTTTCTCATCTTGGAAGATCGTTGCCCACACAACGTCCGAGGTTAGAAGAGGAATACGGTAGAAGATCAAGAGGTTTTTCTACAAGGTATAACTAGTAATTTCTATTTCCGCATCATGCTAGTTATTTATGGAAATAATACCAAATACAAGAGGCTTACGTTCTAGTATTTCGAATATGTTTTTTTTCGAAGTTGTGTTCTTTTGTTTCTTTCTTTTCCTTGTGATTTGATTGTTCTCTTTGGTTAACCTAAAGTTATTTTAGGAAATTAAATATTAGCTTTCTATTAAAGGTTTTGTCTAGTCGGTGGTGGTTGCTCCCATATCCAAGAAGGTCATGTGCCTCGCCACGTCAGTACTGGGAACCTTTTATGGAAATTGATATTTAATGGAATTAATAACTTAAGGAGACTTGGGTCGAACGTGTTAAGTTCCGCAGGAGATCCAAGTCAAAACCTAAAAGAACGAATAGATTAAGTTTTGGATCAAACGTGTTAAGTTCCGCAGGAGATCCAAAATTTAATTTAAAAGAACACATGGTAGCTAGGAAAAGGTTCAGACCTTTGTACAAAATTTTTGTACAGTGGAACCTATAGGCTTTCCGAGTAGCAATCAACTGTAATAAGAAAGAATTGAATGCATAAACAACCTTAGATATATATGACATTCACCAAAAAAATCAGTACAAATGCATTAAATATACAAGAACAAAATGATAGTAGTATCTCAGTTGAATACAACCATAGTTTGGGCAGATGAAGAATCAATTAGACAAGCCAACATTGTGAGAATCATGACCTAAGACTAAGACCAGTAAGAATAATTACACACGGTTCGCATACAACCATTAAATGTCTGAAAATTGCATGAAAAGCAGTGTAAAAAAGTATGCTGATTCTTCCTGTAATAAACTTCCATCAATATTGAGTTGTTATTGTAACATTCTAACCTACATAAGATTAATATATCATATGTCAGATGTAGAAAGTATCAAATTAGTCTATGACTTTGGCACCAATTTTCATTTCAAGAAACAGAATATCTAGGAAGATGATATCATCGTACAAGAAAACTTTTTAAACAAAAAGCAGAGAAGTTGCTTACCACAAGCTTTTCCACAGAATAATTACATCCAAAAGAAAGTACCAGAAATAGTTTTCGTATCATTATGGGCAATTTTTCATGTAAAAATATCACAAATGTATAAAGTAAAAATTCTTACTCGCGGTCAAAGAAGTATGAAACAGCCACAACCATTTCTTTAGTACCATCATTATCTATGTCAGCAATTACCTTCATAGAATATTAAAAAAGTGGGTCAAGCTTTTAGGAATTAAATTCCCTAATTTTTTCCTTTTTCTGTATGATCAACTCCAATGGAACTTACTGGAGTGCAAAGTATGTGTGAATCTATGCTAACATAATCTTCTGCTGTCTCATGGCTCTCTTCTGTCCAATTTTCATCCCCCCACATTGATTCATCAATATAATCATCATAGTCATAATTATACTCATCAGCTAACTCATATGTATCTCTAAACAAATCAAAAGATGAATCAGCTTCTTCTTCCAGTTCTTGGTCATTTTCCACAGTTGCTCCTTGCACTCCAACACCAATGTTATGGTCTTTCAAATGTCCATCGTGGGCCCCTTGATTATCAATTTCTTCAAGAAGCCTTCTTTGCGTTTATGTTTGATTTTCCTCTGTACCATTTTCCAATGAAGCGTCCCTTTTGATTGTGTCATTAAGATTGCTTGACACTCCATTGTATTGACTAGTTTGGGTAAAATCAAGTTTTCCTCTATCCTCAAGCTTAGATGTATTCATTGAGAGGTTGTTCACAATGTTTGTAGAATCATAATTATTTGACTCATTCATGCTCCCATTTATATCTGGATAAAAAGTAACAGAATTTTCCTAATTTGATTCATAATCAGAATTTCAAAAAGGAATATGTGATACTTGGAATATTAGTTTATAAACCCATATGCTAATTTCTCAATCATCGTATAACATACTTACAAAATTTGACATGTTAATCCTAATATATTTACCATAGCAAAGTTATTTAAGGCATCTTAAATATGTTACAGGAGTTGCAAAACACAGTGTTTCATATTTAAATATGTATAAAAATGCAAACGCAAAAAGTTCACGAACAACAACAATCAGCACAATTATAATATGGCTAATTGGCCAACATCCTCAGGAAATAGAAATAAAAGCAAAGGTGATTACAGTTGGGTTGTGATCACATACGAGATATTGAGTTCTTAGCAGAAGCCTCCTTGGAAATTGAATCATCATGGACATCTGGATGTGAACGATCCACTGGATCTGGATCCAAGCCAGCATACCAGTTTTTACGAACCTTTCTACGAGGTACTTCTAGTTTATCCATCATCAAATAGCCAGAGACCCTATTATAGCCACCAGATTTATGTCAACGTGCAGCAATCCACTAAACAATTGTTGAAGCTACTTACCTGAAAAAATTTACAACTCCATCATAGGTAGCTAACGTTATTTCTCTTGTACCATCCTTGTCTATATCATATAAGAGAGGGGCTGGAATGGACTGTCGATTGGTGAAAAGCAGGCCATCCTGATGAATTTGGAATTTTCACATCAATGGAAACTATATGCTATTATGTGTTGAGTAACTACAAAAAGCATGCAAAGGAGCTACCAACGAGATATTGAAATTTATAGATAAATGACTAGATAACAGAAATAACATTAAAAAGATACCTGGCATTTTATCACCATCAGAACCCTCCAATACTTCGAGGTAATGGACAAATGATGGTACCACTATCTCTAGCTTGCCATCACTGGAGTTGCAAGAATACAACAATAAGTCAACCTCTCAGTTAGCACAGATACGACTGTGTCCACTATTCCAATAAAAGTGATGAGCCGTGCAAGACCTAGAAAACCTATCCGAACACACTATTTCGACCAATAAAAGTGAATAATATACAGAAATCGATGCTTAAAACCGACACCTTCAGAGATCAAACACCACAAACTTTGACATATGAGCAGGTAAAGGGCATGATGAAACAAATCATAAGCTAAAAAGAAGAAGAAAAGAGAATGTTGCGGTTGCAAATATAAGCATAGTGGAATCAAAAGTAGGTTTCATTTTTTGAGACAAAATTTATGAACGAAGACAAGACCTAGGTTATGAATCGACGGAGTAGGAGTGCCACCTTTGGCGAAGAAATACACCTCATCCGATCAAAAGGTTCCACGAGTGAAAGAAGCCGCAGTGGAAGGTCAGAGGGCCTCGTCGAACTCAGAAACCCACTCACCAAGAAACGAGAGGAACACACCGTCGTGGAGGAAGATCCAGCGGAGGCTTGAAGAGATTGTATGAGGAGAGGGAAAGAAAATTGCCTTAGGTTCGGGAGCGCGAAGGAAAAACACGGCGCCGAAAAGAAAACAGTGAGGGAAAGGAAAACAGCGAGGGGGGAAAATGACCAAATTCAATTACAACAATTTTTCAAAACTGTTGTCGTAGCCGCTAAAAACGCGGATAAAGACAACGGTTTATAAAACCGTTGTAAAAAGTGTTGTCGTTTTAAAAAAAATCGCTCAATGACAACAGTTTTTCTAAAACCGTTGTCTTTTATATTTAATGGGGAGCTCAAAGACAACGGTTTTGGCAAAAACCGTTGTCTTTGAGCAAATACGCAACGCTTTCTCTTAAAACCGTTGTCGTAGGGGTGTTGTCGTTTGCAGTTTTTGTTGTAGTGTATGTGCTAAACGTGTTTCTAGAACTACATTTACTCGTACAATTAAAAAATTAATAAAGCAAGGAAAAAAGAATTTAATTGATGAATTTAGTAAATTATATAATAAAACTTCTTTATGTTCCGATATTTGGAGTGATCATTGGCAAACACATTCGTATATGGGCGTGACTTGCCATTAGATCGATAATTCTTGGAACCTCCAAAAAAGATTGTTAGCTTATAAAATTTTTGATGAATCATATAATGCTTATAACATCGCACAATTATTATGTTTAATTTTAGAAGAATATGACTTAACTCATAAAATATTTTCAATATCATTAGATAATGCTAGTTCTAATATCGCTTGTATAGATGATCTAAAATTTATTTGTCAACATATTATTCGTGGTTTATTTTTTCATATTCGTTGTGTATGCCATATTTTAAATTTATATCTTCAAGATGATTTAAAAATTTTAGAAAGTTATATTAAACAAATTAGAATTGTAATTTCTTATTTATGGTCTCATCCATCTCTAATGAAATAATGGAATATGTTTTGTAAAACTAATGGAATGAGACCTAAAAAATTTTCACTTGATGTACCAACATGTTGGAATTCAACATACCAATTATTACAAAATTCATTTGAATATAAAGAATTATTATGTTCATTTTTTGCATAAAATACTAATACTAATATATATTTATTTTCACAATAATAGAATATTTGTAGTAGTATTTGTGAAATTTTAAAAGTATTTAATAATGCAACCGAACAACTTTCTGGTGTTTATTATCCCACTGTTCAATTAATTTTATAATATTTTTCTAATATAGTATTAGTTTTAAATGAACATATTAATAATGAATATTTATCTCCTTGCATCTTAGTTAAGAAAACTAAATGGGAAAAATATTTTTATTTTATTCCTAAAATTTATTTAATTACATTTGCTTTATATCCTAGATTTAAATTAGAAGTTTTACAAGAAATGTTAACTTTATATTACGACGCTTTAATTATAATTAAAGATTCTTCTTCTCATGATCTAGTTAAGATTATATATAATGTTAGAATTTATTTATATGATATTTATAATCAATATTATACAAAATATGGAACACAAATCAATATTTCTGAAATACAATAAACTACTAGTAGTAATTTAAAACTTACAAAAGCACAATTTTTATTAAAAGAACGGACAAAACGTCCACGAGGATCCTTAAGTTCCATACAGGAACTTGAGAATTATTTTACGACTTCTTTTGATTTTAATGAAGCAGATAGCAAAAATTTCGATGTCTTAAAGTGGTGGTCACAAAAGGCTCAAAGCTTTCCCGTCCTCTCCATGATCGCCAAAAAAATTTTAGTTTGTCCAATGTCAACTGTTGTTGTGGAGTAGACGTTCAGTGCCAATGGAAACATATTAGATGAACGACGATCAATTGTCTCCCGACTCATTAGAAGCCCAAGCATTATTGGACGATTGGACCAGAGCAGAGAAAAGAATCTAAGGAATGCAACTTTCAGATGACAAAGTTGAAGATTTTGATACTGAAGGAACGAATACGACAAGAATAGGAAATGAAAGTAAGTGAAAATGTAAAAGAATAAAAATGTAAAAGAATTACGTGGGCTTTGATTCCCCTAAGGGAATAACTTAAATAAGTGCAAGCCCTTTTTTCCAATAAATTTTAATTTGTAATTTGTAATTTGTAATGTTTAATTTTTAATTTTTAATTTTTTTAATATAATAATCTTGAACCGTGGCAAGCCGTGATGAACCGTGAATCGAACCGTGTATCGACAGTTCCGAATCGTGAAATGTAACCGTCTTGGACGGTTAAGGTTAAGGGTCGACCTGCTTGGAACCGTTGAACTAACGATTCGGAACCGTCGAATCGTCGATTCCGAATCATGATCAAATCGAGCTAGATGACCACCTACATGATTATGCTGTATAGTGTTCTTCACGACAGAACTCTATTCAGATCGAGGTTGCTTCATAACCTAGTTAGTAATCATACGATAAATTCATAGAGTTGATTAAAAATTGAATACCGGTGTACAGATTGATTTTATTTATTTATTTATTTATTATTATTATTATTATTATTATTATTATTATTTACAGAATGTATTTTAGATTGACTTTACTAATGGTCTTTTTCTAATGTTAAAATCAAGAACCATGTAGCAGTTTTAATCTTAACGAGATAAGTGACGTGTTAAACACTTGGACTTCTAAAAGGGGCACAGCAGTGCCCTAATGTTTTTGACAGATATATGTTTTCAAAAAAAATACTTTTCATCTTTTAGTTAATTTGATGATAATTATAAATTAATTCTATAATTTACTTTTTATATAATTTAAAAATAAATTATAAAGAATACCTTCCTACTTAATACCATTTGGACTGAATGATGTATGAGGATTAAATCATTACACGAGTTTAAAGTCATTTGGATAATTGGTCGGCAAAATATATATACCTACGAATATGGTTCAAATGAGCTGAGTCATGTGGTAAATGATCTCATCCATTTGATCAAATTATGATATCTAAAACAAATTTAATGGGTTTGATGCCACATAAAATATATCCTTTACCTTTTTAGGTCCCTAATTGTACACGATAATTCATTTCTCATATATCTGGCTACAAAATCATTAAGATTGTTTTGAAATTAGAGGCTTGTAGCAAAAGCCCCAAAATGATTTCGTAGTTGAATTTATAAAAGATAACAATTATTACAATTAAGTTATGGATTCTTTATGTCATTAAATTTATTTTCTACTATATTATTTATATTTAAATAAATTTTATCATATTTTATTATTATTAATCAAGTCTTTTTGGTCTTACTCTTCCTATTTGTCATAATTTATATCGTTTAACCGGAACATTTATTGGTCATCTAAGTACATGTCTATACCATCTTAAACGTGACTTTCAGAGTTTTTCCTCAATAGATGCAACTTTGACTTTATCTCTAATACTCACATTTCTTATTATATTCATTCTCGTATGTCCACACATCCACTTTAACATCCTAGTCTCTACAACTCTCATCTTCTACTCATATACTCAAGTCATAGCCTAACATTCAGCTTCATATACCATAGCAAATCTAACTTCATAAAACATCTACTGCTCTCCTCTATTTCAATTATTCTATTTGTATTCTATATAAGACATCTCTCTCAATCTCTTCATCATTTTGTAAAAATAATCCTAAGTATTTAAATCTCTCAATTTCAGATGACTTATCATCTCCTATCTTAATAATTGTCTAATTATGTCTTATATTGCTATACTTAAATTTTATATATTATGTTTTTACTCTACTAAACCTAAAACTTTTCACTTCTAGCATTTTCCGCCAAGATTTTAGTTTAACATTTACTTCTTCATGTATCTCATCTAATAAAATAATATCATCTGCAAATAACATGCATCACGGTACTTACTGTATCTTGAATGTGTTCAGTGAATGTTTATCCATGCTTAATGTAAAAAGATAGAGACTTACAGTTAATCTTTGATTTACCCATATCTTTATTAAAAATGTTTCAATTAATCCATCTAAAGTTTTACTCTAGTCTTTACATCCTCATGCATATCCTTAATTAATTCAATATATATTACGTTAACACCTCTCTTTTTTAGAATTCTCTATATAATTTTTCTTGGACTTTATCATAAGCTTTTTCTAAGTCAAAGAATATCATATGTAGATCTTGTTTTTACTCTTGATACTTTTCAATTGGTTACGTGATAAGATGTATAGTTTATATTGTCAATCTTCCAGGCATAAATTAAAATTGATTTTCGGTCACCGTGGTTTCCTTTCTTAATATTTATTTCTATTACTATTTCTCAATGTTTAATGGTATGACTCATTAATCTAATACCCATATAATTTGCATAATTTTATAAGTCTCCCTTATTCTTATATTACGGAACTAGAGTACCTACCCTCTATTTCTACCTAAGATTGTCGACGAATGAATCACTAGTGAGTCGACATTGATATTGACTTTATCAGCGTCCATCTTGGCACAACAAGGATTAGTGGGGTTCTCCACCGGTGCCCGAGGAGAGAGCATTAGAAGGAGAATGTTAGAATAACGACCAGAGGTTCCCTAGTGCAGCCACTCCGATGCTCAAGTAAGTCTCCGATGGAGGAAGAGAGGAGAATGAAGAATGATAGTTTAGGATTTTGGATGTATGTGCTCGTACTTATGCCCCTAGGAGCAGGAGATCTTTTATAGAGTGGCGATTATACTCTTAACGTTCTCCACGTGTCTCGAGATGTGCACGTGTGTTACCCACGTTTGTCAAACTAAACGACTACATTTTCCATGTCCTTTAAGGAGTAAAAACTATATTGTCCATATCTTCAACGGACAACAGGTTATCACCTTAATGACTGTATATCAGCTAGAGTTGAGAACGACCTTGAATTGGGGATCACCCAGAGTCAGAGACACCACGGAGTCGAAGATCCCCCGGATTCAGGGGTGTCATGGAGTCAGGGTGGTTTCGATTCAGGACTACATAGAGTCAGGGCTGCATGGAACCGAGGATGGTTCTGGTCTGGGAACAATATGGAGTCGGGGCGGCAAAGCATCACCGGTCTCCCCTTCAAGTCTCTTTGTTGACCTTGACCGCCACCTCGGCAAGACTATTGACTTTCTTAGCCATTACCGCATTATCAGTCTTTCCTTCAAATCTAGTCAAAATAGGTAGAAGTCCGACTGACTAGACTATTGTTTAGTTGAATATATCAACTATCTCTAACCCAACTATAACGGTCACGTGGTCAATCCCAGGCGTGTTTCAAGTGACATGTTGCATTAAATGTCACCATGTTTAATAAATGCATGCCATGCATAATCTACCTTAGTCATCGGGCATGGAATATGCCAGCATGTCTCTGAGGTCACGTCTCATTAAAGTTTCATGTCTCATTAAAGTTTCACGTCTCATTAAAGTGATGTGACCATTTGCAAAGAATGTGAGGTGTCATCCGAATCATAATGTTGCTCGATCGAACAATTCAAGGCGCATCCTACTCTTATGATTACAGAGATCTATCGGTCAAAATTGAATGAGTGAGGATATATTAGGTTAAAGAAGGATGTTGTTGTCCTTATCGTTTAACTATTGCTTCTGTGTCCACCGTTTACAACTTTTTCGTCTTTGAGCACTCAGGCTTCTTTGTCACCTTCTTCTCTTATCAACAATTAATCATCTATCCTCCAGGTAGAGCATCTATAGTCTAGTATCATGACTCTCAATGGCTATGGAGTCATCTTCTACTCCTGAGTATAGGTCTATTAGTCCAGTGATACCAATGATGCCTTAGATCAAATAAGGACCACTTACAAGATCCCGACTGATCATCGGATAATGCTACCGAATGGTAATGACCGCCCAAACCATCCACCTCCCAGTTTTGTGAATTCTTTTTAAAGTCACTTATTGAACGGCTAATAGCATATCAGATTTGGGTCCCAATTTGTCTGAGACTTGACGTCGAACGTAAGCCTCACAACCCTAAATCCTCATAAAAGACACCTGGGCATTTCTCCCAGTCCATATCCTATATGGTGTCTTTATTACAGCCTTGGATAGAACTCGGTTGAGTATAAAGGTTGCCATGTCTAGAGCATAGCCCCAAAGGAATGTAGGAAGATCTGTGTGACTCATCATAGACCGTACCATATCTAATAGGGTACAATTCCTCCTTTCGGATACACCATTCCACTATGGTGTTCCAGGAGGAGTGAGTTGGGATAGAATCCCACACTCAGCTAGATAATCATGAAACTCATGGCTAAGGTATTCCCCACCTTGATCTGATCGAAGTATCTTAATACTCTTGCCAAGCTGGTTTTGTACTTCATTCTTGAATTCTTTGAACTTTTCAAAGGATTCTGACTTATGTGTCATCAAGTACACATAACCATATCTACTGAAGTCATCAGTAAATGTAATGAAGTACCTATAACCACCTCTAGCAGCGACATTGAAAGGACCACATACATCACTATGTATAAGACCTAACAAGTCAGTCGCTCTCTCACTATGTCCCCTAAAGAGAGTCTTGGTCATCTTGCCTAGTAGGCATGACTCGCATGTCTCATATGATTCAAAATCAAATGAGTCCAGCAAACCATCTTTATGGAGCTGGGATAAGCGCTTGTCATTTATATGACCTAAGCGACAGTGCCAGAGATAGTTTTGGTTCATGTCATTTGACTTAAACCTCTTGGTACTTATGTTATAGATATGGCTCTCAAGGTCTAGAATATAGAGTCCGTTCATCATAGGTGCACTACAATAGAGCATATCATTTAAATAAACTGAACAATATTTGTTCTTTATTATAAATGAAAACCCTTTCTTGTCCAAACAAGAAACTGATATAATGTTCTTAGTCAAAGCAGGCACATAACAACAATCATCCAACTCTAATACAAGCCCAGAGGGCAGAGATAGTAAATAAGTCCCTACAGCAACAGCAGCAACCCGTGCTCCATTGCCTATGCGTAGGTCCACCTCGCCCTTCGTCAATGCCCTGCTACTTCTCAGCGCCTGCACATTAGTACAAATGTGAGAAGCACATCCGGTATCTAATACCCATGATGAAGAAATAGTTAGATTGCCTTCTATAACATATATACCTGAAGTGGAAGTCTCACTTCTCTTCATCTTAAGATCTTCCAGGTACACCTTGCAGTTCCTCTTCCAATACCCTGTCTGACCGCAGTGGAAGCAGGTAGCATCCTTGGCGACCCCTCCTTTAGGCTTCAGTGTCTTGCCTTTGCCCTTGGCTTGGGACTTTCCCTTTCCTTTAGGCTTTCCCTTGCCCTTGTGTTTCTGAACCATCAGAATAGAGTTGGGCTTAACCTTCTTAAGGTTGAGCTCAGCAGTTCGTAACATACTTAGCAGTTCGGGCAGTGGCTTGTCAATTTCGTTCATGTTGTAGTTCATGACAAATTGACTGTAGCTCACTTGCAAAGACTGCAAGATCAGGTCAGCGGCCAGCTCTTGGCCAAGTGGGAATCCCAACCTCTGTAGATGCTCTATGTACCCAATCATCTTGAGTACATATGGACCTACGGGAGTCCCATCTGACATCTTGCACTGAAATAGTGCCCTTGAGATCTCAAATCTCTCGTGCCACGCTTGTCCTTGATATAGTTGACGAAGATGTTCAACCATATCATAAGCACCCATTAACTCATGTTGCTTCTAAAGCTCAGAGTTCATGGTCGTGAGCATTAGACATGATACATCTAATGCGTCATCTTGATGCTTCTTGTAAGCATCTTTGTTTGCTCGCGTGGCATTGGCAGGAGGAGCCTCCGGAATGGGCTGCTCCAGAACGTACAGTTTACATTCTTGGGTGAGAACTATTCTCATATTCCTGTACCAGTCCAGGAAATTTGCTCCGTTGAGCTTGTCCTTATCGAGGACAGAACGCAGGGAGAAGGAGTTCGTGTTTGACGACATGGTAATCTACAACAGAAAAATGTAGAAAAATAAATAAATATCATATTCTATTAATCATTTAATTAGGCCTTTTAAATTAAATGATGCTCCCACTGAATTCTATAATTCATGTGGGACAAGATCCACATCATACCGCGCCTTGAGTTAGCTTTGGCTAAATCGCCCAAAACTTAGTATGATCAGTAGGTAACTAATTACCAATTACATTTCTATGCAACTCTTATTTATAGGATCAAGATCCGCATTTATATTAAAACTCGAGTTAGCTTTAACTAAGTTTTTTTCAAACCTAAGTGTTTATTAAACTCCCTTTCAGTTAAGTTTTTAACTAAGTGATTTTCAAAACTAAACATTAAATTTAATTAAAATGATTTTTAAACTTAGCTATTTAGCAAAGTGTTTTACCAACACAACCATTTTAAAGCTAAAAATTGAGCTAAGTTTGTTTTACGAAAAAAATATATAAAAGTTTCAAAACTTATGTTTATCTAAGTTTCTGTTGAAAAAATTAAATATATTTCAAAGCATTTCTAAATTAGCTAAATATTTTCAAAGCTAAATTTAGCTAAGTGCTACTCTTCAGGGGGAGCTTAGAATTACATAGAATATTTTTTTTTCTCTCTACTCTTTCTTTTTTATTTATGTCAAAGGGGTATCATGATATTTTCGCATTTCTTTATCTCAGCTGGTCCAAATTCCTTCTGAATCTTGACCGATGTAATCATCCGCTTCTTACTATATCACATTCTTTTATCCCCTGAATCTTCTATCTCAACTGGAGGAATTTTACGATCTAATTGACACTCATCTCGTCAGAATGGTATGATATGGAATGGATGGTGTCATTAAGAAACTACTGGAGAATTGGAGTCTACCCATTGATGTGTCTTCACCCCCTATTAGTCTATCAAAGATCATCGACAATATCTTGAAAGATAACATAGTAGACTTAACTAAATATTGTTGCATGTTGATGTAGCATTCTTCCATTTGTAATTAACTTTTTGAATATAATGAAAAGTCTTTTGGAAGTCTTGTTGTCTCTCTTTTTACATCGTAGCAACTTGGCATCTTGATGAAAGATTTATTCATTGTGGATAAAATCGAATGAAGTTCCCACCGAGCACATCACAAGGCAGAGTCGAGAGGTGTGACTACTACTGCCAAGAGAGGGAATCGAGAGATTAATCTTTGAGGATACAAATGCACCACTAGGCCAGAAGGGATGTTGAATCCCGTCCTATCCCACCATTGAGTTCGACCCCGACTATGTTCGTATCGGAAGAGTGCGACGCTTGTAAAGGACAAGCGATATGATATGCGCTAAACCCTTGTGGAGGAGAGGTTGATATCACAAATTGAATTTCAATCCCAATTGTGTCTAAGTCAGGGGAGTTTGGGCCCTAAAAAGCATAAGGATGATACGATATATGCTCGACTGTTATGCGAAGGGGAGCTTGATATCGCATTCGGGATCTTGACCCAAACTATGTCTGAGTCGAAAGAGTTTGATCCCTGAAAAAATAAAGGTGATACAATATGTACTCGACCCTTGGGTGAATGGGAGGTTGATATTGCATTTAGCATATCAACCCTAACTATATCTGAGTCAAGAGAGTTTGGACTTTAAAAAGGACAAGGGTGATACAATGTGTGCTCAACCCTTATAGACATTGATATCATAGCGAGGATCTTGACCCCAACTATGTCTGAATCGGGAGAGTTTGATCCCTGAAAAGGGTAAGAACGATACGATATATGTTCAACCCTTGTGCGAAGGGGAGGTTGATATCGCAACTGGGATCTTAACCTCGAACATGTCTGAGTAGGGGAGTTTGGGCCCTAAAAAGGACAAGGACAATACGATATATACTTGACCATTGTGCAAAGGGAAGGTTGATATCATAGCCAGGATCTCGACCCCGACTATGTTTGAGTCGTGGGAGTTTGAACCCTGAAAAAGTTAAGGGTGATATGATATGTGCTTAACCCTTGTGCGAAGGGAAGGTTAATATCGCAGTCGGGATCTCGACCTTAAATATGTTCGAGTCAGAAAAGTTTGGACCTTAAAAAGGACAAGAATGATACGATATATACTCGACCCTTGTATGAATGAGAGGTTGATCTCGTAGTCAGGATCTCGACCTCGACTATATTCTAGTTGAAGGAGTTTAAGCCATGAAAAGGATAAGAGCGATACGATATGCATTCGATTCTTGTGCAAAGGAGAGGTTTATATCACAGCTGAAATCTTGACCCCATCTATATCCAAGTCGTGAGAGTTTAGTTCCTGCAATTTTGCAAAATATAATGATGATATTATATGTTCAACCTTTGTGTGAAGGGAGGTTGATATCCTAGTCGGGATCTCGATCTCGACTATGTTCATATCGGGGGAGTTTGGGCAAAATAGTCCAAGTCTAACAGAAATGTTTTTTCATTGATTAAAAAGATAATACAAACTTTGATAATATGTGAAAGATAAATGAAGGATATGAGCACAACTTAGGAATGGTAGGCTTTAAGTGATTGGCGCTCCATGGGCGATCCAACTTTTTGTTGTTTGCAACTTCCAAGTAATAAGCCCTTGAGCTCCTCTTGCAGATGACCCAAAACAGTCCTTCCCATTATAGCTTCATCTTGTTGATGTCACTAACCAGCTTGATATTCTTCTAGACCCAGTCGTTGACTTAAAAATTGAGAATGATGACTCACTTACTATAGTACTTTTGACACATCCTCTGCCAGTAGGCGACGAGTTGAGTAGTTACTTTTTGCCTAGTTCCCATGATCAAGTCGTGATCTTGGAGTCTCTGATTGGAGTTATCCTACCCATAGGTGCTCCTCCGAATAGACTCTTTCCCAACTTCCACTGGAACGCCCTCTTTCCCCCTACATACAAGGTGGAAAGGAGTCATTTTCGTACTTTCTCGAAGGGTAGTTCGATAGGCCCAAAGAATGCTCGGTAACTCATCCAAGCAGCTGCCAATTTAATTTTGAATCTGTGGACTATTTTTCAGCTGACCACTTCCGCATGTTCATTATGTTGGATCAGAAAGATGCTAGAGGGGGAGGGGGGGTGAATAGCGTTCATCACTTTTTAAAAAAACAAGAATTGAGAATACGTAGCGGAAAAGTAACACGAAAGTTCAAATGCTAACACAACTAATTTTTTACTTGGTTCGGAGCATTCGACAACCCTTAATTCAAAGTACATACTCATTGAGTGCTTTCATTGGGCAATTACTATCAATTTAAAAATGAGTTACAAAGATTCCTGAGTATAAGAACTGAAATGAAAATGTTACCGATAAATAGAAAGGAAATTTGAAGAAGTCTTTGTTCTTCAAACTTCGGAGCATCCTTTCAATGTTGTTGGAGCCTTTTCAGAGTAGTCTGCGAATATGAAAGTCGTAGCAAATGATTGTCTGAAGCTGCTGGTCAAAGACCTTTATATAGACACATTCTGGGTGTCTGGAACCCCTTTAGGTGCCTGGACCATTGCTGATGTGGCGATCTCTCGTCGAGACTTGATCCGTCAAGTTTATCCATCTCCGAATTCCCGAACCCCCTCCGAGCGCCTAGACCATTGATGTGAGTTTGGCCAGTCATCATGATCTAACTCAGCTTCTGGATGATTTTTCTGGTCCGGACGCTTGGACCAACTTTGAGTGCTCAGACTACCCAGGTGCCTGCCCAATCACTAGCTGCGAAGCTTGCCCAGGCACCCAGAGCAACTCTGGGCACCCAGACCGTTCGGGCGCCTGGATGGCTCCAGGTGCCTGGACGCCTTATTTTCAGCCCCCTTTTTTCTTTTTTCCTGCAACAAGGTTAGCACACAAGCAATAATAGAAAAAAAAAAAAAGGAAAATAGAAATTTTACTCTCTCCGGACTGTCCGGTCCTGATCTTCAGTTTTGCTAAACCCCCGGGTCAAATCGAGACCTACTATTCTCTCGATCAGGGATGCGTCTTCAATGGATCTCTCCTCTAACTGCTTACCTTTTACTTACCAACTATAGTCGCTTGACTCATCTTTGACTCACTAGGTCTTCCCTCCAGTTGTCAGGTCCGTAGACCCAACTGTACTTCGGATGATTATTTGGTCCCACAGACCCAACCAGATTTCCCACCAAATATCGAGTCATGTGGACCTATCTAAACTTCACACTAGCTATTAGGTCCTACAGACCTAGATGGATTTCAGCTTGGTAGCAGGCCCTCCAAACCCATCAACTCCTGCACACTTAGTAAAATAATTATGCCACGAACACTCTAACTTTAATCTATTTGTTATTCATCAAAATTTGAGTCAGATCATTAGTGCAAATTGCACCAACACATTGCTTTGAGGGTAAGCCACTGAGGTAAAGGCTTGTTAGATGTCAAATCATTTACACCATTCTTTTAGTCAACGGTCTTGAAACTATCAATTATTATCCAAAACTAGCTTGTGAGACAGATCGTATCGATCGACAATATTCTACCATAGGAACTTCTTGATGACCTCTTCCGTTATGTGGGCTAGAGCCTCAACCTGCATCCATTTGGAGACATAATCGACCGACACAAGAATAAATTTCTTCTGTTGAGGTCCAATCAGGAAGGGTCCTACTATATCTAAGCCCCTCTAGTCAAAGGGGTATGACACAGTGGAGGTCTTCAGGAACTCAGTTTTGGTCCCCTTGAGGCCGGCAAAAGGAGGTGAATTACCTAAAATTAAAATCAAATCTTTCTCGATCTTCAGACTAAGTTAGGTAAACATTTGTTTAATAACATAAAGTAAATGCATAAAATAAAGACAGAGGCAAGGGTATTTACTAGGTTTGCAATTAAAGAATTGCTAATCCTGGACAAATGAAGGTCACTAAAATCTCTTTCTTTTAAAAGCCAAGTAGTCTCTTACAATGTCAAAAGCACAAGACAGTAGAGAACAGAATTAGAAAATAAAGTACATAAGTCATTTACCAGTGTTGTTTTAAACTACTGAGACCAATGCTCTATTTATAGCCTCCTGGTCAGATCTGACCATTTATTGATGTGGTAGCTCCGGGCGCCTGGAAGAGGTCCGGATGCTTAGGCGTGGATAAAACTTTAACCACGTGCAACAATTCATAACGGCCAGCTGAGGATAAACTTTCATGGTTCAGGCGTCTGGACCAGATCCGAGCGCCCGAACCGTGTTGACACAACCCTCGAACAGGGCTGCCCCAGGAGGTCCGGGCACTTGGACTCAATCCAGGCGTAGTCAACTCCTTATTGACTATCTGGTTTTTCTCCATTTTTGCTCCAATTGCTTGGATGATTTTGGCTATCCGGAATAGGACTCACCTGAACTCATTTTCCAATTTTCTCCTCAAGCAAGCTTTTGCTCCGGCTTCTCATCCCTCAGAAAATGTCGTGCACTTCCATCTCATCTAGCAGCGTACTCTGTCACAACACCTCGTCTCTCGGAAGCACCGAGCTCGTCGACTCTCTCCTGTGTCATCCTTCTCACTAGCTGCGTCTTTCGTTCAACTTCCTGTGCTTTTAAATTCCTGCACACTTAGACACAAGGTATCAAACACACACAGGACCTAACTTGACTTGGTCGATCATATCAAAACTATCACAGGGTACTTACACTCAGTCAAGCAGTGAGAGAGGTTTTGGTGCTTCTAGTAGTGGATGCAAGCAGCAACAAATCGAGCGATATTCACGTGTAGAGTTGGCCAAAAATATCCAACCAATAGTACTTTCTGAGTGAGCACCCATCCCAAATGTAGTTGCCACAAATGCCTTCATGAATTTCCCTCATGACATAGTTGGCATCATTGGGACCCAGACATTTAAGGAGGGGGGGGGGGTGCGAAAGGCTCGTCAGTACAAGATATCCCCAATCAGAGTGAAGCGGGGACTCTTATCTTAAGTAGTTGGCTTTGTTCTGGATCAGTGGGCAGAGTCCTGTGCTGGACGAAAGCAATGAGGGGCATCTCCGATCAGCGTGGGGATCCAGACCTGATGTTTGGTCAATTTGTGAAATCAGCAAAACCTGAAACACCAAGTCAACCAGGTTCCACGTTGCCAATGCGCTTACTAGTTTAGCCGGTCTATCTGCCTTCTGATTCTCTGCTCAGAGAATATTTTGTAAAATGTCCTCTTGGAAGTCAGCTTTTAACTTCTCGAAGATGCCCCAATAACTTCCCAATCGATTGTTCTTGATCTCAAACCTTCCTTTTAGTTGTTGAGACATCAATTGGGAGTTTGAGTAGATGATAACTTGGAAGGCCCTAACTTGCTTTGCTGCTTGAATTCTCACAAGCAGGGCTTCAGACTCGACTTCATTATTAAGAGGCTTGAAAGTTGAGCCAGACCGAGAGCTAGAGTACATCCTCTCGATGGAATATTAATAATATCCCGACATCTCTACCTTATCAAGTGGAGGAGTCATCCATATAAAATTTTCATATTCCATTGACTTCCTGGTCATGAATTTTAGTTAGGAAGTCTGGCAAGACTTGAGCTTTGATGATTGTTATCAGCTGATATTGAATATGATATTCGGTCAACTTGGTGGTCCACTTGATCAATCTACCCAAGGCTTCCAAATATGTTAGCACCCGATCTAGAGTGTTATTGGTGAGAATCATGATGGGATGGACTTGGAAATATGACTTTAATCATCGCGCGAAGAGAGCCAATTTCTCTAATTGGTGTAACGACTCTCAGCGTCCTTCAATGGGTGACTTAAAAATAGATGAGGTGTTGTATGAGGGTGAATATTCAGTTAAAATTGAACTGAATTAACCAAACCAATCTAAATCGATTTTTGTGAACAAATCAAATTGATTGATTTTTTTTAAATGAACAAACTGAACAAATAAAATATCAGTTAATTCAGTCAAAAACTGAATTAACAATTTTTAAAAAAAAATAATTTTTAAAAAAATAAAACTTAGTTTCGATCTTAAAAAATAAGGTCTAAAAATTCTGTTTACTCCAAAATTTTGGTTAATTTAGTCTATTTAGTTTAACCAAATATGAAAATTTTAAAATCAAACTAAACCGAATTAACCAAATTAATCAATTTTTTTTAAAAAAAAAACTGAATTTCTATATAAATGGAACTAAATTTTGAAATTCGATTGGCTTGTTTAATTTGTTCAGTTTAACCGAATTTTTACTCACCCCTAGTATTGTATGCCCTCTTTCTCTTGGTGGAATAAGACCATGACAACTGCCCCCTTTGATGCTGACCAATAAATCCATAGCATTTCTCCTGTAATCGACTTGGAGAGTAGCAATAAACAGGATAAATATTCCTTCAACTAGGTAAAAGTATCATTGTATTTCGCGTCCCACTCAAATTTGGAAGCTTTCTTCAACACCTTAAAAGAATTAAACTTTGAGTGGCTGAGTGGGAGATGAATTAGGAGAGTGCTATGATGCAACTAATCAACCACTGTGCTTCTCTGAGATTATGTGGATGTGATATATTTTGGAGTGTTAGGATCTTCTCGGGGTTGGCTTTAGTGCTCCACTCAGTTACGATGTACTTGAGAAAATTTCTGCTCCTGACCCCAAAGAGACACTTATTGGGATTAAGCTTGAGCTTGTATTACCTCAGCGTATAACATGTCTCCTCAATGTCTAAGATCAAAGTCTTAGGTCGGGCAATCTTGATTAAGATTTCGTCCATCTACACCTTGATATTTCTCCTGATTTAGTGCTTGAAGACCCGACCCATAAGTCGTTGATAAGTTATCCCTATATTCTTTAGACTGAATGACATGATCATATAACAAAGGGTCCTATTAGCAGTGATGAAATTAACTTTTTCTTAATCCTTGAAAGTCAGGAGAGTTTGATGGTAGTCTTGATAGGCCTCCAGTATACACATGAGTTCACAGTTGGAAGTTGAGTTTACCAGCTGATCGATGCAAGGGAAAGGATAGCAATCCTTCAAGCAGGTCTTGTTAGGTCTCAGAAGTCAATGCAGATCCTCTACTTGCCCATGGCTTAGACACCAACACCACGTTGACGAGCGAATTTGGGAATTAAACCTCCCATACATGTCGACTTCTATTAACTTATCAATTTCTGTTTGAATCACTTACTTCCATTAACTTTTCAATTTCTATCTGAATCACTTGGTTCTACTCTAGTGAGAAATTCCACTTCTTCTGTCGAACGGGTTGAACATCAGGAAGTGTGTTTAGCCGATGAATCATCACGATCAGGGAAACGTTTGTAACATCTTTCAACGAACAAGTGAAGACGTCATGGTTGCACGAGAGACATGTAATTAATTCTTGTTTGACCTTCGAGGGAAGATCTGTGGCTACTCGGGTGACTGTGTCTGGCCGGTCAGGATGAACTTGCCCGTTTCCATGGTCCTCCATCGGTCTGGATATTGGCACCTCCTAGATGACTTAGACTATGGTATCTTGAGTCTGGCGAACCTTATGCAAATTGATCCAGATTATATCAACGTAGCATTTTCTTGCCACTGACGGGTTGCCTTTCACCTCCTCGACTTAACTTCCCATTGAAAACTTGATTTTTTGATAGAAATTAGAGACTATCACCTGAAAGGCACTTAGCATCGGCCTCCCCAGTATGACATTATAAGTGGAAGTTGTGTTCACGATGATGAAGGGTGTACATCAAGTCCGTATCAGTGGCTCCTCCCCTAAGGAAAGGGAGAGGTTAATCTAGACTAGCGGCTACACCTTATGTCCTGTGAACTCGTACAGGGGTATGTATAGTGTTAGGATCGTTCGTACTCGGCTAGAGAGGGGGGTGTGAATAGCCGTCCCAAATTCTCGCGTTCTTCCTACAGTTAGGGTTAGTCGCAGCGGAAATACAAGGAAGAAACTAAGGAGAAGAAAAATAAACCGATGTAACGAGGTTCGGAGATGAACTCCTACTCCTCGGCGTGTCCGTAAGGTGGACGAAGCCTACCAATCCGTCGGTGGATGAGTCCCCGGAGAACCGGCTAAATGTGAGCTCCTTATGGGTGGAGAAACCTCGCCACAAATACTTCTTGCAACAGCAAGATAAGGAGTACAAATACAAGAGAAGCAAGAAGTAAATACACAGCAAATGTAAACAACCCTTGCCTTCTTGTCGACTGTTGAAGAAGCAACAACCACAGCAGCAGCTCAGTCGAGTCCCAGCCGAAAGAAGAAGCTCACGCGAAGCTTGCGAAGAAGAGCTCAACAAAGCTCAAGCACCGCAGCACTTAGGGAGAAGAGGAGAAGAGGAAGAAGCGAGGGACAAATCACCGATCAGGCCCTGCGCTGATCGGTCCCCAGACCGATCAGTCAGTGCACAGAAACATTCTGTGTGTACTCTGATCGGTCTGTGGACCGATCAGGCCACAGCTGGATCGGTCCACGCACCGATCCCAACTCTTGGCTTTGAAGCTCTTCCTTCCGCGACATCGTCTCCGATCGGTCGCCACGACCGCATATGCTCAGGAGGGGCCACTGATCCTCCCATCTGAGCTACAGACCTTCCGATCGGTCCGCAGATCGATCGAAGCTATCGGGCATTCGGTTCCCACTGGATCGGTCGGTCAGATACCTAGTGACTTGGTTTTGTCCCAAACCAAGTCCCAAGCCTTCCAAACCAACATTCGGTCAACCTCGACTTGTTGGTTCTTCATTCCTAGCATCCGGTCACTCCCTTGACCTGCTAGAATTTCCCGCCAAGTGTCCGGTCAATCCCTTTGACCTACTTGGACTTTCTCAACACCGGATGTCCGATCATCCCGATCCATCTGGATTTTCCTCCCTGGCTTCACTCACCGGACTTTCACCGCTTTACTCACCAGGATTTCCACACCGCCTAACATCCAGTTAGGACTTTCTCATTGCCCGGCTTCACTCACCGGACTTTCCACACCGCCTAACATCCCGCTAGGACTTTCCCACTGCCTGGCTTCACTCACCAGGACTTTCCACACTGCCTAACATCCCAGTTAGGACTTTCCCACTGCCTAGCTTCACTCACCAGGACTTTCCACCTGCCTAACATCCCAGTTAGGACTTTCCCTCGTGCCAAGCTCCCTGCTTGGACTTCTCCGTGCCAAGTCTCCATACTTGGACTTTTCCAGTGCCAAGTCTCCATACTTGGACTTTTCCCGTGCCAAGTCTCCATACTTGGACTTTTCCGTTGTCAAGTCTCCATACTTGGACTTTTTCCTGAATCAGGTCAACCAGGTCAACCTTGACCTACGGTTGCACCAATAATCTCCCAAACATCTATTCTTATCCCATATCAAGAATACAACTCTTCCACGAGTGTCAAACATCAAAATACAACTCAACTAGGTCAACCTTGACCTAAGATTGCACCAACAATCTTCCTAAGTCAAACATCAAAATACAACTCGAGTCAGGTCAACTCGAGTCAGGTCAACCAGGTCAACCTTGACCTAAGGTTGCACCAACAATCTCCCCCTTTTTGATGTTTGACAAAATCATAATCAAGTTAGGTTAATCCGATAACCTAACTTAGGTTTCCCAATGTTCTTCAATGTTCTTCCTTGAACATTATCTAGAACATTCTCCCATTCTCCAACACTCTCCCCCTTTTTGACACACATCAAAAAGAGAGAATCAAGGTCAAGAGTTTCCTCCTAATGAAAGTCTCATACCTTTCATTGAAACTCTTAATTTCCCCCTTGATACTAAACTCAACAATCAACTTAGTGACAATCCTATGTCACTAATCCTCAAAAGTCTTTAAGGAGTAACAACTCCCCCTAAAAGTCAACTCCCCTTGACAATTAGGTAAAAAAAACTCCCCCTAAAGGTCAACTCCCCCTTGACCATTGCACCAACAATGTCTTGGAGAGTTTCAAACCTTTAGAAACCCAAAACTCAACTCCCAAAAACTGAAATTTCAGACACCTGCTGAAAATCAGAAACTGGCACGCACTGATCGGTCCTCAGACCGATCAACAGCCCCCTGGATCGGTCCCCAGACCGATCCATGCTTCATTGGATCGGTCCGTAGACCGATCAGGACTTCCCTGGATCGGTCGCCAGACCGATCCAGACTCTGATAGGAGATTTCTGAAATTTCCTTCCCAAAATTCAGAAACTCCTAGAAAATTCCAGAAAACTCGAAAAATTGTGAAATTTTGAGGATACATTGCTCATAACATATACTATCATGGAAAAATAGTTTTCTATGAAAATAACTTCCATTTTTCAATCTTGATACAAAGTGCAAAAACTTTGAAATAGTTCAAGTTTAACTCAACTTTGTATCACAATGTTCAATGATGAATGCAATCACTAAGATGGCTTCATCAAGGTTTTCCAAATCAATTTCAAAATGATTTTAAACCTTTTAATTTAGGACCATAATCTTAGGGCTAAATGTACATGACTTGTACACAAGCTTTCCCTATGATCCTCCATTTCTTAAATTAGGCTCATCTAGGTACAAGAACTATGCACCTTGATCCTAATTCATGATCCTAATATCTCACACACATTTAAAGTGTATCAAACACATCCATGGCAATTTTGATGTGAGATATGGGTTTAGGTATCTTAGACTAAGGTCTCATGCATTTTCTAAACACAAATTTGATCTCAATATCAAAATGTGTTTTTCATCCTTAAATCAATTCAATTGATTATTAATGCAAGAGATGATGACATGGCATAAAATGGTATCATAAATGAAAACATGTGCCAATGTTATGATGTCATGGCATAAAGTTTGAAACGTAAATAAACATGACATAAAAACTAGCCTAAGCATTATCATGACATTTCAAATGATAATAAAACTAAACATGATGTCATGACATGTGAGGGCAAACAATCATGGCAAGATTTAGCATAAATAAATATACCTAGATTTCCTATCTAAGTATCCTTAACCACTTGGCTAACTTCAAATTTAATCCTAGATTGCCCCAAAATGCCAAAATCCTAATTTTGACACTTCTTGAATTCTAGATTAATTCATGTCACTTAAAGATCAAATTTATCCTCAAAACTTGGCATGTTTCATTTTTCCTCGAGAGTTCTCTAGATTTTTTCAAATTGTGCCAATTGAGATTAAAAATAAAATTTCCAATCTTTAGGCACATTTAACTCTTCAAAGGAGTAAATGATAATTCCATTTCATTTTCAAAAGTTCTCAAAACCTTGAAAATGCTCCTTGAGTGTCAATTTCCTCAAAGTTGGGTTAACTACCCTTCTAATCAGAGTTGACACTCTCTAACCCATCTATGGGGTAGAGAAGATGCTCCTAGGAACCCAATACATATTAGAGCTCATTGGGTTCACTAAATATTCACTAGGGATAACTTCCCTAGCAACCCTCCTAATGACCCTCTTAGGCTTTAAAGCCTTGGTCATTTGGGTCTCATCAAGGTCAACTATAGGGGTGACTCCCCTTGTGACCTTGGTAATGGTCTTCCTAGCCCTAGGTTTTGTTCCATAATCGAATGAAACATTATGATAAGTGGGCTTGACCAATTGTGACTTAGGTTTGTGACCCAAACCTTTCTTGTCCTTGGACTTGGGTTTTTGACCCCTAGACCCTAGAGTCAAATCCTTAAGAGCCTTTTCTAGAGAGTCAAGTATTGACCTCAAGACTTGATTTTCTTTCTCTAATACCTCAAGTTTTGATTTATCATTTTTCTTTGAGGTATTCCTAGGCATGTGTCTAGATGATTTGGGATTTCTATCTAGATTTTCCTTAGCCTTAGATGAGTTAATTCTAGGGTTAGCATTTCTAGAATTGTTCTTATCTAGGCTAACATGCTTGGCTCCTAAGCACATGTATCGATTTCTAGTGTTAACATGCTTATCATTATTGACAATGGCAATAAGACTACTTGCATGCATCCTACTAGAATTGCAAGAATGAGCTTTAAATGTTACCTTAGGGTTTGCCTTAGCTCCCCCTTTACATGTGTTTGGCCTCTTGTCCTTGTGAGGTTGCCTCCCCCTTGGACATTGACTCCTATAGTGTCCCCGTTGCTTGCATTGGAAGCACACCACGTGCTTCTTGCTCTTGCATGTCGGGACTCCGGCTTCCTTGACCTTTGGTGCCGGTGGAGTCTTTCTAACCCTCTTTGGACACTTACTCTTGTAGTGCCCAAACTTCCTACACTCAAAACACATTATGTGTAATTTGCTTGAAATCACAGTGTTTGAGTTACCTAGGGTTGTGGATGTAGATGAGCTTTCTTCTTCATCCCTTTCGGAGGTAGATGCCTCTTCTTGCTCCGATCTTGAACAAGAGCTCTCCTCCTCTTCTTCCTTGGATGTTGAGTAGCTCTCACCTCCCAATTCGCTTCCTCTATGATGTGAGCTACTTGGCTCACTAGGCTCCTCTTCATGGAATTTTGCCAAATTGTTCCACAATTCCTTGGCGTTGTTGTACCTATCTATCTTGCACAAAACATTATTAGGTAAAGCAAATTCAATAATTTTTGTTACCTCGTCATTGATTTCGGATTGTCGGATTTGCTCTTTCGTCCACTCCTTCTTCTTGATAGGTTTTCCTTCCTCATCCATCGGAGGGGAAAACCCTTCTTGTACACAAAACCAATTTAACATATTAGTCCTAAGAAAATACATCATCCTTACCTTCCAATATGTGAAGTTGTCGTGAGACTCGTAGAAGGGTTGAATCGTGACATCTTCTCCATAGAGATCCATCTCAAGCCCGTGCTCCCCCGGGTGTTGATCCGTCGAAGAGCGGCCTCGCTCTGATACCACTTGCTGGGATCGTTTGTACTCGGCTAGAGAGGGGGGTGTGAATAGCCGCCCCAAATTATCGCGTTCTTCCTACAGTTAGGGTTAGTCGCAGCGGAAATACAAGGAAGAAACTAAGGAGAAGAAAAACAAACCGATGTAACGAGGTTCGGAGATGAACTCCTACTCCTCGGCGTGTCCGTAAGGTGGACGAAGCCTACCAATCCGTCGGTGGATGAGTCCCCGGAGAACCGGCTAAATGTGAGCTCCTTATGGGTGGAGAAACCTCACAAAAAATTTCTGCAACAGCAAGATAAGGAGTACAAATACAAGAGAAGCAAGAAGTAAATACACAGCAAATGTAAACAACCCTTGCCTTCTTGTCGATTGTTGAAGAAGCAACAGCTTCTCAGACGCCAACCACAAAGCAGCTCAGTCGAGTCCCAGCCGAAAGAAGAAGCTCACGCGAAGCTAAGAAGAGCTCAACAAAGCTCAAGCACCGCAGCACTTAGAGCAGAAGAGAAGAGGAAGAAGCGAGAGTACGTAAGATGCCCTCGCCTCCTTTATACCGCCAAGAAGAAATGAAGAAACTAGCCGCTTGCGTTGCAACGCTAGAACCCCGATCGGCGGATCGATCAGCCCTACCGATCGGTCCCCGCATCGATCACAGACAAACTCGATCGGCTGGACCGATCAAAGACACCGGATCGGTCCACGCACCGATCCCAACTCTTGGCTTTGAAGCTCTTCCTTCCGCGACATCGCCTCTCCGATCGGCCGCCACGACCGATCAGAAGCTCCCGATCACCCACGCACCGATCAGCGCCTTTCGCGGCCATCGATCACCGATCGGTCCGCAGATCGACGATACCGATCAAGAGCACATCGATCGGTTGATCGGTCACTAGACCGATCAGATACCTAGTGACTTGGTTTTGCCCAAACCAAGTCCCAAGCCTTCCAAACCAACATTCGTCAACCTCACCCTGTTGGTTCTTCATTCCTAGCATCGTCACTCCCTTGACTGCTAGAATTTCCGCCAAGTGTCCGGTCAATCCCTTTGACCTACTTGGACTTTCCTTAACACCAGATGTCCGATCATCCCCGATCCATCTGGATTTTCCTGCACGGCTTCACTCACTGGACTTTCACCGGCTTTACTCACCAGATTTCCACCGCCTAACATCCCGTTAGGACTTTCTCACCGCCTGCTTCACTCACCAGGACTTTCCACACTGCCTAACATCCCAGTTAGGACTTTCCCACTGCCTGGCTTCACTCACCAGGACTTTCCACCTGCCTAACATCCCAGTTAGGACTTTCTCACTGCCTGGCTTCACTCACCAGGACTTTCCACACTGCCTAACATCCCAGTTAGGACTTTCCCACTGCCTGGCTTCACTCACCAGGACTTTCCACCTGCCTAACATCCCAGTTAGGACTTTCCCTCGTGCCAAGCTCCCTGCTTGGACTTCTCCGTGCCAAGTCTCCATACTTGGACTTTTCCAGTGCCAAGTCTCCATACTTGGACTTTTCCCGTGCCAAGTCTCCATACTTGGACTTTTCGCGTGCCAATCTCCCTGCTTGGACTTTTCCAGTGCCAAGTCTCCACACTTGGACTTTTCCGTTGCCAAGTCTCCATACTTGGACTTTTTCCCGAATCAGGTCAACCTTGACCTACGGTTGCACCAATAATCTCCCAAACATCTATTCTTGTCACATATCAAGAATACAACTCTTCCACGAGTGTCAAACATCAAAATACAACTCAACTAGGTCAACCTTGACCTAAGGTTGCACCAACAATCTTCCTAAGTCAAACATCAAAATACAACTCGAGTCAGGTCAACTCGAGTCAGGTCAACCAGGTCAACCTTGACCTAAGGTTGCACCAACATATAGGATATAGTTCTTCTCTATCTAACCACATTTGGTTGAAAGCCATTTTGAAGATGATGTTGACAGAACTGCCCGAATATATGAAAACTCTTTTCACTTGGTAGTTGGTGATGAAAGCCTCAATAATTAAAGTGTTATCATGAGGAGCTTCTATCCTTGCCAAATCTTGGGCCCGAAGCTAATTGAAGGGTTTATTCCCTCCTTCTTAACTAATACTAAATGTATAACTCTCCGGCCTTGTACCATGGACCTTTCGGGTGCAAGTGGAATCTTTATATGTCGGGTCTCTTGAAATCATGTTTACAATCCCTCGGGGATCTCTCTTTCCTTTGCCCCTTTTATCTTTGTCCTTCCCCTCATCCACCTCCTGAGATCAGGAGGAGCCCCAGGTCTCCATAGGGGGAGAGCGGTCTCCATAGGGGGAGAGCGAGATTGTCGATCTAGCTGGGGATCAACATTGCAGTCGAGACGAGAATGTTAGGACCAAAAGGAATTTAGATATCTCCACAATGATATAATATTATCTTATCCATTTTGGACCTAAGCCCTTATGGTTCTATTTTTGGGCTCTACCCAAAAGGCCTCATATCAATGGAGATATTTTTTTCATATAAACCCATGATTTTTCCCATGTATTTTCAATGTGGGACTATGTTTGTAACCTTGCAACCCTAGCAATCCCCCCTCAAACAAAGGACCACAGGGTCTCCCCACAAGTATCAGGTCACTCTTGACCTGCTCAGAGCCTCCCCTCAAGTATCGGGTCACTCTTGACTTGGTTAGGGTCTCCTCTCAAGCATCAGGTCACTGACATGCTCAGGGTCTCCCCTACTTCGTTCAAGGTTTCACCCACATGGTTCGATCTTGGATCATGACTCTAGCTCGTGCTTCTTTCGGCGATTAGTTCGGTGAAGAGCGATCTCACTTTGATACCAATTGTTAGAACCAAAAGGAATTTAGATATCTCCACAATGACATGATATTATCCACTTTTATCCTAAGCTCTCATGATTTTATTTTTAGACTCTACCTAAAAGGCCTCATACCAATGGAGATATTTTTTTCTTATAAACTCATGATCTTTCTCATGTATTTTCAATGTGGGACTATATTTGCAACCTTGCAACCCCAACAGGGAATGACGCTTGTACGACTCAGGAGATCTTTGATTGACTTTTTGTTGATTAGCCACTTGTCTTAACTCTGTTGCGTACTACTGATATTCTCGAGTGGAGTGAGTGTCTGATTGATGGTAGACACAATAATAACCCTCCTTGGGAAAACCCTTGACCAAATTCTAAAATAGGAGTCGAGGCCACTTCCACAGTTTGCACTACATTTTCCCCCTCTGGTTCATGAATTCTTGATTCAACAATGGAGGAGGGGGAGTTTTATAGTTTGGCTGAGTAGGGGTGGAAACTCGAATCGACGCTTCCTTTCTTTTTGCAGATTAGGCTTCCTTCACCTGAACATATTTAAGTGTCCGAGCCTGCAACTCGTTGAAATCGATTGGAGGCTTCTTCACCAGAGATCTGAAGAAGTCTCCATCGATCAAGCTTTGCAAGAAAAGCACTGACCTGCACCTCAGGGTAACTAGGGGAGCATCCATGACCACTTGATTGAACATTTACATATATTCATTCAAAGGTTCTTTGGGCTTTTATTTAAGGGCAAACATATCATGCAGGATTTTTTGATACCTCCAACTGGTGGCGAAGTGTTGCATGAATGCACATTAAATTCCTTAAAAATCCAAATGGAGGAGGCAGGAATATGGTTGAACCATCTTTGTGTTGAGCTCGAGAGGGTTGTCAAGAAGACTAGACATTTGATGTTATCTGCATGCTGATGTAATAGAGAAACATTTTTAAATTTATAGATGTTTCCCTTAGGGTCGGCCGTGTTGAGGATTGGTGGTCGGCTAGAAGGTGGTTGAATAGCTTGGTCACCCCAAAGTTATCTTTTTTCTACAATGTTAGTTGTACAAGCAGAAATGAAACTAAACTAATAAGAATAACAAAGAATGAGCATAAACTTAAACACGTTGTTTAACATGGTTTGGAGATTGCTTGCTCCTACTCCACGACTTATCCTTGAGGTGGACGATCCCTTAATCTGTTGGTGGATTAGTCCCCGACAATCTCCGGCTAAAGCATACTCCTTCTCGGTGGAGTGAAACCTCTCACAAATCTCTCTTCCTCTTTACAAGATGGAAATTTAGATTAGGAGGAAGAGAATTAGCTTGGAACTTACGAGAATAACTTAGGAGTATTCTAGCAAGAATCAGTAACCTCCTTCATCCCTTAAACATTCTTTAAATAGAAAGGAAAGAGTTTATCCTGAATCAACTCATTGTAGGATTGTAGACGTGCTAGAATGGGGGTGAATAATGCTCGTGGCTAATTCATTCGTTTAGAAAAACTCAAAGTAAATACGCAGCGAAAATAAGAGGAGACAAACAAAACACAAAACACCAAGAAGTTACTTGGTTCGGAGCCTGTGGCGACTTCTACTCCAAGACCCGCACATGAGAGTACTTTCGATGGGCAATCACTATAAGCTTGAGAATCATTCACAAATAAGTAAATACAAGTATTGCACTTAAGAGATTATACCAACAATACAAAAGATGATGGAAGTAGTCGTTGATTTTTGGAACAACAACTTAGCGTCGTTGAGTCATTTCAGAATAGAGTGCAACTTCAAAAATTGCTTGTAGAATTGTTGTTCGAAGTAACTGGCCGAGATCCCTTTTTATAGCAGCTTCAATCCTTATCCAGATCCCCTGATCTTTGGGATCAAGCCTTGACTCGACCCGGATCGGTCGATCAATCCCCTAATTCGATCAATCGAACCTGCTGAACTTGCCCAGCCTTCTGTCCAGATGCAGCCTCTCTGGATAGTGCCTGCGTTTGATCGACCGATCCCTCTGTTTGGTCCATCGATCAACTGATGGTATTTACCTCATCTGATCTAATCAACTCGCTTAACCAGGTCTCTGTCTATCTTCGATTCGATCGACTGATCCCGAGGTTCAATCGACTGATCCCTCTGGTCAACCCTTCACTGAGAGCTGGATTATGATCCTTTGTGTACTAGGGTTCGGTTGACCGATCAAGTCGTTCGGTCGACTGATCAAGGTTGAGTCCGACCCTGTAGAACTGTTAGTTTCCTGTAAAATACAGTTAGGCAAATAAAGCAAATAATATTAAACAATTAAGTTGACAGCCTTCGAACTGTCCGGTTCTAACTTCGGATTTTCTCTGAAAACCCTAAGTCGAACCGACGCCTACTATTCCCTCAATGAGAGTTTACCCTAAGTCGAACCGTCCTAACCTACTCCTCTCAGGAGAGTTTACCTGTTGCCAGATCGGTCCTCCAGATTGACTGAACTTTCCGCCTAGGGTTACCACCCCTTAGAACCTAGGGTTACCACCCCCTAGGGTTTTCCTCAGCCTAGGGTTACCGCCCTCTAAGACCTAGGCTTACCACCCCCTAGAGTTTTCCTCAGCCTAGGATTACTACCCCCTAGGACATAGGGTTATCGCCCCCTAGGACCTAGGGCTATCGCCTCCTAGAACCTAGGGTTACCACCCGCTAGGGTTTTCCTCAGCCTAAGGTTACCGCCCCCTAGGACCTAGGGTTACCACCCCCTAGGGTTTTTCATCTGTCTAACCGCAGTTAGGACTTTCCATCACCTAGGGTTATCACCCCTAGGACCTAGGGTTACCACCCCCTAGGGTTTTCCATCTGCCTAACCGCAGTTAGGACTTTCCATCACCTAGGATTATCGCCCCTAGGACCTAGGATTACCACCCCCAAGGGTTTTCCACCTGCCTAGAATCCACTAGGTAAATTACTTTTCCCACCCCCCATCTGACATAAACCCCCCTCCCCCCTCCTCTCTCTCCCTGCTAAATGACACTTCTACCTTTCTTATTTCTTTTTTTTTTTTCATTTTTACTTAATTTTTATTTAGTTTTTTAATTAATTTTATTCATTATTTTTTATCAATACTTATATATTTTTTAAATTTTATTTAGCTTTTATTTAGTTTTATTTTTTTAATCAGTTTTATTTATTATTTTTTATCATATTTTTTAATTTTATTTACTTTTTTATTTAATTTAATTTTTAAATCAATTTAGTTTTTAGTTTATTTTTTCAATTTTATTTATTTTTTATTTAGTTTTATTTTTTTAATCAATTTTATTTATTATTTTTTATGAAATTTTTTTATTTTATATAATTTTTAATATATCTTAGAATCTCTCTCTCCCTTAAAATTACCTTCCTAATTCGACACTTAAATTACTTCTATCCAAATCTTGACACATGTCAGAATCTTCTCTCTCTTGAAATTATCCCTTCTTTCTAACACTTGACACATGACACATGTCAAAACCTCTCACTCTTTTTAAATTATTCATCCTCCAACCATTGACACTTGTCAAAACACCACTCTCTTTAAATTACCCCTCTTCAACGCTTAACATATGTCAGAACCTCCCATCCCTTTAAATTACTCACCCTCCAATCCTTGACACATGTCAAACACCACTCTCTCTTTAAAATACCTCTTTCAACCCTTGACAGATGTCAAAATCTCTCCTCCCTTTAAATTACCCTCTTCCCACTCTTGACACATGTTAAAATCTTTCATCTCTTTAAATTGCCCCAATTCTAACCCTTGGCACATGTCAAAATCTCTCATCTCTTTAAATTATCCCCTTTTAACTTTTAACATATGTCAGAATTTTTCACTAGTATTTTTATTAATTTCAAATATAGAATTTTTATTTTGATCCATATTTTTTTACTTTTAAAATTTTTTACAAATAATAACTCCTAAAAATTTTCACTAGTAAAATTTTTACAATAAAATATTATAAACATAAAAAAAAATGATTGAACTGAAAAAAATAAAATGATTAAAAAAATAAAATCAATAGATAAAAGGAAAAAAAAATGGACAATTGACTAAGAAAATGATATAAGGATCAAAAAAAATTTGGTGGGCCCGGGAGGTGAGGGTGTAGGGAGGGGGGGAAAGCAGCTCTCATCCACTAGGACTTTTGCCTAAGTACACTTAGGACTTTTCTTGTAAGCTCATTCAAACCAGTTAGATAACAAGTAACCTTAACTTTGAACCCTTTGTCATTATCAAAATATTGGTTCGATCGTCTGATACTTTCTGCACCAACACTAATTTCCTGCACCAATCGACTGGTCCATGCATCAGTCGACTGATGTAGCCGTTAGACACAACCAACGATACTCCACAGAATCCTGGATTCTGCCAACGGCTACCAATGACTATCTACCAGTCGACTGGTGCAGTGCTAGTCGACTAAAATTCACATGCCATTGGGCACACAACCATTCTAAGCTTTGGTGAATTTAGACAAGTCGACTAATCTATTACATTCACTCATACTCATCCTCTCTGGAGTCGTCCTTGAAGCAATATTCCTTAGCCTTCGTCCCTCAGATGCACTTGAGCCCGTGACTCCTCTCCGTGCCATCCTTCACGTTGCCATGAAGTTCACTTCCTGTTGGACCACGTTGGCCGACCATAAGGGGAGTTGAATAGCCCTAAAAAACACAAACACAAAGTACCCTTCTCGGACTTTTAAAATAACACTTGTATATAATTAAAAAAAGAAAGTAATAAACCAAAAGAAGAGTCTCACAGACTTGACTTTTGACTTGGTTACAACCAAGGAGGTTGTTAATCCAAGGAATGAATTGCACACTAAAAAGATCACCTTCAGGCGGAGAAGCCTCTTACAGTAGTGAAAGCGCAAAAAAGAGAAGCTAAACTAGAAATGAAAGCTCACAAGTGTTGTATTGCTAATTCTTATTGTGTTTTAAAAGTTTTTGGACCAAGGCTGTATTTATAGCCTTGGTCGGGGTGTCTGGAAGCGTTCCAGGCGCTAAGAAGGGGATAAAACTTTACCTCTTTCGCATAGATCGTGTTTGACCGCGATCTGGATAAAATCCAGGTCCGAGCGCCCGGAAGGGTTCCGAGAGCCAAGACCAACGTTGACTTTTTCGGTCCAGACCCTCTGCTCCGGTTCAGCTCGCCTTGGTCCGGGTCTTCCGCTCCGGCTCTGCTTGCTTGGGTGATCTCGGTCGTTCGGAATAGGGCTCACCCGAACCCAACTTCCGACCTTCTCGAGCAACCATCCGCTCCGGCTTCTCGTCCCTCAGAAACGTCGTGCGCCTCCTTCTCGTCCGCCCGCGTACTCTTCCGCAGCACCTCATCCCTCGGACGCACTGATCCTGTCGGCTCTCTCCCGTGCCGTCCTTCTCGCTAGCTGCGTCTTTTGCTCGACCCCTTGATCTCCTAAGCTCCTACACATGTAGACACAAGGTTAAAAACACCACAGGACCTAAGAAACGTCGTGCGCCTCCTTCTCGTCCGCCCGCGTACTCTTCCGCAGCACCTCATCCCTCGGACGCACTGATCCTGTCGGCTCTCTCCCGTGCCGTCCTTCTCGCTAGCTGCGTCTTTTGCTCGACCCCTTGATCTCCTAAGCTCCTACACATGTAGACACAAGGTTAAAAACACCACAGGACCTAACTTAACTTGTTGATCACATCAAACTAATCTTGGAGTTCCAAAAATCTCCCCCTTTCTGATGTGAGCAACATAAGTTAAGCTAGGGTAAATAGACATAAAAGTAAAATAAATAATATTGCAATAAAGTGTAAAAAATAAAAAATAAAAAATAAATGTAATCTACCTCCCCCTAGACTTAACCTTTTTGTTCTTTCGCTTTGATCACATAAAAAAAATGGGGTACCAAGAGAAACACTAATGGTAATAATTTTGAAAACTTTAAAATTTTTTGAAAATTATTGATATCATCAAAAATTTGCAATAACTTTAAAAACTTATTTCAATACTTTTTAAAAAAAAAATTCTAAGTAAAAGAAATTTTTTTAAAAAAAAATCTAATTTAAAAAAATTCTAAGTTAAGACAATTTTGCAAGAAAAATATTTTAGAAAAAAAAATTCTAATTTTTGCAAGCATAAATATTTTTGAGAAATTTTCTAAGCAAAAAACTTAAAGCAAGAAAATTTTTCTAAGTTAAAAATTCTACGATTAAAAATAATTTTAAGTAATTTTTGGAAAAAATGTTTGAAATTTTTTTTTAAAGAATTATTCAATTTCAATTTTAATGCATTATCAATAAGTTAATTAAACATTTTATTTTAATATTTTGGCTTTCAGGGGCGCTAGGCCTTCTTAGTTATTGGAACAACAACCACTTTCTTAGACAAAGCCTCATAAAGAAATTTAACATTTAATTTTCTCGCTGAAAGCGCTAAGTCTAATTTAGAGTTTAGGTTAAACAAGACTTTGGAACCCAATATATGTTTCAACCAACTGGATTAATTAAGAATTTCTTGGGGACATACTTTTTTACAATATTTCTAATTTATACCTTGTGATATCTAAAATACCAATTTAGATTGTTATATTTTCTAAAATTTATATTATGATTTTTTAAGTTATCTACTTGTATTTTTAAATCATTATTTTCTAATTTTAATTTGTCTAATTCTTCTAATGGGTAAGATTTAGCTAGAATTACTTTTAAATTTTTAATCTATTTTTCTAACTTACAGCAACCCTTAGTTAATAATTTAACAAACTTAAATAATTTATCAGGAGGAAGAGATCATACCTGACTTACATTGTCGATCTCGTTATCCGTGTCTCCCCTGAACTACTGCTTTCTTCCGACGTAGCTCCCCCTTCATAGATGCTCTTGATGCTCATTTCGGACGAGCTTGAATCGTAATCCTCGTCTTGATGACTTGCCATTAATGCAAGTCCAGAGAAGGCCTCGACCTCTTATTCGGACGACGTATCGTCCCACGTCGCTTTTAATGTCTTGAATTTGTTCGGTTGGACAAGCTTCTTTCCTTTGTCCTTGTTTCTTAGCTTGGGGTAGTTGTCCTTGACGTGCCCTTCTTCGTTGCAGTGGTAGCATCGGATTGTCCTTGTCTTTCTATCCTACAGATGGTTAATTTTTCTATATTTACATAATTTCTTAAATCGCCTTACCATCATTACCATTTCTTCATCATCGAGAGAGGATTCTGACTCAGGTTCGTCTCTCGATGCTTTGAGAGCGACGTTGTGCTTCGTCTCCTTCGTACCTACACATCTCGATTAATGCACTTCAAATGTGGAAAATAATTCTTCTAAGGAAATAGTTTTTAAGTCCTTAGATATATAAAAAGCATCTACTAGTGATGCCCATTTAGTATTTTTAAGAAATGAATTGAGTGTGTACCTTAGCGAATCTCGGTTACTTACCTTTTCTCCGAGATTCGAAAGTTCGGTGATAAGCTCCTTAATTCTCGAGTGCAGATGCGTAACTGTTTCGTCTTCTTCAAGTCTCAGGCTGGTGATCTGGTTGCGAAGTAAATCCCATCTTGTAAGCTTAGCTTCGGACGTTCCTTTGTGCAGCTCAAGGAACTTTTCCTACGGTTCCTTTGCCGAGTCGTAGTTTGTCGATTCGGTTGACTTCTTGTGACGGAAGGACGCTTAGCAGATGGAATTTCGCTTTACGGTTTGCCACGTAGTCGGCCTGCTCCTTTTTTGTCCACTGATATTTTTCTTTTCCCTCCGGTACTACAAAATTGAATTCCATTATTAAAAATAAATCAAAGTCAGTTTTGAAAAATACCTGCATTCACTTTTTCCAGTTGGCGAACTCCCCTTTGAATTTCGTTAGGTATATGCTTAGTCCGGCCATTTGTTCAGTGCTTCGATCGACGGTTAGTCCTCCTGAAGCGTCCTAGCTCTGATACTACTCGTTGGACTGCGTTGGCCGGCTAGAAGGGAGGTTGAATATCCCTAAAAAAATACAAACACAAAGTACCCTTCTCGGACTTTTAAAATAACACTTGCATATAATTAAAGAAAGAAAGCAATAAACCAAATGAAGAGCCTCACTGACTTGACTTGGTTACAATCGGGGAGGTTGTTAATCCAAGGAATGAATCACACACTAAAAAGATCACCTTCAGGCGGAGAAGCATCTTACAGCAGTGAAAGCGTAAAAAAGAGAAGCTAAACTAGATACGGGAGCTCACAAGTGTTGTATTGCTAATTCTTATTGTGTTTTAAAAGCTTCTGGACTAAGGCTATATTTATAGCCTTGGTCGGGGTGCCTAGAAGCACTCCAGGCGCCTAGAAAGGGATAAAACTTTATCCCTTTCGCATAGATCGTGTTTGATCGTGATCTGGGTAAAATCCAAGTCCGGGCGCCCGGAAGGGTACCGAGCACCCCGGACTAGTCTAGGCGTCCGGAAGGGTTTCGGGCGCCAGGACCAAGAAAGTCAACAATGTTGACTTTTTCAGTCCGGACACCCTGCTCCGGTTCATCTCGCCTCGGTCCGGGTCTTCCGCTCCGGCTCCGCTGCTTGGGTGATCTCGGCCATTCGGAATAGGGCTCACCCAAACCCAACTTCCGGCCTTCTCGAGCAACCTTCCGCTCCGGCTTCTCGTCCCTCGGAAATGTCGCACGCCTCCTTCTCGTCCGCCCACGTACTCTTCCGCAGCACTGATAACCATGATTTTACTGCATTATTTTGATTTATATATGCATGGTTTGATGTTGATTTCATAGGTTAAAATCATGGTTACATCACATTTTGTGCATTGTGTGTATTTTTGGACTTAATTGCAAATTACTTTATTTTTATATTATTTGATGATAATATTTGATTCTTATTTTGTAGGCATCAAAGGATCTTGAATTTGGATCTATTTGGACCGAAATTGGGCTCGAATCGGAGTTCAAACAAGAAGATCAAGCTTTGGAGCATTATGGGCCGTTCATCAAGAATAGGACATATCTGGACAATCCATTGAAGATCTGGCCGATCCAACCTAATGGGGAGCAGATCTAAGCCATTGATGAAGATCCAGAAGTTTTGATCCAGATCTGAGTTCATCCAGCCATTGATCCAGCCAGATTAATCCTATTTAAGCCATTGATGAATATTCTCCTATTTTCTTTTGATCCCACATGCGTGTGGGAGGTGTTTTCTTTTATTGATGTTGTAGGAGAAATTAAGCTTCCAGAGTGGGTACTTAAACTGAACCGATTAAGACCTCCAGAAAGAATTTTGAAAGGAAAAATGAGTAATAAGACGAATTTGTGTGGAACTATGATTACTCTACTTCCGGGGTGGCTACTACTTCTAAACCTTCTTCAACCACCGGGAATGAAAGGGGAGTTGGTTCCAATTTTGCTTTCTTTTGCATTTTGATTCATGCTTTGAGTTTAGTTTTTCTTTAATAAATTCTTTATACGTTTCTTTAGTTTCATACTTTGCATTTGCACTTTGTTTTTACATTTTGCATTTTATTTTGCATTTTACTTTCATACATTGCATTTAGTTTGATATACATAGCATGTCATTTGAATAAAAGTCTCCATGAATTGTTTAGTGATACTTTTAAGATGGTAAAAGTCTCTTAAATTTGACCATCAATTTTAAGTCATTTAGCATGATTGGATGCCTTTCTTACATGATATTGGTTAAATTGGTGGTGGATTCCAATTTGATTGATTGAGCTTGATTGCATAAAAATACCTAGAGAGAACCACTTTAAGCCTATACACATTATTTTCTCTTGTGTGGCATGCACTCATAGCAATTGAAACTCTAGAACTTGCTTAGTTTCTTCTCAAAATCACAATTGCATATGTATACGTGGAAATGAAGGATTTTTGTCATTCTTGATCCATCCTAATTCCTAATTTCTTTCCCCACAATTTCTTAAAATATTTTCTTCAAGTATTCAAATTCTTGATTACTTTGCTTTGCCTTCATTTCATTGAGAGTTTTGGTTGATTATCTTGATGAGTGGATTGTTTAAGATAGATAAATTTCAAGTGTGGGGGAGGATTTGGATGCTGAAATTGGATTTCTGAGAATGAATGCGAGATGTAAGGACAGAAATGGAGGAACACAGAATTCACAAGTTACTGATTTCTGCAATCTATTATCTGTCCATCCAGCTTTGAATATAAGTGGTCCCTGATATTCAATCAAAGGATTTGAAATATGTTGTTGCTGAAAAAAGTTCTATTACTGATTTCTCAGCAGTGCCTAATCCGGGTGCCAACAGAATGATGATCCAACTGCAGAGACAAGTTCAAATAAGAACATTCTTACTGTGCAGGAATGAAAATTTAATGAAGGCCATCAAATTTGGAAACATAAAATTTCATCAATAATTGCTGGTTTCTTAACTACACAACAAATTGGGAGACATTTTTCAGTTGAATGAGAAACAAGTGCTAAAGGAAAGTGAAAGAAACAGTTTCAATTAAAGCTTTTATCAATTGATGGAGTGACTGCTAGCTATGGAATCAGAAGCTGATCACATTGTATCAAAGTTGATCACAATTCATGAGTAGAATTCAAATCAAAACTAGAAGGACCAAGAACTGTTACTGGATTTAAGGATTCTGAAACCTTATTCATGAAGGGCTTCAGAAATGAGTTCAAAACATGACTTCTTGCAAATCTAGAATTCTGAAACTGCACTTAACCTTTTGATTGTTGTTATGAAGCTGAAATAAGATGAAGTTATCAAAATTCAGCAACCAAAGGGAGTGTTGAAGAGCACTGATTTCTGAAAATGCAGTATTTGAATTGGCTTCACAACTATGAAGAAGTCTGAAACTGTTAGAAGAGTACTATAAGAAAGGAAAGAAGAGTTAACCCTGGAATTTTAGCAGTTGCAAATCTGTAATTTTATGTTGTTATTGGTGAAAATCAATATTTTAAATTGGCATAGTGCATGTGTGTTTGAGATTGCAAAGTCAAACTGGAAGAAGCATTGCTGAATTGGAAATGCACTTGACTATTCTTGGGTTAATAGACTTGACAGTGAGCTCGGAGTCAAGAAAATAGCAGTTGTAAGGAGGTTTAAAGAGCTGGAAGTTTGCTTAAATGTTGGGAATTTCAGTGATTCGAGTTCTTTAATTTGATATTTGAGTCAAATACAGAATTCTTGAAATCAATTTTATTCTGCTGAAAGGCAGCCAAAGACATTAGAATCATTGGAATTCTGATACAAGAAGTAAAGATCAAAATCTAAAATCCAGAATTCTGGAGCAGTTGTATTTCTGGAATTATTTCTTGACCTGAACATTGAGACTGAAATCTATTGCTACTGAAATTGAATGTCTGAATCTGATCAGTTCTGGAAAATTCAGAGAAGCTGGAAATTCAGAAATGTAGAATGGTATTCAAGGTGTACAGATCCTTTATGAACCTAAGTGAAGTTCCCCTATTCTTAGAAGCAAATTATGTTAATTTCCTTTTCATTTCTTCACAACTTGCTGGGCAGAATCTGTAATAAGGATCTGTGAATTGAGAATTTGAAGAGATTAAATGTTGGGCCATCTAATCTGTGCAGAAATGGAAAATGATATAAGCTGAGCAATGAGAAGATATACAGGAGATGTGCTAGTTTGTGCCAACTCTATAACCTATTTTCTGATTAGAATCAAAGTGAATTCAATTCTATATTTATGCAATGTTAAATGATGCTTGTTTCCAAGTTTGACTTCTTTTGAATTAGGCCAAGATCTTCTTGATTTCCAGACTTTGAAACTTAGGTTAAGAAATCCAGAATTCAATGCTAAATGGGATCTCCTCTCAAGCTGGATCTTTTATAACTTAAAATGAGATGTCTTTGAATTATCAATTCTGAAATTAAGTGCAGAATTTATAATACAGTTTTGAATTCTTTGATTAAGACTGCTGTAGGTGATTTAATCAAGTGTTGCTGATTGTCTTGAATTTGTGAAATTGCTGAAATTGTCTGAATGCTTTGTTGTATTTCTGGAATGCAGAAGTTTTCTAACCAATGAATACTAGATTTTGAGTTACTGAATTTTCATGCTGACCTGATGTATACTCTGATATTGTCCATATTTACATCTAATTTGTATGAATGCACAGCTGTTATGCTGAATCAGAATTGGAACATTACATGGTGGACATATTCATGTACAACAGAAATATTTTCATCAAGAGCTAAGTTGAGGAATTCTGCAATTTGTTGTTCTTGTGTTATAGCTATTTTGCAATTTGTAGATCTATAAAGAAATAAGCCATGGTAATGCAGCAGTCTGTGAATTCGGCAAATCTGTGCATGCATATCTGATTTCTTGTTGTCATATTCTATTGGATACATTTGATTTTGAAGATGAAGTGGTGTGCCAATTTCTTATGCAACTTAGTGATCAGTGAAAAGTTTTGATTTTCTGAAACTGGACTTCCAAGAGTGCAACAGATTTAAGAAATGTCATTCTTCCAGCTTTAATTTTAAATCCTTTGGCTTAATTCCTGAATGGAGTTATTAATTCATGAGTTGAAAATTTTGGAATTTGTAAAGATAGGATCTGCAAAGACACTTTAAAATTGATGATAATATCTTTGCTGGAATTTTTGAGCTTCACTTCTGTGTTCTTTGGCTTGATCTCTGAATTTGGTTTATGAACTCATGAGTTTTAGAGATCAAATTTATGCTAGAGGAAAGGAAAGGGCAGGGTGTTGATGTCATTGTTGATTTCAGTTGTTGCTGCTGGAGAGGTTTTAAAGGAATAGGGAAGTTCAGAGAGTGCTGAAATTCTGAAGGAAGTTTGGGTTGTTGGAATTCATGATGAGGCAAGGATGAAGAAAGACAAAGCATGTAATCTTGTGCCTGGTCTTAGTGCTGCTCTTTACCAGGAATACCACGGCAAAACAGAGAGAAAAAAAAAATTCTGCAGGTTGAAGAAACAGTGTATCAAGCAAGTGGTTAAAAGAGTGTCATATTGTATTCTATTGTCCGAGACGGCCAATGATTTAAGTGTGGGGGAGGGAATTCTTCTTGGCAAGTTGAAGTGAGATTATTTGAGCTTTCAAGTGATGAAATGAAGTGGAAAAACATCAAGAGAAAACAGTGAAAAATAGAAAAATTTTTTTGAAAATGGCACATCAAAAGAGTGTATCAAAGGTGAAGAAAGAGTATCAAGATTCTTTGTTGGTCATCAAATTGAAGGGAAGGTTAGCTTGATATGTTGAATTGTTAAAAACAAATGGTATTCATCTCTTTTCACATCAAATGGTCAACTCATCAAGTATATTCTTCCCATACTCTCATTCTCTCATTTTCTTCATTTAAGCCTTTTCCTTTGTCACTTCATTCACTTAAATTGTTCTTTTTGCTTCCATTTCAATTCTTGTTGATTAAATCCTTTTGATTCATGTATGCTATGTTTTATAGTGGTGGAGAATTAGAAAATAAGCAAGCTTATGGTAGTGAAATGTTGTGAGTTGCATTGAGTGAGCTCCACTTATACACATGCTTGAGTGTGAGAGATAGAATAGGTAAATACCTTGTGAGTTTGCAACTTGCTTAATTTTTCAATTGGATTGAAACTACCATACCTACTGATTATTGTTTGAATTGTATTCATGATTGGATGTGATCTTTAGATGATTTTAGTTAAATTCTTTTTACTATCTTCTAGGTATTACTAGGGACTTTTTTGTGGAGATGATTTTTAGTTTTCTTTACTTGCACGGGACGTTCAAGACTAAGTGTGGGGGATTTGATAACCATGATTTTACTGCATTATTTTGATTAATATATGCATGGTTTGATGTTGATTTCATAGGTTAAAATCATGGTTACATCACATTTTGTGCATTGTGTGTATTTTTGGACTTAATTGCAAATTACTTTATTTTTATATTATTTGATGATAATATTTGATTCTTATTTTGTAGGCATCAAAGGATCTTGAATTTGGATCTATTTGGACCGAAATTGGGCCCGAATCGGAGTTCAAACAAGAAGATCAAGCTTTGGAGCATTATGGGCCGTTCATCAAGAATAGGACATATCTGGACAATCCATTGAAGATCTGGCCGATCCAACCTAATGGGGAGCAGATCTAAGCCATTGATGAAGATCCAGAAGTTTTGATCCAGATCTGAGTTCATCCAGCCATTGATCCAGCCAGATTAATCTGGGCCGTTCATTGAAGATCGGCAGATCTGGGGCATCCAGTGATGATCTGATCGATCCGACCTAAGGGAGGGTAGATCCAGAATCTAGATCAAGATCAGTACCTTCGGATCGGATTTTGGGCAAACTTTTACCGTTGATTTAGCTCCAAATTGCTCCTAGCCGTCCGTTCAAATCTGGATCAGATTTAAAACAGAAGCTACAGTTCCCTTTCTTCTTCGTCGACTCCACAGCGTGCAGCAGCCTCGTCCTCGCGGCAATCTTCCAGATTTCGGCCCCTTTTCTTCTCCGATCATTCTCCCGAGCTTCAACCTCGGTGAAGGGCGTCCCAGCAGCTTCATCCCGATTCTCTGGAACCGATTTGGGTGTTCCCTCCGGCGCAATCTCCATTTCTTCGATACCTCTGTTCACCTCAGATTTGGAGGTGGTCTTCCAAATCTGAGTTCTGATTCCCATCAGAAACGCTAGGCGGTGGTCCTCCGGCGTTGTTGAGCTTCATCCGACCACAATTCGCAATCCGTAGCTCCCATTCCAGATTCAGAGGTCAAGGATGGTAGATTTCCAGATTTTCAACATTTTCTTGGGTTTAGGGTTGTTTCAGCTCGTCGGGGGTGGTCCGTCGGTGTTGTTGAACCTTCCTTGAGCTGATACGCAGCTGAGACGATCCATTGAGGTCCAAAGTTGGGTGGTTTCTACTTTGACACTCTTGTGTGACGGCTTGAGTGTGAAACTTGTGGAATTGATTGTGAGAATGGATTGGTTTACATTTTAATTCATTTTATTATTGTTTTTATAGCTTAGCACATATTACTTTTATGTTTTGTTATATTTTTATGCAAGTAGTTAGCATTTCTTTCCTTGTTGAAGCTTAGTTTAAGTTTTAGTTGATGCTTGGTTACTTGTTTAGTGTTTAAATTCTAAGCTAGGGTTTACATCTTGCTTTAGATCAGATTTAATTCTGTCTTGCTATTTTATATCTTAGTTTGATGTGTGTTAATGGATTTATCACAACGTAGAGTGACAATGCGTAATGATTTGTTCATTGGCACATAGTTAGGTTTCACTCTTGCTTTAGATTAATTTCTTATTTGCTGTGCCTTATTTTTGTTAGATTTAGATTCAAAGTTTAAATCCCCCCAACTCCATTTTTATATCGAAACCCCCAAAAATAGGAATAAAAAGACAATCCTAGATTACATTCTACCGTTGGTTCCTCGGATCGATCCTGGGCTCGTTACTACAACATTATTGTTTAATTAAGGGGTTCAGTGAATATACATTTGTACAATTTGATTAGCGGATGTGACAGATTTGGCTATATCAAGCACCTCATCCCTCGGACGCACCGATCCCGTCGGCTCTCTCCCGTGGCGTCCTTCTCGCTAGCTGCGTCTTTTGCTCGACCCCCTGTGCTCCTAAGCTCCTGCACACTTAGGCACACGGTTAAAACACCACTGGACCTAACTTAACTTGTTGATCACATCAAAATAACCTTGGGGTTCCAGCAATCTTCCCATTTCTGATGTGAGCAACCTAAGTAAAGTTAGGGTAAATAGACATAAAAGTAAAACAAATAATATTGCAATAAAATGCAAAAAATAAAAAAAAGGTGTAATCTACCTCCCCCTAGACTTAACCTTTTCCTTCTCCCCCTTTGATCACATAAAAAAAATGGGGTACCAAGAGAAAATCTATTGGTAATAATTTTGAAAACTTTGAAATTTTTTGAAAATTATCGATATCATCAAAAATTTGCAATAACTTTAAAAACCTATTTCAATACTTTTTAGAAAAAAAATTCTAAGTAAAAGAAAATTTCAAAAAAAAAATTCTATGTTTATACAATTTTGCAAGAAAAATATTCTAGAAAAAAAAATTTCTAAATTTTTGCAAGCATAATATTTTTGAGAACTTTTCTAAGAAAAAAACTTAAAGCAAGAAAATTTTTCTAAGTTAAAAATTCTACGATTAAAAAGAATGTTAAGTATTTTTTAGAAAAAAAATGTTTGAAATTTTTTTTTTAAAGCATTATTCATTTCAATTTTAATGCTTTATCAGTAAGTTAATTAAACATTTTATTTCAATATTTTGGCTTTCAGACAGTGGCGAGGCGCTAGGTCTTCTTAGTTATTAGAACAACAACCACTTTCTTAGACAAAACCTCATAAAGAAATTTAACGTTTAATTTTCTCGCTAAAAGCGCTAAGACTAATTTAGAGTTTAGGTTAAACAAGACTTTGGACCCAATATATGTTTTAACCAACTGGATTAATTAAGAATTTTTTGGGGACATACTTTTTTAAAATATTCCTAATTTATACCTTGTGATATCTAAAACACCAATTTAGATTGTTATATTTTCTAAAATTTATATTATGATTTTTTAAGTTATCTACTTGTATTTTTAAATCATTATTTTCTAATTTTAATTTATCTAATTCTTCTAATGGGCAAGATTTAACTAGAATTACTTTTAAATTTTTAATCTCTTTTTCTAACTTACAGCAACCCTTAGTTAATAATTTAACAAACTTAAATAATTTATCAGGAGGAAGAGATCATACCTGACTTACCTTGTCGATCTCGTTATCCGTGTCTCCCCTGAACTACTGCTTTCTTCCGACGTAGCTCCCCCTTCATCGATGCTCTTGATGCTCATTTTGGACGAGCTTTAATCGTAATCCTCGTCTTGATGACTTGCCATTAATGCAAGTCCAGAGAAGGCCTCGACTTCTTATTCGGACGACGTATCGTCCCATGTCGCTTTTAATGTCTTGAATTTGTTCGGTTGGACCCTCGTTGGAGGCGCCTTGGAGCCTCGGGATAAGATTTCCAGGGCCTATATAAAGGCCTCTGAAGCTAGGAATTCAACAACAACTCAAGCAATCATTGTGTGCTCTTTCCTAGCAATAGTTCTAAGCTTCCAAAGTGTAAAAGGCTTCTCCGCCTTCAGAGAAGGAGAATTTTCTTAGTGCGCTTTTCTATTGCCCTGGATTAACAACCTCCTTGGTTGTAACCAGGTTAAATCCTGATCTTCTCTGTATTTCTTTATTTAGTTTTTATTGCTTTATTAATTTATCACTATTGCACTAATTGAGTTGAAAGTACGAGGAGGGTATAGTTTTAATTTTTGTGTACAGCAATTCACCCCCCTCTTGCTGGTCTCCGCTGCACCAACAAGTGGTATCAGAGCATAATCGCCTCAGAAGGACTAACCACCGACTGAAGCACTACGATCAAGACAATGGCCGGAGCAAACAACCATCCCCCGAAGTTCGACGAAGATTTCGCTACATGGAAGCGAAAAATGGAGGTATTCTTTAAAACTGATTTCGATATTTTACTAACAATGAAATATGGTTTTGAAGTTCCAAAAGACAAAGAAGAGCATCAGTGGAGCAAGAAGGAGCAAGCCGAATTCGTAGCCAATGGAAAAGCTGAATTTCACCTCCTCAGCGTTCTGCCACCTCAGGAGGTAAGTCAGATCGAAAGCTACGACTCCGCGAAAGATCTCTGGGAGAAATTCTTGGAGTTTCACGAAGGCACCTCCGAAGCAAAGCTGGCGTGGCGCGACATCTTCCGAACCCAGTTGACGAACCTTCGGATGAACCAAGGCGAGAAGGTAGCGCAACTCCAAGCAAGGATTAAAGAGCTGATCACTCAACTCAACAACCTTGGAGAAGAAGTAACGAACCGGGACTCAATTCGATACGCGCTCAACGCCTTCCCGAGAACTTTCGAATGGGCCTCCTTAGTAGATGCTTACTACATCTCTAAGGATCTCGAGGTAAGTACATTGGAACAATTATTTTCAACCTTCGAACTTCACGAAACTCGACTTGCAGAAAATCCAGTAGAGAAGTCGAACCTCAACATTGCCCTACGAGCTGAAAAGGACGATCCTGACTCCGAAGCGACAATCGACGAAAACGAAGTTGCGTTAATGGTAAGACGTTTTAATAAGTTTTTCAAATCTAACAAATTTAGATCGCAGTCAAGTAAACATCGTCAAAAGAGAAGGACAGTCCGTTGCTACAACTGCAACGAAGAAGGGCACATCAAGGAGGACTGCCCAAAATTGAAGAGCAAACAGAGGGAAAGGAGCAAGAAGCCAGCTCGAACCAAACACAACCTGAAGGCCACGTGGGATGATTCATCATCCTCCGAATCGGAAGTCGAATAATTCTCGGAGTTAGCGCTAATGGCGAACCATCAGCCGGAAGAAGACTCAAGCTCAGAGATGAGCATCGATGAAGGGGGAGGAACATCAGAAGAAGAAAGCAGCAGTGAAGGGGGAGCGTCACCAGATCAGGTAAGTAAGGTACGCAATTTAACCCCTTCCCAGTCTTTTCGGTTTATTAAATCTCTTTCTAAAGACTTATTCGAATTAGAAAAAGAAAATGAAGAATTAAAAAAGAAACTAACAAAAGCATGTCCACTTGAGATGTATGATAGTATAAAATCAGAAAATGACAAATTAAAATTAGAAATTGAAAAATTGAAATCTGATGCATGTTTAAATAAATTTCCTAAATCAAAATTAAGAATTTATGGAAAATTAAATTGGTATATAAGGAAGCATCAAGGACAACTTAGGAAAATACCAAGAAACTATATACCCCCTAAATTTCTAATTAATCTGGTAGAAAGAAACCTCTATTGGGTTCCAAAAGCTATGCTTAATTAATTTTTCAAAGTTAAAAGCTTTAAGAAAGATTAAACAACGATTTTCCTTATGCGGCTTTGACTAGAAGGTGGTTGTTGCTCCAATAACCAAGAAGACCTAGTGCCTCGCCACCAACTGGAAGCCAAGTATAGAAATGAAGGGTTTAATTAACTTTCTGAAAAATCATTTAATCCAGAATTAAATAATGCTTTAAAAGTTTTTAAATCTTTTTAAAATTCAAAAAAGTCAGATTGTGAAAATTCAAAAATTTAAATTTGACTTAGAAATTTTTTATTGACTTAGAAAATTTTCTAAAAATTCAAAAAAAAAATTCATTTTACTTAGAAATTTTTTTTTAACATTTAAAATTTTACTTAGGATTTTTCTTTACTTAGAATTTTTTTTTTTTTGAAAATTCAATTTAACTTCGAAATTTTTTCAAAAATTTATTTTACTTAGAAAATTTTGTCAAAAATTTTCTTACCTGAAAATTTTTGCTGTGATCAAAAAAATTCTTACCTGAAAATTCATTTAAGACCCCATTTTTGCTGTGATCAAAGGGGGAGAGTAAAGTACAAGTTTAGGGGGAGTTAGAAAAATCATTTTTATAAAAATTGTTAAAAGTGTTGTAATTTTACTAAATTGCAAAAATTATGCTTAACTTGTTAGTTTAGTAATTTTCTTTAAAATTACTATTTATGTCTAGGTGAACCCTAACTTGAACTTGGGTTGATGCACATCAAAAAGGGGGAGATTGTTGGACCCCGTGGTAGTTTTGATGTGATCAACCAAGTTGGTTAGGTCCTGCTGTGTTTTGATCCATGTGTCTGAGTGCGCAGGAGCTTAGGAGCACAGGAAGTCGAGCGGAAGACGCAGCTAGCGAGAAGGATGGCACGGGAAGGGAGCCGACGGGCTCGGTGCGTCCGAAGGATGAGAGAGCTGCGGAAGAGTACTCCAGTGGGCGTGAAGAGCATGTGCGGCGTTCGAGGAACGTTAAGCCGGGACGGAAGGCTGCTCAAGGAAGGCCGGAAATTGGGTTCGGGTGAGCCCTATTTCGGTTGGCTACAATCACCCAAAAGATTGGAGCATCGGAAGTCGCAACAAGCTGGAAACGAAGTCAAAGGAGCTGAGCTGCCAGCTTGGAGGCGCCTCTAACTTGACTGTAGGCGCCTCCAGCTTGAAGGCGCCTTCAGGCTGGTTGGAGGCGCCTTCAACCAGTCAAAATGACCGTTTTGCGAGCGGATAAAGTTTTATCCGTTGACTCCCATGGAGGCGCCTTGGACCCTCGTTGGAGGCGCCTTGGAGCCTCGGGATAGGATTTCCAGGGCCTATATAAAGGCCCCTGAAGCTAGGAATTCAACAACAACTCAAGCAATCATTGTGTGCTCTTTCCTAGCAATAGTTCTAAGCTTCCAAAGTGTAAAATGCTTCTCCGCCTTCAGAGAAGGAGAATTTTCTTAGTGCGCTTTTCTATTGCCCTGGATTAACAACCTCCTTGGTTGTAACCAGGTTAAATCCTGATCTTCTCTGTATTTCTTTATTTAGTTTTTATTGCTTTATTAATTTATCACTATTGCACTAATTGAGTTGAAAGTACGAGGAGGGTATAGTTTTAATTTTTGTGTACAGCAATTCACCCCCCTCTTGCCGGTCTCCACTGCACCAACACATTTGTTCGGTGATTCGATCGACGGTTAGTCCTTCTGAAGCGTCCTAGCTCTGATACTACTTGTTGGACTGTGTTGGTCGGCTAGAAGGGGGGTTAAATATCCCTAAGAAAACACAAACACAAAGTACCCTTCTCGGACTTTTAAAATAACACTTGCATATAATTAAAGAAAGAAAGCAATAAACCAAAAGAAGAGCCTCACAGACTTGACTTGGTTACAACCGAGGAGGTTGTTAATCCAAGGAATGAATCACACACTAAAAAGATCACCTTCAGGCGGAGAAGCCTCTTACAGCAGTGAAAGCGCAAAAAAGAGAAGCTAAACTAGAAATGGAAGCTCACAAGTGTTGTATTGCTAATTCTTGTTGTGTTTTAAAAGCTTATGAACCAAGACTGTATTTATAGCCTTGGTCAGAGCGCCTGGAAGTGTTCCAGGTGCTTAGAAGGGGATAAAACTTTATCCCTTTCGCATAGATCACGTTTGACCGTGATTTGAATAAAATCCAAGTCTGAGCGCCCGGAAAGGTTCCGGGCGCCCCGAACTGGTCCGGGCGCCTGGAAGGGTTCCGGGCGCCAGGACCAAGAAAGTCAACAATGTTGACTTTTTCGGTCCGGGCCCTCTTCTTCGGTTCAACTTGCCTCGGTCCGAGTCTTCCGCTCCGGCTCCTCTTGTTTGGGTGATCTCGGCCATCCGAAATAGGGCTCACCCGAACCCAACTTTCGGCCATCTCGAGCAACCTTCCGCTTCGGCTTCTCGTGACTCGGAAACGTCGCTCGCCTCCTTCTCGTCCGCCCACGCACTCTTCCGCAGCACCTCATCCCTCGGACGCACCGATCCCGTCAGCTCTTTCCCGTGTCGTCCTTCTCGCTAGCTGCATCTTTTGCTCTACCCTCTGTGCTCCTAAGCTCCTGCACACTTAGACACACGGTTAAAACACTACTGGATCTAACTTAACTTGTTGATCACATCAAAACTGTTGGAACCCCAAGGTTGTTTTGGTATGATCAACAAGTTAAGTTAGGTCCTGTGTGTATTTAACCTTGTGTCTAAGTGTGCAGGAGCTTAGGAACACAGGTACTCGAGCAGAAGATGCAGTTAGCGAGGACGGCACGCTGTGCGTCCGAGGGACGAGGTGCTGCGGAAGAGTACACCGGCGGACGAGAAGGAAGTGCGCGCGGTGGTTCCGAGGTACGAAAGCCGGAGCGGAAGATTGCTCGGGGAGCAAGAGACGCAGCTAGCGTGAAGGTCGGTACGGGGTGCGACCGAGGGACGAAGTCTGCGGATGAGTACGCTGGTGGACGAGAAGGGACACGCGGCAATTCCGAGGGACGAGAAGCCGGAGGGAAGCACGCTCGAGAAGACCGGAAGATGGGTTCGGGTGAGCCATATTCCGGATGTCAAAGATCACCCAAGCAAGCGGAGTCGGAGTAGATGACCCGGACCGAGCCGAACCAAACCGGAGCAGTGGTCCCCGGATGAAAAAGTCAATGTTGGTTGACTTTGGGCTCCGGGGCGCCCGGAGCAGCCCGGGGCGCCCGGAACCCTTCCGGGCGCCCGGACCCAGTATTTTGACCAGATCGAGTCAAAACTCGATCTGAACATTGGGGGATAAAATTTATCCCCCCCAGGGCGCCCAGAACCCTTCCAGGCGCCCCGACCAAGGCTATAAATATAGCCTTGGTTCAGAAAGCTTTTAATCAACTCAGTAATTAGCATTCCAAACACTTGTGCGCTCACTGTTCTAGTTTAGCTTCTGTTTTTGTGCTTTCACCGGTGTAAGAGGCTTCTCCGCCCAAAGGAGTTTTTAGTGCGATCACTTTCCTTGGATTAACAACCTCCCCGGTTGTAACCAAGTCAAACACGGTGCCTCATTTCTTTCTTGTATTTTTGCTTAGCTAATTTTATACAAGTGTTAGTTTAAGAGTTCGAGAAGGGTTGCTTTTGTTTTTTTTTACAGGGCTATTCAACCCCCCTTCTAGCCGGCCCAACGGTCCTACAAGTGGTATCAGAGCCGAGTACGCCTCAGAAGGACTAACCGCCGTCTGAAGCAACAATGGCCGGAGCTAGCAACTACCCACCAGCATTCGAGGGGGAGCTTTCTTCATGGAAGCAACAAATGAAGGTATTTCTTAACTCTGATATTGGTATTTCTCTAATAATGAAAACAGGTTATGAAGCACCGAAAGACACGAACGGAGAGAAAATCGGCATACGCCTCTGGAACGAGAAGCAACGTGAAGAGTCCATGGCGAATGCTCGGGCAAAGTTTCACATTCTAAGCGCAATACCAACTAAAGATTTCGACAGAGTCGGAGAGTACAAAAGTGCGAAAGAACTTTGGGAAAAGTTCTTAATGCTCTACGAAGAACCGGTTGAAGTCGTCTCCTCAATAGACATCGAACCGTCATCAGAAGAATTCGAGACGGAAGAAATTACCAAGACAACCCCAACAGCCGAAGTACATCCCGAGATCGATAAAGGGGGAGAATCTTTGGAAGAAATTAATTCAACAGGGGGAGAACCAACGGCCGACGAGGTAAGTAAGGTATGGCCTCTACCCTCTGAACAACTGATTCAAATAATCAAATTACCTGAAGATTTTTGCGAACCAAAATTTGAATTATCGAAAGAACTTTTCGGATTAGAAAATCTTCGGTCGAATAATTGTTGCAAATTACAAAATATTTTTATGAAAGAATTATGCAACTTAGAAATATTATCGAAAACTTTTTCGAAATCTAAAAATTTCGAATTACAAATTACTTTACTGAAAAAGTTTTGTGAATTAGAAATTGATTCATCAAACAAAATTTTCAGATTAAGAAATCTATTATTAATAGATTCCTGCAAACTCTTATTGTTAAAAAATTCTTGCAAATTATAAAATATTCCTTCAAACGAATTTTGCACATTGCCGAAAGAATTGTTTATATTGTCGAAAAATTTTATCAAGTTAAAATCTATGTCATCTGAATATTTCTGTGAAATTGAAATTCAAATAGAAATTAACATGATACAAATTTCTGCATGTATAATCTTTGTGGCATTAAATCTAAAAAAGATTGATTTAAGAAATTATGATAAGTTAAAATGAAAATTTAAAACTTTCTGATAAATAGAATTAAGAACTAAATAAATAAATAAATGCATAGAAATTTTTTAAAATTTTCTTGCATAAAAGTCTTTTGGGCTTAGAAAGTTTTTTTTAACTTAGAAACTTTTCAAAAAGCTATTGTTGACTTAGAAATATTTTAACAGATAACTTTTCAAAATTTTCTATGTCTTTAAACCCTTAGAATTTTAAACCCCATTTTTATTGTGATCAAAGGGGGAGAAGAAGAAGTATAAGTCTAGGGGGAGGTAGAGAAAATTGAAAATTAAAATTTTCTGTTGGAATTTAACTTTTTCTATCTTATTGCACTTAATTGCAATATAAGTTAGTTTATGTTTTATGTCTATTTTTTTTCCCTAGCTTAACTTAGGTTGATCACACCAAAAAGGGGGAGATTGTTGAAACCCCAAGGTTGTTTTGGTGTGATCAACAAGTTAAGTTAGGTCCTGTGTGTATTTAACCTTGTGTCTAAGTGTGCAGGAGCTTAGGAATACAGGTACTCGAGCGGAAGACGCAACTAGCGAGAATGACGGCACGCTGTGCGTCCGAGGGACGAGGTGCTGCGGAAGAGTACACCGGCGGACGAGAAGGAAGTGCGCGCGGTGGTTCCGAGGTACGAAAGCCGGAGCGGAAGATTGTTCGGGGAGCAAGAGACGCAGCACGGGGTGCGACCGAGGGACGAAGTCTGCAGATGAGTACGCTGGTGGACGAGAAGGGACACGCGGCAATTCCGAGGGACGAGAAGCCGGAGGGAAGCACGCTCGAGAAGACCGATGGGTTCGGGTGAGCCCTATTCCGGATGTCAAAGATCACCCAAGCAAGCGGAGCCGGAGCAGAAAGACCCGGACCAGAGGCGAGCTGAACCGGAGAAGAGAGCACGGACCAAAAGTCAATTGGGTTGACTTTTGGCTCCGGGGCGCCTGGAACTGTCCGGGGCGCCCGGAGTTGTCCGGGGCGCCCGGAAGTGACTTTTTCATAGGATCGAGCTTTGACTCGATCCAACCGTTGGGGGATAAATTTTATTCCCCCCAGGGCGCCCGGAACCCTTCTAGGCGCCCCGACCAAGGCTATAAACATAGTCTTGGCCCAGAAGCTTTTCAACAATCACGATCATTCTATTTCCAAACACTTGTATGCTTTAGTTGTAGTTAAGCTTCTGTTTTCTGTGCCTAAACGCTGTAACAGGCTTCTCCGCCTGAAGGAGTTTTTGAGCTTAATCTTCCTTGGATTAACAACCACATCGGTTGTAACCAAGTAAACATCTAGTGCCTCGTCTTTTCTTTTATGCTTTTATTTATCTGCTTAATTCATTTTACAAGTGTTAGCTTAATCGTTCGAGGAAGGGTTGTCTGTTTTTAATTGACAGGTTATTTACCAACCCCTTCTAGCCGGCCCAACGGTCCTACAAAAACAACCTTGGGGTTCCAACACTTCATTCGACCCACTCCTTTACTCCTTGTCTAGCGGTTCCTCGGATGTACCATCCTTCACCGATCTCAAGGACCTGAGCCATAGGATGAGATTTTCCTAAACTTTGCCGCACTAAGTTCCTCATGTGTTTCACCAAGTCCTGCTTGACTTAAACGCATATCAAGAAAATATGAAGGCTTTATTTAAACTCTTTGACACACACATCAAAACCATAATCGTATCTAATCAAACCTAGTTCGATGGCCCTCATAGGTTGTGCCATTATATTCCCCTTTTTGCAATGCCCATAAATGTCTTGGTAACTAGTCCTGGAGGATGCTTCTTGAGAATAAAGGGTCTCGGGGAACCTTTCCTCTGCCAGATATAGGGGCTTTTCCCTTTAGAGGGTCCCGATAGGGGATCTCTCCCAAAGATTCTAAGGAAGATTCCCTTATAGCTGACATACCAATCTTGGTAGAGAATGTAGCCTATGTTGTTCTTGTAGGTTGGAATATCATTTGGTCCAACGACTTTTTCATTTTATATCCCATTTAAATCTTGTTCTACTTCTGATATTTGAATTCTACAATAAAAATTTAAATTTATATACTTATTTAACCTACTTAAATTACCTAAGTTAAGTTGGTCACCTAAACCTTTATTAAAAAGTTGATGAAAATACTTTATTTCACCGCTCTTTTATTTCTCCATCATTTACTAGTACCCTATTGCATTCATCTTAATACATCTTATTTGAATAAAATCTCTTATTTTCCTCTCTCTAACTTTAGTTATTCTATAAATTTCTCTTTCCCTTTATTTTGTATCTAATTTTTAATATAATCATTCAAAAGTTTCATTATTTGCTTTATTAACTGCATTCTTAGTCTTTTTCTTGGCTATTGTATATTTTTTTAAGTTTTTCTTATTGTTATAAATATATAATTCATTATAGGCTATTCATTTTTTCTTTCACTTTCTCCTATACTTTCTGATTTCACTACCAAAATTATTTATTTGGTGGTAAATACATATCCTTTTGACTCACTGAGTATACTCTTGGCTACTATTTTCAACTTTGTTACTATTTTATCTCATGTCGTATTAGAGTTACTGTATAAAATCACTTAATATTTGTACTCCTACCTTCTCCTTAAATGTGTTTTGTTTCCCATATTTTAACTTCCATCACTTAAATCTAAGAGTCATGTATATTTTTCTTTTATTGTTACTATGATTGAGGTGTATATCCAACATTACTAATCTATGTTGGGTAGTTAAACTTTCTATAGGGATGACCTTGGAATTTTTATAAAATTTTTTATCTTTTTTCTGAATCATAAGAAAGTTAATTTATGATTTATTATTTCAACTCTTGAACATGGTCAAGTGTTCTTTTATTTTCTTAAAAAAATATATTAGCTAGTATCAGGTCATATGCTATTGTAATCTAATATAGTTTTTTTTCTTCATTTCTTGTTCCAAACTCATAATCCTCATATACTCTCTCACATTCTTCATTTTGCATTTAGACATGTTAATTTAGATCGCCTCATATTAAATCATTTCATTTTGGAAAATTTTATCTAATCCAACTTGAGATGCATCTATGCTAATTACATTTGATGCGACGATGAGGGGCCCACCTTGCGGAGGGTCACGGTCGCGGTGTAGGTCAAAGTCAAGGTTGACCAATGCCCTATATCCTCGGCCGTTCGGGTAGCCCACTCACCCGACCAGGATAAAGAAGACCCGATCCAACATCAATACAACTCGGTAACACACCGAGCATCCGATGCTCCGAAAACCAAGTATCAAGTATCCCCACAGGCACGTCGAGCGGCAACCCCGTTCGGCCTTACATCAACCCTTGAAATCAGCAAAGCGGAGTAACAACCGAGCAGATTACATTCAAACACATCAATATTATGACTGATCAGCTTTCCGACTCGACCAGGGAGCAGATCTGTCAGCCAAGCACTAATCCCATTTGGTACATCAATGGGACATAGGACAGTGGAATGTCGACCGAGCGTTTATCCCGCTCGGCCCAGGGGGGAACAGTGTTCGGACAAGATGAAGGTCGACCGAGCGGCTCTCCCACTCGGCCCAATAACAGACAAAAGGAGTATCTGTCGATATCCTTTTGGGAGCCAGTGCTGCCAACAGACAGCATAGATGACGACATGGTCAGGTAGAGGATCGTACGACGGAAGCATCTACTATCACGTTAGAGATATGCTCGGCTTGTTAAGATTGTGTGGCAGAAACACTTTCTTGACACGTCTTTTCATGGAAATCATGGAGAAGCGCGTATGCCTTGGGAAGCATGCACGTGCGCGCTACAGGAGCCCTATATAAAAGGGGGTTCCAAGCTTCAGTGGAGGTATGCGAGAATCTACTGTTGTTGCTACTGTTTGTTACTTTTCTTTGCTTCCACACATCGTCGATGACTTACTTGAGTGTCGGAGGGCCAATGTAGGGGACCCCTTCCCTGGCTTGACACTGATGCAGTTGTGGTTGCAGGGTCGCACGGAGTCAACACATGGTCAATCAAAGCACCACATCCCCAGCTTTCGTCACCTCGACTATCGAACATGATTATATTTGACGATGTCTGTGGGAACGCAACTTGCATCCGAGCCAAGAAGATGGAAGACGCTGGATGACTTCACATAGTGTCGCTCACCCAAGAAGAGCTTGATCTTCTCGTGTAAGCCCGATCGTAGAAAATAGTCGAGTAGCAATAGCAGAAGGCGCTAGCCGATCGGCAAGCGCAGCAAGCAACGTCCGCAGCAGGAGGTCGAGCAGCACAAAAGGACAGCCCAAAGCAACTCTCTATCTGGGGGCAGAATAGATTGCCAACCGGCACACATGAGGAGGCGCCACCTGCCCCCATACCTTTTCATTGGGCATTATTCCAAACACCTTAGAGATAGCTCATGCCAACCATGAGCGGGGATCTTCTTCGGATGAAGCGCCCGTTCGGGACGCATGGAAGGGCAAGGCACCTCGGGGCAACACATCTCTCGAGAGGATCAACCGCTAGTTCTCTGAAGACATATTGCGAGATCCTTTCCCTAAGCACTACACCCCACTGGCGACCGGGTCCTACAATGGGTCAACCGATCCAGATGATCATTTGAATAAATTCAATAATGAAGCCACACTCCACCAGTACACATATGGAGTGAAATGTTGAGTCTTCCTCACCACACTTTCCGCCTCGGCGCAACGTTAGTTCAGAAGGTTGCCGGACGGATCAATATGAGGCTTTAAAGACTTCCGAACGGCCTTCTTACACCATTTTGCGAGTAGCAGACACTACCAAAAGACAAGCGTCAGCCTATTTCCCTTAAAACAAGGACCGAGAGAAGCTCTACGTGCCTATATTTAGCGCTTTAATCAGGTGTCCATGGATATCCCTTCGGTCTCATCCGAGATCATGATGAATGCATTCACTCAAGGGCACGTTGAGTGAGACTTCTTCCGATAACTCATAAGGAAGCCGCCCAGGGATTATGACCACATGCTCAAAAAAGCCAATGAGTACATCAACGTGGAAGAAGCCTAAGCGGCCAGAAGGAAGGAGACGTCAGCCGAGCCCTCGACGCTGACCGAACGTCTACCAATAAGCAACCACCAGCCGCCCAGGGGGCCAAGAGCCGAAGGATGATGACCACATGAGACAAGGATGCATGTCGTGCAGCATGTCACTTCCAGCCGGCCGAAAGCCTCAAAGGGCAAAGTATGGACACCTATGTTTTTCTCTTTCCACCAGCTCGCATCGCACTGTTGGGATGTATACTAAAAGCCTAGCTTTTGGTATAAACATTTATTTAGAAATAAGAATCACATTGGTCAAATGTCTACATTTATGATAAATGTAGTTGTTCAATTAATTTATATTGTAGATAATATAGTATGTGGTGTCACATACAGAAGATGATATTATCAGTACCTTATAAATTATAAACAGTAGCTCACGACCAGAATGGAAAGGAACAAACCATTAGAAGGTCGTAGTGTAATTAGGTATTAGTTTATCTTGACTATGTAATTACACTAGTACATTTAGAGCGTATTGAGTAGGACCATTTGAGGTCGTTTCTTTTATACTGACTTTATAAAGGAACAAAGATTAGGATTAAGTGTCTTAATCCTAATATAATAACAAACACATATATTTGATATTTATTTCTTTAATTTATCAATGGGTGAGATTTAGTTCGATGAATCAATAAGCCCGATAAATTGGGAAATGATATCACTTATAGTGTGTGTTGTTGATTATAGAAGGAAACTGTGTCCTAGTAATCTAGGTTGAGAATGTCCCCAAGAGGAGCTCATAAGGATTGTCATGTTAAACCCTGCAGGTGGACTTAGTCCGACATGACGATGAAGTTGAGTGGTACTACTCTTGGAGCTAGATATTAATTAAGTGAGTTGTCAGTAACTTACTTAATTAGTGGACATTTGTTATCTTAAACACAGGGAGACTAACACACTCATAATAAGAAGGAGCCCAAAATGTAATTTGGGATTGGTGCGGTAGTTCAATAATAGTTCTCTAGTGGAATGAATTATTATTGATAAAATTAAGTTGTGTGTTCGGGGCGAACACGGGATGCTTAATTTTATCGGGAGACCAAAACCAATTCCTCCTCTCGGTCCCTATCGTAGCCTCTAGTATATAGAGATTTATACCCACCGCATACCCACCTTCTTACCCATCTAATGGGTCGGCCAAGCTAGCTTGGAACCCAAGCTAGGGCGGCCAAGACCAAGTGGATGAGTTAAGTTGGTGGCGCCAAAGCTTGGGTCCCAAGCTTAGGTGGCCACTAGAATATTAAAAAGGATTTTATTAAAATTATTTCTCATGTGGATATCATGTTTTTAAAGAGAGTTTAAAATTAAAAATTTCCTTTTATAGCTTTCTACAAAGATTAAGAGAAGAGATTAATCTCTTTCCTTATTTGTAGTTTAAAAGGATGGTTTTAATTTTGGTAAAACTTTCCTTATTTGTAAATCATCTATATGTTTAAAAGAGAGTTTAAAATTTGAAATCTTTCCTTATTTGTTTATTAAAGGAGGATTTTAAATTTTAAGAAAACTTTCCTTTTAAACATGTTCATGATTTAAAAGAAAGTTTAAAAATTAAATATTCTCTTTTATAAGTTTCTACAAGAGATTAAGAAAAGATTTGATATCTTTCCTTATTTGTAGATTAAAAGAGATTTTAATTTTAGAGATAACTTTCTTTTATCCACATGTTTAAAAGAAAGATTTTAATTTATTAAATTTCCTTTTATAAACCAATCATGAAGGGATAAAAATTATTGAGAAATTTTATAAAATTCGGAAGCAAATAAGGAAGTTTTAATTGGTGTTTAAAATTTTATTTGCTTGAGTTTTTTCTTGTGGCCACCATTATAAAATTGAGAAAGGAAATTATTTTTAATTAAATAAATTTTCCTTTTCAATGGCAAAAGAATTAAGGAAGTTTTATTAAAATTTCCTTATTTGCCAAGATCAAGGATTATAAAAGAGGGGTAGAGGAGGCTTCATGGCTAATGAATCTATTCTATTTTTCTCCCTCTTTTCTTCTTCTTCTGTGGCCGGCCCTTTCCTTTCTCTCTTCTCTTTTGGTGGCCGAACCATACATCTCTTGGAGCTCTTGTTGGTGGCCAGACCTAGGAAGGAGAAGAAGAAGAGGAGGAAGCCTCATCTTGAAGATCCCTTGGAGTATTGGTGGTGATCAAGTTCTTCTTCCTTGGAGGTGGTTCTTCTTGTGGCCGAACCTTGCTTGGAGAAGAAGAAGGTGCGTGGTGGTTCTCGTCTCGGAAGATCGTCGCCCACACGACGTCCGGAATAAGAAGAGGAATACGGTAGAAGATCAAGAGGTTTTTCTAAAAGGTATAACTAGTAATTTTTCTTTCCGCATCATACTAGTTATTTTTGGAAATAATACTAAATACAAGAGGCTTACGTTCTAGTGTTTCGAATATGGTTTTTCGAAGTTGTGTTCTTTTGTTTCTTTCTTTTCCTTGTGATTTGATTGTTCTCTTTGGTTAACCTAAAGTTATTTTAGGAAATTAAATATTAGCTTTCTATTAAAGGTTTTGTCTAGTCGGTGGTGGTTGCTCCCATATCCAAGAAGGCCATGTGCCTCGCCATGTCAGTACTGGGAACCTTTTATGGAAATTAATATTTAATGGAATTAATAACTTAAGGAGACTTGGGTCAAACGTGTTAAGTTCCGCAGGAGATCCAAGTCAAAACCTAAAAGAACAAATAGATTAAGTTTTGGATCAACGCAGGCGATCCAAAATTTAATTTAAAAGAACACATGGTAGCTAGGAAAAGGTTCAGACCTTTGTACAAAAATTTTGTACAGTGGAACCTATAGGTTTTCCGAGTAGCAACCAACAATTGGTATCAGAGCTAGGGTTTTGCCTCTGTGTATTTGGTATTAGTTTAATTATGCACATGTCATACATAATTTAGGCAGGTTAATAGTAGGATGTGCTAACTTTGTGGATGCAGGATCCAACTATTATGGCTTATAGTTATTATGTGTGTGATTGGACCCTTGGACATGTCAAGGGCATTTATATGTGTGCATGATTGTATTAAAATACAGCAGGAGCTGTATTTAGTTTTATTAGGATTTTATTTTTGATCTAGATACATGTACATTCCTTTTATGGAATATAGGATCAAAAATATAAAATTCTATTTATGTCGCGGATCGAATCTTGCAAAGCGTGGAACCTTTTATGGATCAGAGGCGCAGCGGAACTAGGAGCAAGATGGATGCGACAGCTAGACCCGGTGGCAGTAGCCAAATATGGCAGCAGCTTGGGATGACAACACACAGAAGACAACTAGAGATAAAAGCCATAATAGTTGAAAATTAGATTTTCTATTTATTGCTTTTATATTGTCTTGTGTAGTAAGTTTCAAGTTTAGGCTAGCATAGTTAAAATTCCTCATTAATAAATAACTAAGTGGGAGAGGGATTTTTAAGTAAATCTCATGGTCTCCATTACTGGTTTGTAAGTGATGCAAACAAGCTTGCGCGTTGGCTCTGAGTGCCTTCCTCCATAACGGATGAGCTAGTTTGCAGATCACTAGAACAGACTTCCATTTTTGGATGACTATAGGAAGTTAATTAAGAGCGTGTGATCTTCCCCAACGGAAGGGGCATAATCTTATTAATGGACTTAGTGTCAAGTAATGGTATACACTTAGACACATCTAATAGTATCCTCCCCATCGGAGTCACTGCTATTATTTGTGTGACCAAATGAAACCAACTATTAATTTGTCATAAAACTAGGTTGACAAGATAATAAAATTAAAGGGTTAAACCCCCTCTTACAAATGATTGATTTTGTATACGTCCACACTAACGTGGCATACAAAATTAACGGTGTTTGAGATAATTTTATTTGTCATAAAGTTACGTTGACAAGATAGTTAATGGGTAAAAACCCTCCTCTTACAAATGTTGATTTTGTATACGTCCACACTAACGTGGCATGCAAAATTCACGGTGTTTTGAGGTGTTGGTAAATTTAAATAATATTGTTAGAGGAATCAATATTATTTTAAATTTAGAGTCTTGACCAAATATTTGATTAAAGATAGACCAACTATTAATTTTATTCGTCATAAAGAAAGGATGACGAGATAATAAAATTAAATGATAAAATTTCCTTTTTGAATTTGTATACGTCCACACTAACGTGTCATACAAAATTCATGGGAATTTTTAAGGAGTTGGTCTTAACCAAATATTTTTGTGATTCTTAGGATGATGGTCAATCCCTAGCTGATATACTTTAGGATAGGCTTAGTGGTCCCAATTATAATTGATTGAAAATAGGATTTGGACATTAAGGTAGACTGTCCTCTTAGAACTAAGAACAATATAGGTGAATTTTATTCATTAGTTGAAACATGTTTAGTGGAGTTATCTACCGGTACCTGGTGTGTAGATATAGGAGCCATTGATCATGTCTGTAATTCATTGCAGGGTTCCAGGAAACCCGACAACTAAATGAAAATAAAAAACACCGTCCACATGGGCACTACTGCAAAAGTAGCAGCTATTGCAGTGGGAGAGGTTTATTCTCTAAAAGGAATAAAATTTGGATTATCAGAAATTGTCTTTACGTACTAAGTTTAGAAAGAATCTGATTTCAGTTTCTAAACTATTATAGAATAGATATTGTGTCTATTTTGATAACAAAGCTGTTATCAAGAAAATAGAGAAGTTATCAATTCTGGTATGTTGGTTGACAATTTATAATCCAATAACTCCCACGATGTAATAAATGAAAATTATAACACATCTTCTAACTTTAAGAGGAAGCAACCTTCGAAAATGAACAAATATATCTTTGGCATCTAAGGCTAGGTTATATTAACTTGAGTAGGATTCATCGGTAGCTGATGAACTTTTGGGTTCATTAGTAGTGGAAATCTTTCCAACCTGCGAGTCTTACTTAGAAGGAAAAATAACCAAGAAGCTTTTAAGTCTAAGGGGTATGGAGCCAAAGATATGTTGAAATTGGTTCATTCTTATTTATGTGATCCTATGACAAGAGGTAGTATCGAATATTTCATCTATTTTATAGATAACTATTCAAGATACAAATACATTTACTTAATGTGCCGCAAGACTAAGTACTTTGATTAGTTCAAAGCGTACAAGGCTGATGCGGAGAAACGTCAAAGTAAAAGTATTAAGACACTACGGTGAGATCGTAGTGGCAAGTACCTCTTGGGAGAATTTAGGAGTCACTTATCAAAAGTAGGGATTCAATCCCAACTAACTACACCTGGTACACCCCTACAGAATGGTGTAGAAAAAGGAAGGTATAAGGCTCTTATGGAATAATTAGATCGATGATGAGTTATTACCAAATTTGTTTTAAGGATATACACTAGAAACAGAAGTGAACATAATACCTTCTAAAGTCAGAACTCTCTACTCCCATAGAATTGCAGAATGGGCATAAGCCTAGTATATTCGGATTTGGGTGGTCTAGCACATGAGAGACACTGATAAGTTGGGCAGGAGTTCACTTGTTTGTGAGTTATCCTAGATAAACAAAAGTAGGTTTATAGTCTTAAAAATCAGAAGGTCATTATCAATGACCGATTTTTAGAAAATGACTATGTAATAAACCATGTGCCCATAAGAAAATTTGTTCTTAAGGAAATAATAGAAGATATGTCTAATCTAGTACCAACTGTACAAGATGAGATACCACAAGGAAACTGCAACACGTATCACAAATGATACACAATTGCAGAAAGTGCCTTGTCGTAGTGGGAGGGTTGATAAGCAACCTAAAAGGATTCATGTTTTGGGAGAGTTTTTTGACTTGATCCCTGGAGAACATGAACCTGATCTCCGGACATATGACGAAGCACTCCAAGATAAAAATGCAACATCTTGGCAAAGAGTAATGAATAACAAAATTAGAATATATGTATTCTAATAAAATCTGGAAGCTTGTAGAAACACCAAATGGTGTAAAAGCCTTTGGGTGTAAAAGGTCTATAATAGGAAAAGAGGATAGACAGAAGGTAGAAACTTTCAAAAGAAGGCTTGATGAAAAGGAAACTTTTCACTAGTAGCCATGTTTAAGTCTATCCGATTCTTTTATCTATTTGGCAAGTGGATGACAAGACAGCATTCCTTAATGGAAGTCTTGAAGATAGCATCCACATAAAGCAAACCGTAAGGGTTCATTACAAAGGGCTAAGAGCATCTTGTGTAAGCTCAATCAGTCCAAAGAGCTCCAAGGTCTTGGAACATCCAGTTTATCAAAGTAATCCGACCTTTGGATTTATTGAGTAAACGGATAAGTCTTGTGTATAAAAGGTGTGATGGAACGTGGTGGTGTTTCTTGTACTATACGTAGATAACAATTTTGTAGTTGGAAACAATATCAAAATGTTGTCAAGAGTATGATTGTCCAAATAATTCGATATAAAGGACTTGGGAGAATATATATATTTGATCAAAGTAATAAGGGATCGCAAGAAAATATATATATAGATATATCCCAAGTTTAATACATCGAAAAAATCCTTGCTCGTTAGCATGCAAGACTCCTAGAAAGGTTTCTTACCTTTTAAGCATGGAGTGTCTTTATCTAAAGAGATGTCTTAATGACATCAAAGGAGATTGAGGACATGTAGGCGGTTCTTGCTTCGGCAGCTAGACAACCTAATGTATGCTATGCACGAGATCAAAATCTATTTTGCCAAGGGCATAGTTAGTGATATCAAAGTAACCCAAGACAAGGACATTGATCTGCGTAAAGCATATAAGTACCTTAGAGGCACTAGAGATTATATGCTAGTTTACAAGGCAGTTATTTTGGTCCCTGTGGGTTGCATGGATTTTGACTTCCAATTGGATAGGGACAATATTAAGTCAACCTCGGGGTTTTGTGTTTACTTTTGGAGGTAAAGTCATAACTATGGAAGAGTGATAAACATAGGTGTTTATCTGGACTCCACCATAGAAGCTTAGTATATGGCAAGCCTCTAAGGTAGCCATAAAAGCTGAATGACTCAATAACCTCAAGATAGATTTAGATATGATTTCTGGTTTGTCCAAAGATTATTACAATTTATTGTAATAATGTTGATGCAAACTTCAAGAAACCATAAGTCTATAAGGCAAGTAAACACAATAGAGCTCAAGTACCGCCTAATACGAGAAATCGTAAAGGAGAAGTTGTTGCTGCCTAGATCGCATCGGTGATGACCTATAGATCCTTTCACTAAGGTCCTTAAGGCAAGAGCTTTTGATGGGCATATTGGAGGTTTGGGAGGTGGAGACATAGCTTTACTTTAGTATAAGTGGGAGATTGTTGGGATGTATACTAAAAGCCTAGCTTTTGGTATAAACATTTATTTAGAAATAAGAATCACATTGGTCAAATGTCTACATTTATGATAAATGTAGTTGTTCAATTAATTTATATTGTAGATAATATAGTATGTGGTGTCACATACAGAAGATGATATTATCAGTACCTTATAAATTATAAACAGTAGCTCACGACCAGAATGGAAAGGAACAAACCATTAGAAGGTCGTAGTGTAATTAGGTATTAGTTTATCTTGACTATGTAATTACACTAGTACATTTAGAGCGTATTGAGTAGGACCATTTGAGGTCGTTTCTTTTATACTGACTTTATAAAGGAACAAAGACCTCAGTTATTATGGAAGTGTGTGCTCTTAATCCTAATATAATAACAAACACATATATTTGATATTTATTTCTTTAATTTATCAATGGGTGAGATTTAGTTCGATGAATCAATAAGCCCGATAAATTGGGAAATGATATCACTTATAGTGTGTGTTGTTGATTATAGAAGGAAACTGTGTCCTAGTAATCTAGGTTGAGAATGTCCCCAAGAGGAGCTCATAAGGATTGTCATGTTAAACCCTGCAGGTGGACTTAGTCCGACATGACGATGAAGTTGAGTGGTACTACTCTTGGAGCTAGATATTAATTAAGTGAGTTGTCAGAACTTACTTAATTAGTGGACATTGTTATCTTAAACACGGGAGACTAACACACTCATAATAAGAAGGAGCCCAAATGTAATTTGGGATTAGCGGTAGTTCAATAATAGTTCTCTAGTGGAATGAATTATTATTGATAAATTAAGTTGTGTGTTCGGAACACGGGATGCTTATTTTATCGGGAGACCAAACCAATTCCTCCTCTCATTCCTATCGTAGCCTCTAGTATATAGAGATTTATACCCACCGCATACCCACCTTCACCTCATCTAAGCCGGCTGCCAGCTTGGAACCCAAGCTAGGGCCGCCAAGACCAAGTGGATGAGTTAAGTTGGTGGCCGGCAAAGCTAGTGACGTGGCGCCACTAGAATATTAAAAAGGATTTTATTAAAATTATTTCTCATGTGGATATCATGTTTTTAAAGAGAGTTTAAAATTAAAAATTTTATAGCTTTCACAAAAGATTAAGAGAAGAGATTAATCTCTTTCCTTATTTGTAGTTTAAAAGGATGGTTTTAATTTTTGGTAAAACTTTCCTTATTTGTAAATCATCTATATGTTTAAAAGAGAGTTTAAAATTGAAATCTTTCCTTATTTGTTGATTAAAGGAGGATTTTAAATTTTAAGAAAACTTTCCATTTTAAACATGTTCATGATTTAAAAAAGTTTAAAATTAAATATTCTCTTTTATAAATTTCTACAAGAGATTAAGAAAAGATTTGATATCTTTCCTTATTTGTAGATTAAAAGAGATTTTAATTTTTAGAGATAACTTTCTTTTATCCACATGTTTAAAAGAAAGATTTTAATTTATTAAATTTCCTTTTATAAACCAATCATGAAGGGATAAAATTATTGAGAAATTTTTATAAAATTCCAGAAGCAAATAAGGAAGTTTTAATTGGTGTTTAAAATTTTATTTGCTTGAGTTTTTTTCTTGGCCGGCCATTATAAAATTGAGAAAGGAAATTATTTTAATTAAATAAATTTTCCTTTTCAATGACAAAAGAATTAAGGAAGTTTTATTAAAATTTCCTTATTTGCCAAGATCAAGGATTATAAAAGAGGGGTAGAGGAGGCTTCATGGCTAATGAATCTATTCTATTTTTCTCCCTCTTTTCTTCTTCTTGGCCGGCCCTAGCCTTTCTCCTTTCTTCTCTTTTGGTGGCGAACCATACATCTCTTGGAGCTCTTGTTGGTGGCCGGACCTAGGAAGGAGAAGAAGAAGAGGAGGAAGCCTCATCTTGAAGATCCTTGGAGTATTGGTGGTGATCAAGTTCTTCTTCCTTGGAGGTGGTTCTTCTTGTGGCCGAACCTTGCTTGGAGAAGAAGAAGGTGCGTGGTGGTTCTCGTCTCGAAGATCGTCGCCCACACGACGTCCGGAATAAGAAGAGGAATACGGTAGAAGATCAAGAGGTTTTTCTAAAAGGTATAACTAGTAATTTTTCTTTCCGCATCATACTAGTTATTTTTGGAAATAATACTAAATACAAGAGGCTTACGTTCTAGTGTTTCGAATATGGTTTTTCGAAGTTGTGTTCTTTTGTTTCTTTCTTTTCCTTGTGATTTGATTGTTCTCTTTGGTTAACCTAAAGTTATTTTAGGAAATTAAATATTAGCTTTCTATTAAAGGTTTTGTCTAGTCGGTGGTGGTTGCTCCCATATCCAAGAAGGCCATGTGCCTCGCCATGTCAGTACTGGGAACCTTTTATGGAAATTAATATTTAATGGAATTAATAACTTAAGGAGACTTGGGTCAAACGTGTTAAGTTCCGCAGGAAATCCAAGTCAAAACCTAAAAGAACAAATAGATTAAGTTTTGGATCAAACGTGTAAAGTTCCGCAGGCGATCCAAAATTTAATTTAAAAGAACACATGGTAGCTAGGAAAAGGTTCAGACCTTTATACAAAAATTTTATACAGTGGAACCTATAGGTTTTCCGAGTAGCAACCAACACGCACAACATACGCGACTTCCGAGGATTGACGCCTATCGTTAGTCGACCAGCTCAGCGAAACTATCGCCGTCGATCCCCCTCTCCCGACTAGTGGCACAGACATTAATCCGCTGGGCAGCGAGATGCAAGAAGATCACCCGAGCGACAGCACCAACGAAGAGAGCATACTGAGCCCACCGGAGGCCTGGACAACTGAAGCAGGCCCTCTGCTGGGAAAGAAGAGAATCAAAGCAATGCCGCCCGGGGAGAAATAAACATCATCGCCAGCGGTTCGACCAGCGGTGACTCCAATCAAGCTCGGAAGTCGTATGCACGACGACTTTAGATCCATGCAGTAAGATGCAGACGAGAGCAGGCAAACTAGCCCGAGATCAACTTCGGGCCCCAGGACTTAGAGGGAATCAAGATCCCTCATGACGACGCCTTGATCATCCGAGCAGTGATCGCTAATTATACCATTCATCGTATCTTTGTCGACACAGGAAGCTCGGTGAACATAATTTTCAAGAAGGCGTTCGATCAACTGCAGATCAACCAGGGCGAGCTGCTACCAATGACGACCCTCTGTATGGGTTCACTAGCAACGAGGTTTTGCTAATCGGCCAGACCAAGTTGGCCATATTGCTCGGAGAGGAGTCGCTCATGAGGGCCAGAACCATAAACTTCATCGTGGTAGACGCCCCCTCAGCCTACAAAGTCATCATGGGCCGACCAGCCCTCAATGAGTTCCGAGCAGTAGTCTCTACCTACTGCCAAAAGATCAAATTCTCGGTAGATGACGGGGTAGGGGAGGTCAAGGGCGATCAACTAGTCGCTCGACGCTGCTACGTCGAGATGGTCAAAACCGAAGCTAGGTCCGCCCAGAAGACTCCACGGCTAGAGGTAAATACTGTTACTGAAAAACCTCCTGCCCTAGTCTATGAAGAGAAAAAGGAAGTCCAAATCCATCCTCGCTGAGCGGAGGCAACTACTTTCATAGCTGCGGATCTGGGTACCGAGCAGAAGGCGGAGTTGATCGCCTGTCTCCAACAAAACCATGATGTGTTTGCATGGTCAACACATGAGCTGCCCGACATCTCTCAAAGCGTAGCTTAGCATGAGCTACATGTCCGACCGGACACTCGTCCAGTAAAGCAGCGTAAAATGGATTTCAGCGCTGAGCAGAACCTGATCATCCGGGTGGAGGTAGAAAAGTTGTTGCAAGTTGGACACATGAGGGAAGTTCAATTTCCAAGCTGGCTCGCCAACGCTGTCCTCGTCTCCAAATCGGACAACAAGTGGCGAGTCTGTATCGACTTCCGTGACCTGAACAAGGCATGCTCGAAAGACTTCTACCCGTTACCTCGGATCGACCAGATGGTGGACTCCACTGCGGGATGTGAGCTGATCTGCATGCTGGATGCCTACCAGGGTTATCATCAGGTGCTGCTCGCCCACAAAGATCAAGAAAAGGTCAGCTTCATTACGGTCGACGGTACGTACTACTACAACATCATGTCGTTCGGGCTCAAGAATGTCGGAGCCACTTATCAAGGATTGATGAATAAAGTGTTCCGACGGCAGATCGACCGTAACATGGAGGTATACGTAGATATATCCTGATAAAATCCCTCTAAGTGGCTGACCTATGTGTAGATATTGAGGAGACCTATCGGACACTCAGGACTTATGGGATAAAGCTGAACCCAAGTAAGTGTCTGTTCGACATAAAGAGTGGGCGCTTCCTCAGCTACATCATAACCGAGCGGGGCATCGAGGCGAACCCAGTCAAAGGAAAAGCATTGCAAGATATACCCCCACCCCACAACCTGAAGGAAGCTCAGCGATTGACTGATCGGATCATAGCGTTATCCAGATTCATCTCCAAGTCATCTGATCGGAGCTTGCCATTCTTCAAAATATTTGCGATAAAATTTCAATGGGATGAGGAGTGCGACAAGGCATTCGAAGAGCTCAAAGAATACCTCAACTCCCTGCCTGTCCTAGCCAAGACATGTGTTGGCGAGCCGCTCCGGATCTACTTGTCTTCTACAAAGCATGTGGTCGGTTCGACATTAGTTAGGCAGAGCGGCAAGGAACAACCAGTTTACTTTTTAAGCCACATATTAAAAGATGTTGAGTCTCACTACACTGGTCTTGAGAAGTTGGCTTATGCTTTAGTGCTCGCTGCTCAGAGGCTTTACTCGTACTTCCTCGCTCACTCTATAATCATGATGACCAACAGTCCCTTGGGAAGAGTACTTCTCAATCCCGAGGCGTCCGGACGGCTGATCAAATGGACAATAGAGCTCAGCGAGTTCGACATCCAGTATCAACCCTGACCTGCCATCAAAGCACAGTCCTTGGTGAATTTCCTCACCGAGGTACAGAGTCCAGAGCCAGAAGCTGTGTGGAGGATATATGTGGATGGTTCGTCCACTCGACAGGGGAGCGGCATCGGCATACTACTCATCGCCCCGCAAGAAGATTGGATGTAGTTGGTCGTTCAGCTAGACTACAGGGCCACCAACAATAAAGCTGAGTACAAGGCACTAATAGCTAACTTACAGGCCGCTCAGCACATCGGAGCAGTCAAAGTCTTGATCCACTCGGATTCTAAGTTGGCCGCTCAGCAGCTGTTCGGAGCGTTTGAGATAAGCAACGTCCGACTTAAACTTTACGCCGAGGCCTTTGAAAAATGGAAGTCTAACTTTCAAGAGGTTGTTATACAGAAGATCTCCCGATCGAAAAATTAGGCTGCAGATGAATTGGCCAAGTTAGCTAGTTCGCTGTTGTCGATTGTTATAGGTCAGCCGATCGAGCGAGTATCGTTGGTGGCCCACATCGACCGTATGGAGGGAATCACCTTTCCAAATGATTAGAAGATGAGCTTAACAGAATTCTTGTGTTCGGGAAGTATGCCTACTGATCCGGAGGATACTCGCCTAATAAAGAAGAGAGTCGGCCGATTCACTCTGACGGAGATCAGCTGTATAAGAAAGCCTTCTCCCAACCTTTGCTCAAGTGTGTTGGGTCAGAAAACGCCGACTACATACTACAAGAAGTGCACCAGGAAGTGCACTAGGGATCCTGCGGAGGACATCCGGGCGACCAATCATTGGTAAGGAAGATACTACTGGTCGGATATTTTTGGCCAACCCTCCAGTAGGACGTTGCTCGGACGGTGACCACATGTCTATCCTATCAAAAGTATCACAACATCTCGCACCGACCCACCGAGGAGATGAAGGCGTCCATAGTCTCTTGTCCGTTCGACCAATGAGGCATGGACATTGTCAGACCTTTCCCTATGGCAACCAGTTAGCGAAAGTTTCAACTCATCGCGGTGGACTACTTCTCCAAATGGGTCGAAGTCGAGCCCCTAGCCAAGATAACTAAGCAGATGATCATGAAGTTCGTATGACAGACATCATCTACCGGTTCAGCATCCTTCGCCGACTCAGCTCGGATAATGGAAGACAATTCGCTGGTTAGAGACTCAGGGAGTGGTGCGAAGGATATGGTATCCAGCAGATCTTCACTTCCGTAGCCTATCCGCAGAGCAACGGGCAAACAAAAGTCAACAATCAGGAAATCCTTCGAGTCTTGGGCACTTGGCTCGACCATATGGGAGGCAGCTGGGTTGATGAGCTCCCGAGCGTGCTGTGGGTCCTTCGCAGGACGCCGAAGGAAGGGACCCGTTTGACCCCATTCCACCTGGTGTATGGCGACGAAGCGGTCGTCCTCGTCGAAGTTGGATTAGAGTCCGATCGGGTGCGGCATTATGATGAAGGCAACGCCGAGCGAAGGCTTTTGGAGCTGGACTTGGTGGACGAAGCGCGCGGCAAAGCAGCCGTCCGACTGATGGCATATCGGCAGCGGATGAAGCAAACCTACAATCGGAGGGTGATCCCGAGGTCCTTCCAGGTCGGCGACCTCGTTTGGAAGAAAGTCAAGCTAGTCGAAGACATCACCAAGCTCGAAGCTCCATGGGGCAGGGCCTTTCAAGGTCGTTGAAAAGCTCCGCTCGGGTGCTTATTATTTAGAGGACGAGATGGGAAGGCGGCTCGAACAACCATGGAGCGCAAACCATCTCCAACCCTATCAGGCCGGATGAGAGGTGCCCAAGTGTATAAGTGTATTTATACATTTTTGTATGTCCTCTCTGAATGCGGGGTCAAAATAAAAGATTTCTAAGCTATATGCTGAATGACACATCAAATCGTCGAGCGGAGACGTTAAACTCGTATCTCCACCAACGGTCAAGCGATGACCTTAAACCCTAGTCTCCACCAACGGTCGAGCAGTGACCTTAAACCCGAGTCTTCACCAAATCATTGAACGGCGACGTTAAACGCGTGTCTCCACCAGCGATCGAGCGACGACCTTAAACCCGAGTCTTCACCAAATCGTCAAGCGGCGACATTAAACGCGTGTCTCCACCAATGGTCGAGTGGCGACCTTAAACCCGAGTCTTCACCAAATCATCGAGCGGCGACGTTAAATGCGTGTCTCCACTAACGGTCGAGCGACGACCTTAAACCCTAGTCTTCACCAAATCGTCGAGTGGCGACGTTAAACGCGTGTCTCCACCAACGGTTGAGTGACTACCTTAAACCCGAGTCTTCACCAAATCGTCGAGCGGCAACGTTAAACGCGTGTCTCCACCAACTATCGAGCGGCAACCTTAAACTCTAGTCTCTACCAATGATCGAGCGGGGATCTTAAACCCGAGTCTTCACAAAATAGTCGAGCGACGACGTTAAACGCGCGTCTCCACCAATGGTCGAGCGACGACCTTAAATCCTAGTCTCCACCAATGGTCGAGCGACGACCTTAAACCCGAGTCTTCACCAAATCGTCGAGCGGCGACATTAAACGCGTGTCTCCACCAACGGTCGAGCATCGACCTTAAACCCGAGTCTTCACCAAATCGTCGAGAGGCGACGTTAAATGTGTGTCTCCACCAACGGTCGAGCGGCGAGCTTAAACCCGAGTCTTCACCAAATCGTCGAGCAATGACATTAAATGCGTGTCTTCACTAACAGTCGAGCGGCGACCTTAAATCTGAACCGGCTCTTACAGTCAAGCGGCTAGTCACATATACAAGATCAAGGACATTTACAGTCAAAGGCAAGAGACGCTGTGAAAGGAAAGGCTTCGCCGAACGGGCGTACATATATTAAAACCAAAATTATCAAGATTACAGTTGTAAGATAAAGACACGAGCTTTGCCAAGCGGGCGAGCTTACATTAAGACTTCAAAAATTTTCAATGCTCAACCTCACTCAAGGTAATCCAGAGCGTCATCGGGTAGTGACTCGGTCATCTTATCCCGACTGATAACGTTGTCCTTCAAGGTCGAGGGAAGGTGGCCGCCCGCCTTGAGCTGGTTGATCGTCTCGTCTATCGCAAGGTTACAGAGCCGAAGATAACGAGCGACTACTTTATCATTGAAGGCATCCGAGCGGATGTAGTTCTGTTTCATTGTTGCAAATCGACTCGACTCGGCGTCCTGATAAATCTCCATCGCCGCTCAGGAGCCCTCCAGCTCGGTCTTCACCTTCCTTAGTTCATCCTGGGCCAGCTTCAGTGCTACGTCCTTAGCGGAGAGCTATCCCTGGAGCTCAGTTTCTCGCGCCGACCGGCTTGCTTGCTCGGTCACCATAAAATCTTCAGCCTCCTTGAGCTTGCTGGTGAGGTCTCGAGCCTCCTTGTTCTTCAGCTCTAGGTCCTTGATAGCTCGGTTCTTCCTAACAGTGGCCGACTCAATCTTTTTGTCAAAGGTGCTGACCTGCTTCTTGAGTCGACCCAACATCTCCTCGTGGCTAGAGGTTTTAGCCCGTTCAGTCTTAAGGAACTTGGTCGTCTTCTCCAGGTTGGCCTTCAGCTTGGTCATCTCCTACGGATCGACGGCGGGTTGACTACTTGAGACTCTGAGCTTCTTGAACTCATCCTCCAGATAAGCCAGCCTGTCACAAATGGTCAGACTCTCCACCCAATACTACAAACAGGTAAAAGGATTAGAGCCGATCGGAGAAAGGATAATTACAATGAGCTTACCCAGTGGTCATTTGGGTATGGCTGTTGGCGAGCATACCCGGGGGCATCACCACCGCTCAAGCTCGGACTTCTTCCCAGACTTGGACAAGCGGGTCTCAGATGATGATTTGATGCTCAGGAGTGCGCGGCTGGGTGCTCGGCTCGCTGTACTCCTCCGTTGGCAAATAAAGGATTGCTGTGACTGATCGTCGGCCGCCCGGAGCCGAGTGGGTCGAGGTTGCTGGGATGGCTGGCCGGGACGCAGACACGACGAGGATGACCGATCGTAGAACCCTCGGCTGCGAGGATGGCGACATGGAGGCCAAGGGCTCTACGAAAATAGGCTCCTGCGATAGCTCAGCTACCGAAGGAGTCCGATCGGAGGATATCTCGGGCGTGGTCTCAGGAAATGCGGAGGGATTCGAGGTGCCGACCTCATCCCTTTCGGCAGATCCCACCGCTAAAACAACAGAGTGCGAAGACTCTGTTCGGCGCCTCTTGCGCCTTAACAACGACTCGCGAAAGGAGCCTGAACTCTCCGCTCGGACGATAGACACTTGCTCGGATGGTTGCTTTAAGCCGCCAGCAACCTCAACACTGGGGGCTCGGCTAGCTGCCCCTCCGCTCGCCAGGGCGGGAGTCGCTGCACTCTCATCTTGGGAGCTGACCGGCTGTAGGCCGCAACTCGCTAATTCTTCAGTAGCAACAGCCTCGATCTTGGTGTTCTAAAGCTTCGCAAGGCCGGACATCCAAGCACGCAACATGACTTCAGCTGCAAAAGAAGTAGAAAAATCAGTTAGAACCAAAGGAAAAATGTACATGGAACCTCTTACCTAAGCTGGTTGGGAGCCCAGTGCGGATCGGACTCAGGCCAAAGATGTACAGCACACACTCAAGCAGTAACTTGTGGATGTCATACTTCTGGCCGGCTAGCATGGATGCGGCATGAAGGTAGTCCAAGTGGCTCTTGTATTTCTTCAGGTCGAGTTGAGCTGGTAGGTCGACCTGCCAGCGGGTCCGGAAGCTCGGCCGTTCAGGGAGGCGTATAAAAAAGAAGTATTCCTTCCAATGTTTATTGGAAGTCGGCATTTTGTCAAAAAAACACCGGCCCGATCTGAGACTGAAACAGAAAGGTATCCAGTTTGGACTGTTTGGGGTAATAGAAGTAGTGGAAAGCTTGAGGAGTCAGAGGGATGTCTTGCAACCGAAACAACACAATGACGCCACACAAAAGACGAAAGGAATTCGACACAAGTTGCGGAAGGGGAACACGGAAATAATTACATACTTCAACAATGAAGGGATGATAGGGAAGTGGAGACCAGCCACAAATTGGTTCCTGAATAGACAGATGGTGCAGGTCGGTGGTTCATTTGGCCGATCAGATGAGGAAGCTAAAATGATCTCGTGATCAGGGGGAATCTCAAAAGTGTTCTTGAGCCTCTCAGCGTCGCCCGCATCGAACCTGGTCTCTATGGTGGTGTACCAAAGTCCAGGAGGGGGCGACGGCTTAGAAGAGCTGGCCATTGTAAAAGAAAGTGGAAACAATGGAAGAAATGAGATTGAGAAATACAAAAAGACCACGGGAGGGTCACCAGAAATGAAGAAAAAAGCCGAGAATCGAGGATGAGCAAGATAGGGAGGAAAGCTTACGTGATGGAGAAGGGAGTCGTGAGAGAAGGAGTGTTGTAGGTCACCGGAGGATCGCATAGACAAGTCGACGGCATCTCTCGAGGAAGACCCAATCATAGGGAAGAAGCTAGCGCTGCAAAGTTTATAAACTTTGAGCCAGGCTGATCGGGACCGTCCGATCTAGGGTGCGAAGACCGAGATGCAGATCCAGTCGCAGAATTTAAACCGTCTGGCGTCACATCAGCGCTTGTCGCTTTGAGCATGCGGCGATAGTGGTGGTGACATGTGGCACATCCCCATAGGTCGGCATTTAATGGATGTATGGGAAAGCGCTCGGCCTTAATGCACCAGGATCCGCGCGATCCCCGAGACATTTGGATGACATCATCCCCAACCACGTTTGTCCACAGGAACCAGGAAAAAGTCGTTCCAAGTCCAAATGCTCATCTTGCCGATCAGCCCAAAAGGGCAGACCTACGGTAGGTCGACAGTCTGTGATAAACCGGTCGGCAAGGAGCTGCCACACAGCAGGCCGAAGTTAGAGGAGGATCTACATCCGAACGGAAGAACCGTTTCAGAGATAAACTGTCCAGTCAGTCGGATTTGTAGCCTCCTTCGACTAGACTTGAAGGGAAGACATGTGATGCGACGATGAGGGGCCCACCCCGCTGAGGGTCACGATCGCGGTGTAGGTCAAAGTCAAGGTTGACCAACGCCCTATATGCTCGGCCATTCGGGTAGCCCATTCGCCCGACCGAGATAAAGAAGACCCGATCCAACATCAGTAAGCTTGGTAACACACCGAGCATCTGACGCTCCGAAAACCAAGTATCTAGTATCCATCCAGGCACGTCGAGCGGCAACCCCATTCGGCCTTACATCAACCCTCGAAATCAGTAGAGCGGAGTGACGACTGAGCAGATTACATTTAGACACATCAATATTACGGCTGAGCAGCTTCCCGACTCGACTAGGGAACAGATCTGTCAGCAAGCACTAATCCCGTTCGGCACATCACTAGGACATAGGACAGTGGAATGTCGACCGAGCGTCTATCCCGCTCGGCCCAGGGGCGGACAGTGTTCAGACAAGATGAAGGTCGACCGAGCGGCTCTCCCACCGGTCCAATAACAGACAAAAGGAGTATCTATCGGTATCCTTTTGGGAGCTAGTGCTGCCGAAAGATGGCATGGACGACGGTATAGTCAGGCAGAAGATTGTACGACGGAAGCTTCTACTGTCACGTCAGAGATATGCTTGGCTCGTTAAGGTAGTGTGTCAGAGACACTTTCTTGACACGTCTTTTCATAAAAATCATGGAAAAGTGTGCATGTCTTGGGAAGCATGCACCCGCGCGCTACAGGAGCCCTATATAAAGGGGGTCCAAGCTTCAGCGGAGGTAGCGAGAATCTACTGTTGCTGCTAATGTTTGTTACTTTTGCTTTGCTTCCACACATCGTCGATGACTGACTTGAGCGTCGGAGGGCCAACGCTGAGGACCCCTTCACTGGCTCGGCACTGATGCAGTTGTGGTTTCAGGGCCACGCGGACTCAACGCACGATCAACTAGAGCGCCACATCCCCAGCTTCCGTCACCTCAACTATGGGACATGATCAACATTCATAGTTTCTTTCGCCACTACTATATTGAGAGCTATATTTCTATCTCCCTTTCTAACTACTTCTACAACTTCATTTTTTAACGAACTATTTATAAAAATACTCACTTTATTTCTTATTTTACTTTTTCCTATGTACCATAACTTAAAACCAGAATTCTCTATCATCTTTATCTTATCGCTTACCCATTTTATTTTTTGTATATATAAAATACTAATTCTTTTTCTAATTATTATATACACTACCTCCATTGCTTTATAAGTGAGAGTTTTTTATGTTCCATGTTTTAAATCTTACTCTATTAGTTTTCTTATAATATTTATTCTTATCCAATGTATGATGTGAGAACTGTTGTCTATTTAACACTACATCCAAGTTCTCATATAGATGTAGCGGTCATTGTTAATACATTATAGTCAGAGTATGTAACGTAAACTCTTATATATTTACTATTATATCTGAATTCTAGAGATGTAGCTATAGTGATCCTTAACAAGATATTATAGTATGCCTGGTAATACATTCATTTCGAAAAGTAACGTAATATTAATATAATAATTTAATAAATTTATTCATTAAATATTTACCTTAATTTAATCTCAACAAACAATCTAACATAACTCTTAGGGGGCGTTTGGTTTAGGGAAATAGGAGTGGGGAATATGAATGAAAATCATTGATTGTCATTGTTAATGTTTGGATTATAGGAATATGAATACAAATAAGGAAATGAATCTTTGAAATTGGGTAATAACTCATTCTCATGTACCTCTCCTTCAATGAGTCATTACCTTATTTTCATCAATCAAAATATTCCCTTATTCCAAAAATACCCTTGACCTAAAACTAAAAATTTATCTCTTAATATCAAATATCAAAATATATATATTTATTTTTTCTTTCATATCACTTCTCTCTCCTTGTTATCTCTCATTATATTTTTCTCTCTTATCATATTTTCTCTCTCATCATTTTATCACACACTTTCTCTCTCCTTAATATCTCTTATCACACTATTTTTCCTTTTTTTTTTTCATTACACTTTCTCTCTCCTCAATCTCTTCCATCGCACTCTCTTCCTTCTTTTTTTTCTTATTATACGTTCTCTCTCTTCAATCTCTCCCATCACACTCTCTTTTCTCTATTTTTTTTCTCATCACACTTTTTCTCTCCTCAATCACTCTTGTCACACTCTCTCCTTTTTTTTCCTCAACACACTTTCTCTCTCATCATACTTTCTCGCTTATCATACTTTCTCTCTCATCAATCTCCCATCACACTCACTGTTCTTTTTTTTTTTTCTCATTACACTTTCTCTCTCACCATACGTTCTCTCTCATCACACTCTCTCTCCTCATTTTTTCTCATTATATTTTCTCTCTCTTCATCATTTCCATCATACTTTCTCTCACATCATATTTTCTCACTCATCTTTTTTCATCATGCTTTCTCCTATCACACTATCTTTTCTCATTTTCTCTTATCACACTTTCTCTCTCTTCATTTTTTGTCATCATACTTTTTCTCTCATCATTATCTTTTATCATATTTTTCTCTCACATTCATCTTTCTCTTACATCTAATTTTTTCTCTTATTTTTTTCTTTAAGGGTAAAATTTTTTTTTTTTTGATTTAATTCGATAGAAAACATGCAACTAATCAAATATTACTTTTAAAAGTGATATCCATGCTCATATTTATTTTTATTTCATAATACAATAATTTTTATTTTGATTCCTATTATTAAGAAAGAACCAAAATGTCTCCTTATTCTTTATCGTTTTTCTGAGTTTGGGATCGACAACTATGAATAAGTCATTCGGGGCGGAATTTAAATTTATAAAAGATAATGTGATTTTTTCTTTCAAAATAATATGACGCAGATGGTTAAACACTAGCAAATGTTCATAAACCTACAAAAACAAAAATTTGCTACGGTAAAGTCATTCGTATTTCGTAGTGGTAGTCCTTCAGTTACATCAAAGTTAATTCCTGACCTTGGGTAGCTTGCAGAAGAGGAAAGGCCGGGTGTTTTGATCTCTTCTCATACAACGGCCGGCGGAAGGGCTGTCTATTTCGCCCAGGAGAAGGCGAACGCGGGGAGGGAGAGAGAGGGCACTCGGAAGATCGCGCAGTTATGGCGGTAGGAGCATCGGAAATAGAGATTTTGAAGCCCCGTTGCGACAAACGAGAGTACAGGAGGATCGTCCTCGCAAATTCGCTGGAGGCACTCATAATCAGCGATCCCGAAACTGATAAGGCGGCCGCTTCGATGAATGTCTCAGTTGGCTCCTTTAGCGATCCTGATGGCCTCGAGGGTTTGGCTCATTTTCTCGGTAAGGGTTTGATGAATTTATCTTTCTCTTCGAAAGTATCCTTAAATTTCTTCAGGCACATCAATATGTCGATGGCAACAATCCGGCAGGCAGGTTTTGGTTGAAGTCTGCTGCGATTTGAATTTATCAAGCTAGTGAAATACTGGATTCAGAGTGAGAGGCATATAAAATATAAAATATAGGAGCCACAATTTACCCAAAAATCATGTGGAAATGAGTCCAATAGTTTTTCATGATTCCAATGCTGCTAGAAGTTTTTTTGGCTTACATCATTCTTGTTAGATGTCTCACTTAAAATTTTGTAGATTAAATTTAACTGTCATCTTTTGCTATGGAATTATTTTATACTTCTCATTTAGCCAAAAAAAATTGTAGTTTGATTAATGCCATGTAGTTTATAATTTAATTTAGCCAAAAAGTTTGTAATTTAGAATCTACAAGTAGTACAACAAATTTTCTAAACTCTTGAAGAAATATTAGTTTTGTATAATTGCTGCTTGTTCTTTCACTAAATTTCACAAACTATTTCTTTGACGGTGATTGCTGTGCGGACGAACCTATTTGATCAATAGAATAATTTTTGTAAGCTTTTAGTTAGTAGGTTTTGACAATGTATTCTATGTAAGCTTTTTGGCTAATGTCACTCCCCAAGTTCAGATGAAAATAAATTGAGAACTGCATTAGAACTTAATGGTCGTAAAAAGTGTCTAAACCCTATGAGCATCAGCATGTTTTTTATTCATATTTAGATGGCGAAAGGAAAACATTTATAGGGAATAGGGTTATGGTATAACCTGTCATATTTTATATTTTACAGATTAGAATGTTTGTCATGAAACAGCATTAAAATAATAATGTAGTAGAGTCTATGATGAATTTGCTGAGATACTAGAAAAGCCAAAATTAATACTATTACTATCCAGAAGCAACTAAGTGTACCAAAGAGAAGCTAGATGATATAGTATGCACATTTCAATGATCATCACATGTTATGTTCTATAGTTAGACAAGTTACAATGGTAGAGGAAGACCAAAGGAAACTCTAATTCACATACTGTGACATGATTTAAGAGATTTGAGTGGTATAGCCTTTCATAGAGAACAATGGAGGGATAAGATTCACATGGCCAACCTTGATAATTGGGACTAATATGGTTGTTGAACTATGATTATAAGTTATTTTGTTGCTTAAATGTGTGATGCTAAAATTAGAATAATTAGCATTCACCTAATGCTCGGTATTCATTTCAGAATGTTCTGGGAGTCTAAAAACTTTGAAGGATGTACAGACTCAGTTGAGCCTTGGTATGGCACCTCTTACAGTGTTGAAAAAGTCACAGTTTCTATTATCAAGGTTCAATCCAGTGACTAATTTCACATCTTTTCCGTTGTTTGTACCTTTCTTTTTCTTTCCATTTATTGAACTATAAATATGAGCTAATTCAATTTAAGACATTTTCTTAGCATTGGATAGCAAAAGCTCCTGAAGTTGATTTGCATCTTCCAAAACAAAATGTATTCATTCCATCAGATTTGACAATAAAAAATGCTCAAGAGAAGGTACAGCACCATAACCTCAATAACCTTTTAGTAAATTATTTGTCAGTTTAGCAATAACATATTATGTTCCTTAGCAGGTTAAGTACCCCATTCTCTTAAGGACGTCAAGTTTCTCAAGATTGTGGTATAAACCTGATACCATGTTCTCGATGCCTAAAGCTTACATCAAAGTTGAATTTAATTGCCCACCCTCGATTGTTTCTCCAGAAGCTGAAGTTCTTACTTATATCTTTACAAAATTACTAATTGATTATCTAAATGAGTATGGTAAGCACCTATTTGACACGTAATTCTGTATACATGTGTACACAAAAATAAATTGGCTTTTACGATTATTATTCACCATATATCTTGCTTGATGTTGCATTTTTGGTGTTCTTTATCTGGTGAAGGAATTGCCATTCTAGCAAAGTACCAAGAAAATTGACACTAGGAGCTTGTGGACCATTATATGCATCCATGATTTAACATGTACTTTTGCTTTGATGTTTACAAGGTTGTGGCTGTTTATTGCTTTGTATGCATTTCATTTTAGATGAAGTTTAAGGGTTGTGGTTATTTACCGTTCTACATGGTTTTTTTACTTTTTAAGTTTTTTTGTACTGGGTAACTAATTTTCTTCTTGATGAGGTGGTTCAAACCAAATTTGACCATGATTAAAAACTGAAAATTAAAGATTAAGATGCCTTCAAATGTTTAGTTAAGGTTGTAGCTCATATGTATCAATCTAACTGATTGCAAGAAAATTTGCCACATGTCTAAAGTTGGAATAGGTAAGAATCATAAGATCAAAAAAAGGCTAGCCCGGTGCATGAAGCTCGTGCCATGTGGGGTCTCGGGGAAGGATCCATTATATGCAGCCTTACCCTGCTTTTTGCAAAAGGCTATTTCCAGGATTCGAACATGTGACCTTTAGGTCACAAAGCAACAACTTTATCGTTGCGCCAAGGCTCCCCTTCGTAAGAATCATAAGATACATATCATTATTGTAGAAAAATGGAATTTTGATAATCAACTTTGCATTAGCCAAATTCTGTTAAGAAATTCAGATACCAAAAGTTAAAAAGATTCTTTTAGGTAACCATTTTAACTAAAATTTGTTTGCATACTGCACCAGATAATTTGGATGGTATTTGGTTTCTTTCACTTGTAGCTCATTTTCTCTGTTAAAATTATAATTTCAATTAATATATTCCCAAAATTTTGGTATGACATAGTTTCCATGATATTAGGAGTTTTATATGAAACTCTTCTCCAGAGTTCTATAAGATAAACAAGAGTAGATAAATGAATCCTATTGGAAGTAAACGAGTAATCTCATAAAGTTTTTGTTTAAGTTATCCAATATTCCTTCTTTTGGTGGAGAAAAATCTAGCACCTAATGGTTTCTCAATGCTTTTCTAGCAAGGAATTAGTGTTAATTAATTCATAATTGTTATGGAGTCAAATCTTTACCCTCTGTTTGTATTCATGAAGGAATAAAACGGCCCAATTAGTGAATTTTGACTAATCAACCTAGTGAATTGTATATGTTGAACGTTAATGTATAAGTAGATAGGTATTCAGGGCCTTATGTGGACAATTATCTGAAGGCTTGATTGAGTATTGGAAGATTTTGTATCATAGATTTCTAGTATCTAAAATATGTACTCTAGCGATTGCATTGAATTGTTGCAACTTGCAAAAATGCATTCCACATATTTCAACTTCTTCCATGGTATACAATAGTAGGTCTGTCATGGGCCTCATGGCTTTACCAATATAAACTGTCTTCTTGCAATGCTATCTCTAATATGATGGTTTCAGCATACTATGCCGAAGTTGCTGGTCTTTACTATGGCATATACAACACTAGCACGGGATTTGAGGTAATTTATTCAACATTTGTTCTTAGTTATCTATGCTGTTTTATAATATTCTCTTATTGCCACTTATTGAAGATATATTTATTATGCTCAGATAGTAGTACTTTTTATCTTAGCATCCTCGTGAATGTGATATTAACTTTTTGTACGTATTTCCTCATTCCCCAACCCCTGTCAATAAACTATGGTCACACCATAGTCATAAAATTCCCTTTAGTTGTTTGGTACTCAATGATAACACAAGTCCTAGAAGTTCTTGTCCATTTTAAACAATCACTTTATTTCTTCATTAATATCTCCCTGATAAACAATATAATCAATATATCTCTATACCTCTACTCATAGAAATTTCATTTTATTATTTTGTTTTTTTGTATAAATGTTTGATTTTATGTTGTTCATCTTAAATATGATTGGTAAGTTTATCTAGTGCTAATATTAATATGAAATTAAGAATTAGAACCGACCACTCTTGATGTACAGTTCGGAGTCATATCTACTTTTGGCTTCTACTTTATGTTTACCCTTGTGTTGTATTTTCAATACTAAGACTTGGCCATGATATCTACAGAATCTGCATAACAAGGCATATTAATATGTCTTGTCATATCTAGTCCAGAATCAACCTTTAGCAATTATACTTTAAGCTCTGTTTGCTTGGATGGAAACTCTGGAGGGGGAGGGAGAAAGGCTCACAAAATTACTTTTTGAGCTTCATCATTCATGTACGTTTTTGTGTCACTTTCCCTTGCCCCCTTGATATATTCCATCCGGTCCCCTTGGGACGGTTCAGTGGCTAGCACATGAGATGCTGCCAACTTGAGGTCCGGGGTTCGAATTTTGGCATAGCCGAGGTAAATGCCTCCCTCATGCGCCAGTCACTATTCCAAGAGCTAGTAACCATCCGTGATTTATCTCCTCCATGTTGTCGTTGGGATGAGTTGACGGGGGCGCTGGGGGCGAGCGCAGTCTCTTTTTGCCAACCTGGTATCTTCCATCCAAGTACAAACATCTTTAATCAAGAAAATATTTTGGTTATCATTTGGTAGACCCAAAGTTTGACATGCATTTTATAGACATCCTTCTTATCTAAATGTGAACTAACATACTGATTGATGGTTTAGGTGATTGTGGTGGGTTATAATGACAAGATGCAAATCCTCTTAGAAACAATAGTTGGTAGAATTGAGCAATTCGAAGTGAAGCCTGACAGATTTTTTGTGATCAAGGTAAGTTTTAATACATTCAAAATTCACTCATCTATCACTACAGATAAGTGATTTTTTTAATCACAATATTGGTTTTTGATCTTTAAATATTACTTCGGTCCAGAAATCCTTGCATTGAACTATTGAGCTCTGAGATATGTTTAAATATCAGACATCATGGTGTGACTTGAGTATTGTACAATAGCAAATAGAAAGTTGTGCTGCAAATATGATTTTATTGTGGTCTACTGTTATAGATGACAGATGTAACGTTAGCAATAAGTTAGTTAAGAATATTGTTACTCTTGATACCCAACCTGTTCAAGTCCGGGTACTCTTTTGTGCTAATCTGAACGTATTCTGTTTTTATCTATTTGATTATTTGCAGATAATATGCAGGTTCAGGTTTATGCTAATTGGAATACGAAGACTTGAATATTATATTATATAATCTATTTTTTGAAAATATTTTTTTAGTTTTTGTTGTTTAGATGATTTTAATAATTAAGCATGATTATAGTATTAAAACTACTGATTTTATTGATGTTTTACATGTGTGTTGCAAAGTTTATCTTTAGTACATATTTAGCAAAAGTTTATATGTTTAGGTGTCAGGGATACCTTTTTGTTTTGGTAATCTTGTTTCCTACCTTACCTATTTCATGTCAATTTCTAGCACCCGACATGTACCCTAATTAAAGAGGTATGGGCAAATTTTACTCAGGTTTTAATGTGCTGGGCATCTGTAAAGTAAATGGGTGTGTGTTCTAATGGAGGATAAAATTGCAGACACTATATCCGTTGCGTCTCTGGTTAGTAATGTGAGACATATCACTACCTAGTTGTTGCTAAATAAAAGATCAGGATTGGAGCACTAGAAATCATGATTTAAAATCTCGAGCCGTGCCGAGGTTTTGGTTCCGGACTGGAATGATACGATTTTGGTACCGTATCATGTTGTAGCAACATAATTTTGGTATTTTTTAAATACAAAATATATTAACTAAAAATAAAAAATTTAATCTAAATATTTTTATATAAAAAATAATATATATAATCCTGTCCGAAAGTCGAGGCGACGGAAGCTGGGGATGTGGCGCTCAGGCTGACCGTGTGTTGACTCTGTGCGACCCTGCAACCACAACTACATCGATGCCGAGCCAAGGAAGGGGCCCCCGACGTTGGCCCTCCGACGCTCAAGTCAGTCACTGACGATATGTGAAAGCAAAGTAACAAACAGTAGCAGCAACAATCGATTCTTGCATACCTCCGCCGAAGCTTAGACCTCCCTTTATATAGGGCTCCTGTAGCGCGCGTGCACGCCTCCAAGACATGCATGCTTTTCGAAGTTTTCCTTGAAAAGATGTAGTAGTAAAGTGTCCCTAACACAATACCTTAATGAACCGAGCATATCTCTGCCGACCTGTCAGCGACGCATGCTTCCAAAAAGATAATATCTAGCTAGCAGTGTCTTTTACTGGGCCGAGCGGGATAGCCACTCAGCTCGGGTTCTTACTTTTTGCTCGGATGAGTGTATTATCTGGCCGAGCGAGAAGGCCGCTCGACCGGTGCTCCCATTGTCCTGGTCCATGAGCCACTATCTGGACGAGCGGGAAAGTCGCTCGGCCGCCCTTCTGTTTCCGTGTAGCTCGGTCGTAAATCCGCTCCGTTCTTATAGCTCTATATAAGGCTGAGCGGGGAAGTTGCTCGGCGTGTCCTTGCAGATACCTAGCAGTCTTTTTGAGCGTCTGAAGCTCGGAACCCCCCGAGCTGTTATGATGTTAGATTGGGTCTTCATTATCCCGATCGGGCGAGCGGGCTCCCCGATCGGCCAGTGGTATAGGGGCGTTTGACCACCTTGACTCTGACCTCCACCGTGGCACTGACCTTCACCATGGCAGCGGGGTGGGGCCTTCCCCCCTTATCACCGCATCACAAGCCTCCCCTTCAAGTCTAGTCGAAGGAGGCTGTAGTCCAACTGATTGGACCAATGTGCGTCGATTTCCTCCCGATCGGCCTTCATCATTGTATGGATTCCGGTCAGGATGTACCCGATCCTCGTCGATCGGCCTACTAAAAGTAGTCGCTCCGTGAAGCATGCTACTTTGATCCGGTCGGGAAAGCAAAGGCTTACACTTAGAAGACTTCTTCCTCCGTTTATCCTGGGCTAACGCAGGTGGGACTAACGCCATCCTAATTTCTTGGGAAGCGTGCAAATCCTTTTTCATTAAGGCAGAGCAGGTTCCCATGCCTATTAATGATGTCTATTAAATACTGACATGTGGGGATCGCCACGTGTCGTCATCGCTATCGCAGCACGCTCGAAGCGACATGCGCTGATGTGACGCTTGGCGGTTTGAATTCAACTGTCGGATCGTCGCCTAGGTTTTCACGACCTAGATCGAACGGCTCCGATCGACCGAGCCCGGGATATATGAGCTCGCTGCCTCGCCACCTTCTCCACTTCTGTTGTCGCGTCCCCGACTTTCATGCTCTTCGGCGATCTCTCGTTTTCCTCCTACGGCGGCCTTGTGCGCGTCTTCTTCGACCATTTCTCTTCCGACGATCTACATCTTCGTAAGCTTCCTTCCTTCCTCACTTGCCTTCGATCTCCGGCTTCTTCCTGTTCTTGGTGACCTTCCAGTGGTCTTTTCACTCTTGCGGTCGCGTTTCTTCCTCCGTTTTTGCTTCTTTTGCAATGGCCAGCTCTTCACAGCCGTCGGACCCCCCTCCTGGACTCTGGTACACCACCATAGAGACCAGGTTTGACGCGGGCGACGCTGAGAGCCTCAAGAACGTTTTTGAGATTTCCCCTGATCACGAGATCATTTTAGCTTCCTCATCCGATCGGCCAAATAAACCGCCGACCGACACCATCTATCTGTTCAGGGACCAATTTGTGGTCGGTCTCCTCTTCCCTATCCATCCCTTCATTGTTGAAGTTTGTAATTATTTCCGTGTTCCCCTTCCGCAACTTGTGCCGAATTCCTTTCGTCTTATGTGCGGCGTCATTGTGTTGTTTCGGCTGCACGACATCCCTCTGACTCCTCGAGTTTTCCACTACTTCGATTACTCCAAACAGTCCGAACTGGGGACCTTTCTGTTTCAGTTTCGGATCGGGCTGGTGTTTTTCGACAAAATGCCGACTTCCAATAAATATTGGAAGGAATACTTCTTTTTTATTCGCCTCCCTGAATGGCCGAGCTTCCGAACCCGTTGGCAAGTCAACCTACCACTTCAACCCGATCTGAAGAAATACAAGAGCCGTTCGGACTACCTCCACGCAGCTTCCATGCTAGCTGATCAGAAGTATCATATTCACAAGTTACTGTTGGAGGGTGTATTATATATCTTTGGCCTGAGTCCGATCCGAGCCTGGCTCCCTGCCAGCCTAGGTAATAGAGCTACTTTACTTGTTCTCTTTGATTCTAATTGGTTTTTCTTACTTTTTTGCAGCCGAAGTCATGCTACGAGCTCGTCTATCCGACCCGACCAAGCTTAAGGATGCAAATCAACGCGGCGGCCGCTGAGGAACTAGCGAGCCGTGGCCTCCCTTCGGTCGGCTCGCAAGAAGACCCGCATGCTGCAGACGCAGCAGCTCCCGCGGTGACGAGCGGGGCCACCGCTAGCCGAACGCCCAGCCTCGAAGTGGTTGGCGGAGCGCTCCCTCCACCGGCGCAACTCCCTCCTGCCCAGGCTGAAGGCTGCGGCTCGTCTGGCGAGCCTCTCATAAGGCGCAAGAGGCGCCGAGCGAAGACTCCCTCTCGCTCCGCTACTTCTGCCGTGGGGGCCGCTGAGAGGGTCGAGACATCGACCCCCACTATTCCAGAACTTGAGGAGGCACCCTCATTCGATCAGACTCCCTCCTTCGTCGGCCCCCGCTTTCTTGCCACCGCCCTCCCAACCATCGAGGGTGCTGAGGTCGGGCATTCGCCCAGCGACCGCATCCCGTGCCTCCGGTCGAGCGGCTTCGGCTCATTCTGCTCTGAGCAACAGACGCTCCGTTACAGCGGTCCTTTATCTGCCCACGAAGCATTACAGCGAGCTGAGTGCTCAATTGAGGACCCCCGAACATCAGATCATCATCCGGGGTCCGCTCGCCCAGGTCTGTGAGGAGGCGAGAGCTCGCGTCGCGGTGATGCCTCCGAGCGCGCTAGCCAACAGTCACACTCAAATGGCCACCAGGGTGAGTATTTTAATCGTAAATTCTTGGTTTACCTTCGCTCGGCACTGACCTGTTTCCGCTTGTCCTCAGTACTGGATGAAGAGCCTGACCATGTGCCACAGGCTTGCTTTTTTGGAAGATGAATTCAAGAAACTTCGAGTCTCGAGCGACCCATCCTCTTCCCAGGGGCCATCGACTGCTGACGTTAATAAGCTGAAGGCCTACCTAGAGGAGGCAACCAAGCTGCTTGAAGCTGAACGGGTGGAAATCGCTGGCCAGGAGGTGATGCTTGAGCGACTCAACAAGCAGGTCAGCGCCTTCGACAAGAAGATCGAGTCGGCTACTGCGAGAAAGAATCGAGCCATCGCCGACTTAGAATTGAAGAATCAAGAGGCCCGGTCTCTCTCTCAGAAGTTGAAGGAGGCCGAGGATTTTCTGGTGACTGAGCGAGACAGCCGCTCGGCCGAAGAAGCCTCTCTATGGGGAAAGCTAAAAGCTGCTGAGGATGAACTGATAGCTTCTCGAGCAGCTTTGAAGACATACTAAGAGGCCGAGTCGAGTCAATTTGAAGCGCTGAAGCAAGCTTACCTCCGCTCGGACGCCTTTAATGATAACCGGCTTCTTCATTTTTTCGAGCTGGCTATCGACGGGACACTCGCTCAACTCCGGGAAGGCGGCCACATCCCCGCCACTCTGAAGGACAACGTCATCAGTCACAGCAAACTGAACGACTCGCTGCCTGTTGACGTTTTGGATTATCTCGAGTGAGGTTGAGCGCCTGTTCTGTAATCATCTAATGTAAGCCTTTTTTAAGTTGTAATGAATGCTTGCCGCTCGGCAAGGCTTTTCTTTAGCAATACTTTTATGCAAACGTCCATCCTTTCGGCGAATCATTTATCCTTGTAGTTTCGACTCCCCCCTGTTCATGTCCCCTGATCGGGCCTACAAGCTGGGATCCGGTGGTTTCAGGGCTACCCCTATTCGCATCATCGTTCGGTGTTTTCCCGGCTTGGGTTTAGCGTCGCTGTTTCATGGCTCGCCGGGACCCATGTTTAAGGTCGTTGCTCGATGATTTGGGGAAGATTCGTGTTTAAGGTTGCTGCTCGACTGTTGCAGTTCTGCATTTAACGTCGCCGCTCGACGATTTGTTGAAGACTAGGGTTTAAGGTCGCCGCTCGATCGTTGGTGGAGACTAGGGTTTAAGGTTGCCGCTCGACTGTTGGTGGAGACTAGGGTTTAAGGTCGCCGCTCGATCGTTTGCGGAGACACGCGTTTAACGTCGTCGCTCGACAATTTGATGAAGACTCGAATTTAAGGTCGCCGCTCGACCGTTGGCGGAGACACACGTTTAACATCGCCGCTCGATGATTTGATGAAGACTCGAGTTTAAGGTCGCCGCTCGACCGTTGGCGGAGACACGCGTTTAATGTCGCCGCTCGACGATTTGATGTGTCATTCGGCATATAGCTTATAAATCTTTTATTTTGACCCTGCATTCAGAGAGGACGTATAAAAATGTATAAATACACTTCTACACTTGCACACCTCTCAACCGGCCTAATAGGGTTGGAGATGGTTTGCGCTCCATGGTTGTTCGAGCCGCCTTCCCGTCTCGTCCTCCAGATAATAAGCACCCGAGCGGAGCTTTTCCACAACCTTGAAAGGCCCTGCCCAGGGGGCTTCGAGCTTGGTGACGTCCTCAATTGGCTTGACTTTCTTCCAAATGAGGTCGCCAACCTGGAAGGACCTCGGGATCACCCTCCGGTTGTAGGTTTGCTTCATCCGCTGTCGATAAGCCATCAGCCGAACGACTGCTTTGGCGCGCGCTTCGTCTACCAAGTCCAACTCCAAAAGCACGTTGCCTTCATTATAATGCTGCACCCGATCGGTCTCTAATCCGATCTCGACGGGGACGACCGCTTCGTCGCCATACACCAGGTGGAATGGGGTCAGGCCAACCCCCACTTTCGGCATCGTGCGGAGGGCCCACAGCATGCTTTGGAGCTCATCGACCCAGCTGGCTCCCATATGGTCGAGCCAAGCGTGCAAGACTTATAGGATTTCCCGATTGGTGACTTCTGCTTGCTCGTTGCTCTACGGATAGGCCACGGAAGTGAAAGTCTGCTGGATACCATATCCTTCGCACCACCCCCTAAGCCTCTGACCGGCGAATTGTCTTCCATTATTTGAGACGAGCCGGTGAGGGATGTCGAGCCGGCAGATAATGTTCTGCCATACGAACTTCATGACCATTTGCTCAGTTATCTTGGTTAGGGGCTCGACTTCGACCTATTTGGAGAAGTAGTCCACCACGACGACCAGGAACTTTCGCCGACCGGTTGCCATAGGGAAAGGTCCGACGATGTCCACGCCTTCATCTCCTCGGTGGGTCGGTGCGAGATGTTGTGATACTTTTGACAGGACAGACACGTGGCCACCGTCCGAGCGACATCTTGCTGGAGGGTTGACCAAAAATATTCGGCCAGTAGTATCTTCCTTGCCAATGATCGACCGCTCGGATGTTCTCCGCAAGATCCCTGATGCACTTCTTCCAATATGTAATCGGCGTCTTCCGATCCGACGCAGTTGAGCAAAGGTTGTGAGAAGACTTTCTTGTACAACTGGTCTCCGATTAGAGTGAATCGCTCGACCTTTTTTCTTAATAACCGAGCCTCCTCCTGATTAGATGGGGAGCTCCCGATTGTAAGAATTCTATTACTGCTGTCCTCCAGTCGTTCAGGAAAGTGAGTCCTTCCATTCGATCGATGTGTGCCACCAAAGAGGTTTTCTCGATCGGCCGCGACATGACAATCGGCGACAGCGAACTGGCTAATTTAGCCAATTCATCTGCAGTCTGATTTTCCGATCGGAGGATCTTCTGTATAACGACCTCTTGAAAGTTGACCTTCAGTTTTTCGAAGGCCTTTGCGTAGAGCTTAAGTCGGATGCTGCTTATCTTGAACGTTCAGGACAACTGCTGAGCGGCCAACTGAGAATCCGAATAGATCAAGACTTTGACTGCTCCGACGTGCCGAGCGGCTTGTAAGCCGGCTATTAGCGCCTCGTACTCTGCTTCGTTGTTGGTGGCCTTGTAGTGCAGCCGAACGACCAACTGTATCCGATCTTCTTGCGGGGAGATGAGTAGTATGCTGATGCCGCTCCCCTATCGAGTGGACGAACCATCCACATATATCCTCCAAACGGCTTCTGGCTCTGGGCCCTGTACCTCGGTGACGAAATCCGCCAAGGACTGTGCTTTGATGACAATTTGGGGTTGATACTGGATGTCGAATTCGCTGAGCTCCGTTGTCCATTTAATTAGCCGTCGAGACGCCTCGGGATTGAGAAGGACTCTTCCCAAGGGACTGTTGGTCATCACAATTATCGAGTGAGCGAGGAAGTACGGGCGAAGCCTCCGAGTGGCGAGCACTAAAGCATAAGCCAGTTTCTCAAGACCGGTGTAGCGGGACTCAGCATCTTTTAATATGTGACTTAAAAAGTACACTGGTTGTTCCTCGCCACTTTGCTTAACTAATGCCGAACCGACCGCATGCTCTGTAGACGACAAGTAGATCTGCAGCGGTTCGCCTACACAGGGCTTAGCTAATACAGGCAGGGTGTTGGGATACTCCTTGAGCTCTTCAAACGCCTGATCGCACTCCTCATCCCACTTGAATTTGGTCGCTTAGCGCAGTATCTTGAAGAACGACAAACTTCGATCGGATGACTTTGAGATGAAGCGGGATAGTGCTGTGATCCGACCGTTGAGACGTTGTGCCTCCTTCAAATTTCGAGGCGATGGCATGTCTTGCAATGCTTGTACTTTGCTAGGGTTTGCCTCGATGCCCCGCTCGGTGACGATGTAGCCAAGGAAGCACCCACTTTTCTCGTCAAACAGACACTTACTTGAGTTTAACTTTATCCCATAAGTCTTGAGTGTCCGACAGGTCTCCTCAACATCTGCACATAGGTCAGCCGTTCGGAGGGATTTTATCAATATGTCATCTACATATACTTCCATATTACGGCCGATCTGTCGTCGGAACACTTTGTTCATTAGTCTCTGATAAGTGGCTCCGGCGTTGTTGAGTCCGAACGGCATGACATTGTAGCAATACGTCCCGTCAGCCGTAATGAAGCTAACCTTTTTTTGATCTTCGCCGGCGAGCGACACTTGATGTTAACCCTGGTAGGCGTCTAGCATGCAGATTAACTCGCATTCCGTAGTGGAGTCCACTATCTGGTTGATCTGAGGCAGCGGGTAGAAGTCCTTCGGGCATGCCTTGTTCAGATCACGGAAGTCGATGCAGACTCGTCATTTGTTACCTGGTTTAGAGACGAGGACGACGTTGGCTAGCCAACTTGGGAATTGCACTTCCCTCACGTGTCCGGCTTGCAACAACTTTGCTACCTCCGTCCAGATGATCAGGTTCTGCTCGGCGTTGAAATCCCTTTTGCGTTGCTTTACCGGACGAGCGTCCGATCAGACATGTAGCTCATGCTGAGCTACGCTTGGGGAGATCCCAGGAAGCTATTGCGTTGACCACGCGAACATATCATGGTTTTGTTGGAGACATGCGACCAACTCCGCCTTATGCTCGGCTCCCAGATTCGCAACTGTGAAAGTAGTTGCCCCCGCTCGGCGAGGATGGATTTGGACTTCCCCTTTCTCTTCATAGACTAGGGCAGGAGGTTTTTCAGCAATCGTATTCACCTCCAGTTGTGGAGTCTTCCGGGCGGACCTAGCTTCGGTTTTGACCATCTCGACGTAGCAACGTCGAGCGGCCAGTTAATCGCCCTTGACCTCCCCTACCCGGTCGTCCACCGGGAACTTGATCTTCTGGTAGTAGGTAGAGACTACTGCCCGGAACTCATTGAGGGCCGGTTGACCCAGGATGACATTGTAGGTTGAGGGGGCGTATACCACGATGAAGTTCGTGGTTCTGGTTCTCTTGAACAGCTCCTCTCCGAGCGATATGGCCAACTTGGTCTGGTCGATTGGCAAAACCTCGTTGCCGGTGAACCCATACAGTTGGTCGTCATTGGTAGCAGCTTGCCCCGGTTGATCTGCAGCTGGTCGAACGCCTTCTTGAAAATTATGTTCACCGAGCTTCCTGTGTCAACAAAGATACGGTGAATGGTATAATTAGCGATCATCGCTCGGATGATCAAGGCGTCGTCGTGAGGGATCTCGACTCCTTCCAAGTCTAAGGGTTCAAAGCCGATCTCGGGCCTGTTCGCCCCTTCCCGGCTGCATCCTACTGTATGGATCTCCAGTCGCCGCACGTACGACTTCCGGGCTCGATTGGAGTCGCCTCTGGTCGGACCGCCGGTGATGATGCTTATCTCTCCCCGGGCGGCATTACTTCGATTCTTTTCCTCCGAGCGGAGGGCCTACTTCGGTCGTCTAGGCCCCGGGAAGGCTTAGCGTGCTCTCTTCGTTGGTGCTGTCGCTCGGGCGATCTTCCTGCATCCTGCTGCCCAGCAGATTAACGCCCGTGCCGTCAATCGGGAGAGGGAGACCGATGGCGGTAGCTTCGCTGAGCCGGTCGACTAATGATAGGCGCCAATCCTTTGCAGTCGCATGTGTTGTGCGACACGGACTGGTGGAAAGAGCAAAACATAGGTGTCCATACCTTGCCCTTTAATGCTTTCGGTCGGCCGGAAGCGATATGTTGCACGATATGTGCCCTTGTCTCCTGATGTGGCCGTCCTCCTTCGGCTCTTGACCCCTTGGGTGGCTGGTGGTTGCTCGCCGGTCGGCGTTCGGTCGGTGCCGAGGGCTCGGCTAGCGGTCTCCTTCCTTCTAGCCGCTTAGGCTTCTTCCACGTTGATCTACTCATTAACCTTTTTAAGCATGTGATCATAATCCCTGGGCGCTTCCTTATGAGCGATCGGAAGAAATCTCCCTCGACGAGCTCTTGAGTGAATGCATTCATCATGGTCTCAGATGAGACCGAAGGGATATCCATGGCTATCTGATTGAAACGCTGGATATAGGCTCTGAGTGTCTCCTTGGATCCTTGCTTCAAGGAGAAAAGGTTGACGCTTGTCTTTTGGTAGCGCCGACTGCTGGCAAAGTGGTGCTTGAAAGCCGTTCGGAAGTTCTTGAAGCTACGTATTGAGCCGTTCGGAAGCCTTCTGAACCAGCATTGCGCCGAGCCGGAAAATGTGGTGAGGAAGACTCGACATTTCACTCCATCCGTGTACTGGTGGAGTGTGGCTTCATTATCGAACCTATCCAGATGATCATCTGGATCAGTCAACCCGTTATAGGATCCGATCGCTAGTGGGGTGTAGTGCTTAGGGAGAGGATCTCGTAATATGTCCTCGGAGAACTGGCGGTTGACCCGCTCGGGAGATGCATTACCCCGAGGCGCCTTGCCCTTCTATGCGTCCTGAATGGGTGCTTCGTCCGAAGAAGATCCCCGCTCTTGGTTAGCTTGGGCTATCTCTGAGGGTGTTTGGAACAATGCCCAATGAAAAGGTATAGGCGCGGGTGGTTCCTCTCTATAAGTGTCGGTTGGCAATCTATTCTGCCCCCAGATAGAGAGTTGCTCCGGACGATCCTCCTGTGTTGCTCGGTCTCCTGCTGCGGACGTTGCTTGTTGCGCTTGCCGATCGGCTAGTGCCTTCTGTTGTTGCTTGACTATTTTCTGCGCTCGGGTTTGCACGAGCAAGTCGAGCTCTTCTTGGGTGAGTGTCACTGTGTGAAGTCGTCCAGCGTCTTTCATCCTCTTGGCTCGGATTCAGGTTGTGTTCCCACAGACGACGTCAAATATGATCCAGTCTGAAAGTCGAGGCGACGGAAGCTGGGGATGTGGCGCTCAGGCTGACTGTGTGTTGACTCCGCGCGACTCTGCAACCACAACTACATCGGTGCCGAGCCAAGGAAGGGGTCCCGGCATTGGCTCTCCAACGCTCAAGTCAGTCACCGGCGATATATGGAAGCAAAGTAACGAATAGTAGCAGCAATAATGAATTCTTGCATACCTCTGCTGAAGCTTGTACCTCCCTTTATATAGGGCTTCTGTAGCGCGCATGCACGCCTCTCAAGATGTGCACGCTTCTCGAAGCTTTCCCTGAAAAGATGTATCAGTAAAGTGTCCCTGACATAATAACTTAATGAGTCGAGCATATCTCTGAAGTCTGAAGTGACAGTGAAAGCTTCCGCTATACGATCTTTTGTCTGAATTAGCCGTCTGAATTAGCCGCTAACCATGCTGTCTCCGCCCATGTTGCCTGTCAGCGGCGCATGCTCCTAAAAACATAATATCCAGCTAGCAGTGTCTTTTACTGGACCGAGCGGGATAGCCGCTCGGCTCGGGTTCTTACTTTCTTCTTGGATAAGTGTATTATCTGGTCGAGCGAGAAGGCCGCTCGACCGGCGCTCCCACTGTCCTGCTCCATGAGCCACTATCTGGACGAGCGGGAAAGCCGCTCGGCCGCCCTTCTGTTTCCGTGTAGCTCGGTCATAAATCCGCTCCGTTCTTATAGCTCTATATAAGGCTGAGCGGGGAAGCCGCTCGGCGTACCCTTGCAGATACCTAGCAGTCTTTCTGAGCATTGGAAGCTCGGAAGCCCGCCGAGTTGTTATGATGTCGGATCGAGTCTTCATTATCCCGATCGGGCGAGCGAGCTCCCCGATCAGCCAGTGGTATAGGGGCCAGTGGTATAGGGGTGTTTGGCCACCTTGACTCTGACTTCTACCGTGGCACTGACCTTCACCATGGCAGCGGGGTGGGTCCTCTCCACCTTATCACCGTATCAAAAAAATATATATATATATATATTAAATTAATGGGTTAATGATATTAGGCTATAGTTAAGCCTATTTAAATTATCCCAATCATAGTTAGGAGTTGATTAAAATTATTAACAAAGGTTATTTGGTTATATTAAAACCTTCCCCTGGCTCCCACCTTGTTTCGGCTAGTGCGATGCGTTCGGAGGTGTTGCGCAGGCTCGATGAAGCATCCGGAGGCATCGTCGGGCCAACACAATGCATCCATGGGGCCTCGGGGCATGCCAGCACCGGACGTAATGTTTCGTCCACGACACAAGATTTTAATCCAAGCTTGAAATGACTCGTGACATTGTGATTTTAATGGGAAATAAAAAAACTGGTTTTCTCTTATGTTTCCTATGGATGATTGAATGAGTCATCAAACAAGATTAGCTTCTACCACTAGGGATTTACACAGTACAAGATTTTAATCCATGCTTGAAATGACTCATGACATTGTGATTTTAATGGGAAATAAAAAAACTGGTTTTCTCAGATGTTTCATATGGATGATAGAATGAGTCATCAAACAAGATTAGCTTCTACCACAAGGGAATTACACAGTACATTAATTGATCAGGAGAATTTAACAGTTTACTTCATTAGAAGCTAATGGGTAGGATAGTAAACCGAGGGATTAGGAGAATTTGTATAATTTTTTTCTTGGCAACTAGTGGATTATGGAGAAATCTTCAACTGGATGCATTTAATACCTAAAATATACATTAAATAGGTATATTTCTGGATAAGACTTCAAGAATTTTATTCTAGAGGCATGGAGAATTAGTCAGATTCCAACAATGTGTAGCTTCTAGGAAAAGTGATAGCATGTGAGATAAATTCTTAGACCCGAAAAGGATTGGTTTTACATACTGATTTCCCCTACTAGCTGACACATTTTGCCTGGTGATCATGTTAAAGAAAACAAACAATGGTTAATTATTAGGATAGTATCCTTTTGAAATTGGAAAAATAATTGATATCTACAACTCCTGCAGCACAGGAAAGTACAATCATAAATATGAAGGAATTCCCATTTTCATATGAATCATGGAGGAATGCTTGTTGCCACAGGTTGGCGCAGTTGATATTTGCATGGGTAGTTGCTCCAATAGGTTTTGGCATCAATTCCAAGCGAGTTCAAAATGCCTCGCTGGTCCTGACCTCCTCATGCAAAGGGCCGTTTCGCTAGGGCAAATGTCCCCCGTGATTTACGTCATTCCAAAGAGTGTGGGGCCGCACTGGAGGGGCCGCTTAGGTGACGACTTCACCTTTCCTCCAATGGAGGAATGCTATGAAAATTTTCATTAGAAAATTTGTTGATCGCTGTAGTACATGGTATAATAATATTTGAACCTAGCCACATGTAGGCTGTACGTCCATGGTATATGTTGCTTGCAAAATCCTGTTTTGATTGATGAGAGAGGAGAAATACCTGTGAGATTAGTAAGTCAATCTGTGAAAACTTTAGTAATAAATAGATGGACTGATTGCACCAAAGAAGTTGGTTTCTTGAGTGGTAATATTCAACAAGAATAAAACATAGGCTGTGTCCAGACTTCGCAGAACTAAAATATGGTTGTGAAAGTTGAGATTGTGATTTCAACATTATATGTTCCTTAGATAGGAAAATGTACTTTAAAGACAATTTTGACAAGAAATATGCTTTATGGAACAGAATGTTGGTGTACAAAAAATATTCTTGCAAAAGGTTAATGAAGTCGAATTTGATTCACAAGTTTACCAGGAAAATTATAACAAAAATGTTGTTGTTTAATAAACTATAAGAAAAATTGTCCGCCTTTTGTAGGAGGCTTGTTCTTCATTCGTTCCATCTTATCTATCCACTTTGACATTTCCATCTTCCCTAGGTAGAGTCATGTAGATTTCCAAAGGTAAAGTTCTATAACATGAGAAAGTTTGAAAGATATGGAAACATGTGACTGCTAGTTGATTGGTTGAAAGTAGTATCAAACAAAAAAAAAGAGGCATCTGTGCTCAGAAAAAAATTTACTAATTTATCGCGTATGATCATTGATTTGTTTTTTCAAAAAAAGGATAAAGTATATATGACTTTTTCTTGCTTTGCCTATTTTGTTGAATGTTCAGATTCATAAACGGACAATTAGTTCATTTTTCTACGTGTTTATGAGCATTACAGTTCGTACCTTTATGGTTCTTTGATGATGATGCTCATTTATTTATTTGGCTGTTCTTCACCGAAACTTACATCGTATTTGCTTCATATTAATTAGGAGTCTATTACCAAAGAGTATGAGAACTTCAAATTTCAACAGCCATATCAGCAAGCATGGCACTATTCTTCATTATTGCTGGAGTCCAACACTTGGCCTTTGAATGAAAAACTTGAAGCTCTCCTACATCTAGAACCAGATCATCTTTCTAAATTCTCAAACATCTTATTGGAAAAGGCATTTTTAGAATTCTATACTGCAGGTAAGCATTAGTCATGAAGGTAAAAATATCAATCTTCCTATTAATTTTCATGTATCATGTTATTTATCATTTTATTGTAGGAAACATCGAACCAAGGGAAGCAGATTCAATTGTTCAGCGTATTGAGGACGTATTGTTTAAATCTACTCATCCTAAGTGCAAACCTCTTTTCCCATCCCAGCATCTTGCAAACCGAATTATAAAGCTTGAAGAAGGTTTACGTTACTACTACCCTGCTGAAGTCTTGAATATTAAAGATGAAAATTCTGCTCTGATCCACTATACTCAGGTATCTTTCTTCATTCCTTTTGTCAGGTTTTAGGCTGTTGTTAGTTCATGCAGTCTCTTCATGCTTTATGTCATTTAAGGAAAAAGTGTTTGTTTTCTTAGTGTAATTATTAATATCAAATATGTCAATCATAGTGAATAATTTTTCTTAATATCCTAGAAATATAACATCAGATATGTCAGTGGTAGTGAATAATTTTGCTCAATATCCATGAACAAGAATTAGTTTTGCTTAGACACAAGGGAATTCCTCATTCTAGAATACTATGACACAGGATGCTTTTCCGTAGTTCTAAAGATATCCCACAAAATTCACCTTATCAGCAGCTGAGCAATCAAAACTTATCTAATTTTTTTTCCCAGTTATCATCCTTGACATAAAGTTGCAATTTGATAGACTATCGGACAGTCCCACAGTAAGAAACTGCAATATGATAGATAGGAGGAATAATAGATAACTAGGAAAATGAGAACTTGAGATATAGGGGCCAACATAGAAATCATCACTATGATTAATTGCAAACTAGATGAGAGATTGCCAATTTGTCAATGAGCCATGTTTCCACTTATTTCTTGACCATGTTCTCAAGCATGCAAATTACGTTTTATCAGATCATAAAGAATGAACATTCCATCACGTGTCAAAAGTCCAACAATCTACTTGTCTACATTCCTTGCTTCTTACATAACACAATAACCTGGTTCATTCATGGAATATACTGCCTCAATATATGGGGTTGAGGCTAGATAAAGTGTACCAAAAACATAACATAGCTAACGTGGCTAGAACTCATTAATGTAAAAAAAAAACTATTCAACTATCTCTTAATTTGGAGTTTGAAAATAAATAATGCTTAGCCTGTCGCATGGCTTGAAGCAAGAAGTTACCCAAAGCTTAGTGCAAATTGCTCCATTAGAGGATAGAGTTACAATCATCCTTGACATTGTCGCATTAAGAATGAAGTGACAATCTGCCTTTGTATGCTTGGTGTGTTCATGAGAAACATGATTAGTATATGTATCATGTTGCTTTATTGTAAAACATGATTAATGTATATATCATGTAACTTTATTCTCAATGCATAAACGTTTGTTCTGAAATTTGATGCCAAATTCTTCCATCAGAATTCCAAATATTCTCACTTGCAAATAAGTCATAGCTCGATCTATGTAGATAGTGTCATGTGACATATGGGCTAAAGCCCTTGTGATAAACGACGATATAGCACTCTCGCATATATAAATACTTAATCGTGGGTGACTCACGCTACCATGCCTTTATGCACAGTCAGGTTTTGTGTTAAAAGGCTAGGATAAGAGATTCAGTTTTTAATATTTATTTTTGTCATTTATACCTATTGTTAATTTTAAATCTTTATTATGCAATAGTTATTCCACTTTGGGTTTACATATAATTTAATTATGTCATTCTCAAATAATGGTCACTTCGAAGGACTAAGTAGCGATTGAAATACCGTTCTGTGTCGCACAGCACGGACGATTTTTACTGTTTCGTCGATGAACTGAAATCTGCATGTCATGCGTGCGTGTCTCGAGCAGGGAGATGCCTCCGGCGTCATCGGAGGCATTCGTTGGGAGTCAGCATCGCGGGCGATGGTGTCTGCGAGGCTTCGCGACGCGATGGCGGAGCGCGGGACACTTTCGGCGTCGCCGGACATTTCCGATGTCATCGGATGCCTCCGGCACCGTTGTGGGTGCACGGGCATCGCCGACGCGCGGGCATTGCACGCGAATAGGCACGCGGGCGTCGCGAGCGAATAGGCGCGCGGGCGTCGCGAGCGAATAGGCGCGCGGGCGTCGCGACTGCGCGGGCGCGAGGACATCGAGAGTGTTACTGTGCAAATCTAATATTCCTTTAATAAATCAAACAATTTTCATTCCTAAGTGTGATATTTTAAAGAGGTTTTCATAAATCCTATTTAAATTATCCCAATAAAATATAAAAAATTTATTTAAAATTTTAATAAATTTTATTAAATAATATTCTGAAATTGTTTTTAATATTTTTAATTTTATTTATAAATTTTAATTTTTTAAAAAAAAATTCTAAAGAAATTCTAAAAAATTTATAAAAAATATAATAAATCAAATTTATATTCTGATATATATATTTTTAATTTTTTTTTTTTACTATTTTAATGTTTAATTGATATTGTAATTTTTTTACTATTTTAAATATATATTTTTTAAATTATTAAATAAATAAATAGTTAATTTATATAATTATTATATATAAAATAGTATTTTATATTAATTTATATAATTATGATTATTAATCTGGACATTGGAGTTATTGATAGATCAATTTTCTTTAAAGAAAACTTTAATTATTTTTTTAACAATATTAAGTTGTTTAATAATAAAGAACTTATGTAAAATCAATATACAATTTATTTTTAAATTATATATAATAAATATATTTATCTAATAATTACTATATATAAATAAAAAAATATACCGAAATCATATCGGCATGACACGATTTTATACTGAAATTGTATGTTCCAGTTTGAGACCGAAACCTCGGCACGGGTTGAGATTTTAAATCTTGGGACTAACCTAAGTCAATGTTTGACAAATGTTGCACTAATTTAACCATATATTAAAAGATGCTATCTAGATAACAAGAGGGATAAGGATGATGGTGAGCAAGAGGGTGTTTCAAATCATGCATGAACAGGGTGAGAGAATATGATGAGGGGTTGCTCCTAGTTGTACATGAACATGAATGGGGGCAAAATAAGGAATGTGCTCAGTAGCTTTTTTTTGTTAACACGGCCTTCTCTTCACAAGAAGGTGGCAACAAGAGATAAGTGGTGGGGGAGTGGGAAGATAGGACTTCATTAATGAAGGAGGAAGACAACACTCGGGATGTAAGTATGGGCTTTTAGTGGTAAAGTGTTATGTTGCTTCAGATGAGCAACACTCAAGATGGGTCAGTTGCAACAATAGAAGAACCCCAACAAGGTGAGGCAGTGTGAAGGACATGTGAATCTGGCTTTGGATCTATATTCAGCGAACCTACTTCTAATATCAAAAAAATGTGGAACCGCCACATCAGCGGCCCCCCTAGAGCCGGTCCCACGGATATGGAGGGAGGTAAATGCAGGTACACAGGTGGAAAGTGCATAGCGGAGACGTTAACCCCAGGCAATGACACCCTGGGGATCGACCCCTGGACCTTTCAGCCACAGAACCATGCACTCCCCATCTGTGCTACGCCCTGAGGACGAACCTACTTCTAATATCAAGTGTGCACGAGTAGTGTGCCTCATTCTACAGCCATGCCATAAGAGAATAAAAAAAAATGAGAATATGAAAATTGATCCCGTGGTGATCTGGGAGGACCCATTGCCGAGAAGAGTCAACGTTCGGATGGTCGTCAAAGTCAAAAGGTGGTCAGCTAAGAGACTAGCTGAGCCGAAGTCCCCATAGGCCGAGCGGCAGGAGGAGTGTGTGGCAGTGAGGCCAAGTCCATCACCCGATCAGCCTAAAGAGTTCAAGAGAGGTGGGCTGAGTCTAAGACAGGCTGATGAAAGAGAGGCTCGAGCCGATCGGAATAGGTATACCCGTAGGGGGCTAAAAGAGTTGGCTGGCCGGCAGGATAGACTAAAGGAAGCGTCAATAGATTAGCGGATGACATTTAAGAAGGGAAATATGTCTTAACATCCTTTTGGGAGACAATGCCGCCGGCTGACAGCGAGAATGGACAGGAAATCGTACGGAAGAAGATTGCGCCACCTTGGCAGAAAGGCGTCCGCCCCGTTATGGTAAGGTGTCAGGGACCCTTTCTCGATATTAGCTATTGAGGAAAGCTTAGGAAGTCGTATCCGCCCGGGAAGTGTGTAGTCAACCCGTTGAAGTTCTATATAAGAAGAGGAGTGGCTACCCGCGGAGGTACGCGCAGATACGTCTTTGAGCCACACTATTCACTTCTTCATTTTCCTTCATTTCTTCTTCCTGCGGTTGTGTGACTTGATCGTCGGAGGGCCGTCGCCGAGAACCCCCTCCCGGCTTGACACTAACGACTTGTGATTGCAGGAGCAAGGCGTTTCCACCGCACACGAAGATCCACATCAGCGTTATCTCCCGGCAACCGTCCACTCAGCTTCAGGGCAGGATCAAAAATTATTTTATTTCTTTAATAACTAATATGGCATTATAGCATCTTGTACAGGAGTTTACAACAATCTGATCTTGTTAGACTCAAACAAAATAGATTATGAGTTGAAAATAGAGAAAGGAAAAGGAAGTTATTTAAAATTTTCTAATTTATTTGCATCATAAGATCAATAATGTATGGCTTTGTGGAACAGAAACAATTCATTTGTCAATTTGTGTGATAAGATGATCAATACAAGGAAGAGGAAAAGAGACATATTCATAATCATAAACTTAACCTAGTGTATGGAAAATTCACAAGATCGAGACTGATGAAATTTTAGGAAGAAGAAGAAAGCCATTCAATTTTCTTTGCATCTTACCTCCTCACTTTGAAATGCAATGTAATTAAAGCAGAAAAGGTTATATTATATACTACAAAGCTTCAAAGTGCTTTCTTTTTAATTAGTTTTTACCAAATGTAACAAAACTTCCTCTTCCTTTTTATATATGCTCTGATGAATGTTTTGAGTTACTAGTGGCTCAATTCCTAAATATAAGGTTTCAATCCACTGCATATTGTAGTTAAAAAAACTAACAAATGCTTGGAAATTTACTTAGGCATGGAATCAAAGTTCAAAATCTTAAGCCAATTGATATTTTAGTCTTTAACTAAGACGATACTATTTCAGTATGGTGTTGATAGTAAATTGAAGATGGAAAGAGGAAAGAGATGAAGCAAAAAGAAAAAGATAAACAACTACATAGTTCAGTGTTTCTTTTCCATCTGGAACGTTATGATTTTGGCATAATGTTGTATGGAGACAAGCTACAAAATAAAAAAAATAATAACATTGTCCCAATTTTAGCATACTAAGGGATGTCGAGTGTTGACATGAAATAATACTCATTGATATGATTGATACAACAACATCAAGACATTGTCTTGGGGCTGAGTATCGAGTTTTGGTAATGTATCGTAATCATGCATGGTACCAGACTTCAAACCATGCATGGAATTCAGATGAAATGTTCATGTTAAATAATACTTCATTTTTAGTTTCATCACTGCACATCCTAGCATTAACAACTTATATTTTATATAGGCACTGTTCTCCAATAATTGTATTTAATTGAATTTTAGATGACCTTTTTTCACTCTGATGAAAATATGTTTGATGTAATGAATGTGAAGTCAACTTGATATAAAGTTTATGTATTATATCCGTCAGAATCTTTTTTTTCCTTCAGGGAAGGTATTTTATAGTCATGCCTCTGGCTTTGGTTGTAGTTTAAATCATAATCAAAATGTTTCTGCCCTTGTTCAGAAAGCTCATTTTGTCTTTCTTTACCATCAAGAGTGATATGAGACACAAAATATGAAACTGATCATGCTATCATGTTGTATTTTTTTTATTGTGATTTGGAGGATTATGGTTCACATGAATATCATGTGCAGATACATCAAGATGAGATCAAGCTTAATGTTAGACTTCAATTGTTTGCCCTAATAGCGAAGCAAGCAGCATTCCATCAGCTTCGAACAGTTGAGCAACTTGGTTATATAACTGTGCTTACGCAAAGGTATGAAAACTATGTTTTTTACTTGCTCTGTGTAGATTCACTCTTTCATGACTAATAATAGATAATGAACACTCAGGAATGATTCAGGCACAAGAGGAGTGCAAATTATAATTCAATCTTCAATAAAAGTAATTCTGAACTTATGTTCTTTTAGTGTTATGCTTGTTTTCCTTTTCTGTCAGTGATAACTTTTTTTCAACTTTCAGGATCCACCATACCTTGAGGCTAGAGTTGATGCTTTTCTAGAAATGTTTGAAAGTAAACTTCAAGAAATGACAAACGAAGAATACAAGGTTGGTGGCATACATGTTTTCCGACAGATTTCTTACTGCCTTGTATACTTTTCATAGGAAATTAGAATGATTAGATGCATGCGAATACTGGTGCTTAGAACTGCAAATCTTTTAGTCAGGATATAGGGAATTTGCTGTTAACATATTGGAAACTACCGGTTTAATTTGATATTAACTACATGGACATACTGAAGAAGTTTAAGCTTGCTAGTTTTCACATTGCATATTCTTGGAAGAGTATTTATATAAATGAAGTTGATTAAATTATGTATTAAGCTTACTGGTTTTGATTCTTAAGGTTAATTAGATTGCGTAGTTACTTTACTCTCTTAAGGCTAAACAGCATTGCAGCATTATTACTGTTTGTGTATAGTCAAATTTATAAATTAGCAATCCAACTGTCCATGTCGAGACTACGGAAAGTCTTGTTGCTTCTTCTTTTTTAGCCCTTCTGGGATTAATTATCACTATCATTTGCAAGTGAAATAGAGGAATACTCTTGAAAATCTTCTCATTGTAATGACAGAACAGCGAACTTGTACTTTGTAAATCAGGGAGTGGTATAATACTAAGCCATGACACCCAAGTATTTTCGGTTAATTACATCGATTATCCCTCCGTGAGAATTATTCCTATTAATATAATATGCTCTTAAATCTAAACATCATTGCATCTTTATTTACAATTCGTGTGTAGTCAAATTTATAAATTAGCAATGTACCTCTTCATGACTACAGAAAATCTTGTTGCTTAGTGTAACCAACGAGCAGCAAACTTGTACTTTGAAAATGTTCTCACTGTAACCAAAGAGCAGCAAACTTGTACTTTGTAAATCAGGGAGTACTATAATACTAAGCCATGACATCCAAGTATTTAGGGTTGATTACATTGATCATATCCTTCCATAAGAATTATTCCTATTAATATAGGCACATACGGATAAGAATTTGTTTTAGTTGGAACAAACGGCTTGGTTCAGGAATGGTTTAGCATTTGAATATAGAGGTTTGAGATCATCAATCTAGCCAACTATTATAAGTAATTGAAAATATGATCCTGTGACAAATTAGAGAATAGTAGCTCTGGATCCCGTCTATTACTTCTCTAAGAACAATGCATAAGATAGAGGACTAGACACCAAGGTAAGAATCAAACAACACATTGGTGTATAAAGTGTCAGGGCATTGTCCTGCTTTGACATCTGGACTGACAATTGCCAGCTTTACTTGCTCATCAATCTTGTAATTAAATAATGTGAAAGGCCCCCCTGCTTCGATGTGCCAGGTCTCATCACAAGGAATTGATGAATGTGAAGCACCCAGAAGTTGATAACTGAATTGACTGGTTGATTGACCTTATTATATTCATGTAGTTGAGATTTGGAGAGCAGAGCCCCTTTAGTTGCACTTAAAAGTTTCCATCAGGCTGAGGCTGCAGATCCTATGAAGCCTTATTCTTTGATGAATCTGATCTAGATAAGTAATTTCATCAAATGCTTTTACGTTTTTAGATCTTAACGAAATTTTTGGTTTAATTTTCGACCATTTCTTACACTCCCTGATGTTGTGAATTGCCTGATAGATTTCTTGGAATTCTGATTAGCGATATTTATATCACCATTGTTTTAATATGTTAATGGCTCAATTTTCAGAATTACGTTAATGCCCTGATTGATATGAAACTTGAGAAATTCAAGAACTTGTGGGAGGAGTCTGCATTTTATTGGAGAGAAATTGTTGACGGAACTCTCAAGTTTGATAGGGTAGACTCTGAGGTATGGGCTTTGGAAATTGCATTGCGCATCGTTTGTTGACTACTATTGCACCTCTAAGTTCTATGTATGTCTTACAGGTTGCAGCATTAAAGGAACTTGGCAAGGATGAACTGATAGATTATTTCAACAAGTTCATCAAAATCGATTCACCACAAAGAAAAACGCTGTGTGTCCAAGTCTACGGCGGCCCTCAGACTGCTGAATACAAGAAGGTGATACAACAGGAAGATACGCCCAAACTTCATCGGATCAAAGATATATTTACCTTCAGAAGGTCAAGGCCCTTGTTTGGTTCCTTTAAGGGGGGCCTCAGCCTCACGAAACTGTGAGCTCCTTTAAGATGAACAGCAACCACAAAGCCTCCCCATTCGAACCTCATGTTCTCATTTCTTAATCCATTTTCTTGTGATAATCTTATAAACAAGTCGATACCGACTACCAGTCTACCATATAATTTTCCATTCAGATTGCCGCAAGGAATGTAATATACAATGACAAACTCCTTTCCACTCTATCTTATTGTTTCAGGATGCAATTAAGGTATTTACACTACACTTCTCGTATAAGAATAGCTCTTGCTAAGTGGTAATATGTTCTGGGTTTTCCTGCTAGACCACGAATTCTCGAAAAATACAACAATGTGCTCCTATCACAATGAAACTTAGCAAATGAGAGAACAGTATAGAACACCCTATGGTTGGCCTCGGACCAGGAATGTAAGCAATATAATGGAATTGTTTTATTTAATTGTTTGTTTTTTTGTTGTTGATTAGTGGAATAAAATGAGATGATTCATTCTTATTTCTATGCTTGATTTATCACGGTATTGTGGATGCTAAACAATGAATGATCTACAAAACTAAAACATTCTTAGAAAAATCATTTTGTTCAGGCTGGTTGCTTTGTCAGGTTCTCGAATATCACTAAACCGACTTGATATATACAGTACACTTACCTCGAACCATTTAGCTTGCATGGTTCGTCTGGTTTATTTGGCTCATATAACTTGCTCCATTCATTTGGATAAATATTAGGCTTCTTGGTAACTCCCCTCTAATTTTGTAGCATTGGTCTCAACAATTATTTCCTATCTAATTTTCATTGTAATTAACATTTTATTAAGTTTAATTGGCAATATATAAACTAATAAATGTTACTTGTTTCGCTTTATTTTTTTCCCCACCTCTAATCAAGACCTTATGAATGCTGATTTCAAATCTAGGATTTTTTTTTAATATATATAGATAATTTCAAATTTTTAAATATTTATTATCTATTAAATATGGTTAAGCTATGAAACAAGATATAATTTGGGTGTTTAATAAGAATCAGTTGCCACTATTTATTGGAGTAAAAGTTAATATCATTCATCTCCAGTGGACTAATATCATCGGCTTTATAGTAAAATACACATAGATAAACTATGATGATAATATTTTATCTTAATACAACAATTTTTTATAAGGTTATATATCCAATGAGATATTTTATCTCTGTTGAAAATTAATCTTAAGATTTATTTGAGCAACATCGTGTAAGTACCCATCATGTCAATATCTGCCTCCGAGACACGATTGAGTTGGTTAATGCGGGACAGAGTTATTATCACATAGCAAGAGTTTGAATCTCGGTAAAGCTGAGGGACAAAAAAAACCCTCCCTGTACTGACCAACTAAAATTTCTCGATTTACCTTCTCACATATGGTCATGAGGCTGACCGTGTGGGGTCATTAGGATGACGGATTTCACTTTTATGTCAATCCGTATAGACACAATTCATGTTCCATATAATTCGAACAATCTTCCTCATTGTAATAGTCTCCTACTTTCATATCAAGATTCGACCTCTTGCTCATTATAGTAATATCTATCTTGTAGTAGTTAACTTAACCTTGCCCCGAAGATACGAGGATACAATTCATGTTCCATATAATTCGAATAACCTTCCTACCCCGCTCTACCAGATTCCTTAGCAAATCAAATTGCACGGGCCACAGTATGAGTTGGATGACCACCTGCATGATTTGGTCGTGCAGTGTCCACGACAGAACTCTCTTCAGATCTACGTTGTTCAGGTTGATTTTATTAGTGACCTTTTTGTAATGTTTAAATCAAGTGCATTGTAGCAATTTTAATTTTAACAAGACAAGGGACGTGTTACACGCTTGGACTTCTAAAAGGCAAAATGGTTTGTTAAATCAAGGTTTTGTGAAGTATTGGTGATGCTAGATTGCTACTGCATGAGTCACCATATTTTTGGATTTACTTCATCAATAAATTGTGAGGTTAGACCAGCTATCTTGCAATTAGTCAGCTACCCGGTTAAAAAAATTTAGATCAAGTGTTGCCCTTTAAGTTCAAATAACCTTAAAGGCACACATAAATTACAAAATAAGAGTTCTCATACGAATTGGTGAAATTCAAATAGCCGTCACCTCAAGAACCAATATCACTTTGGTCATAAATCGTTTTGGCAGTATACTTCTTGTCGACATGGTTGATCTTTTTATCAAATCTGAAAGGTATGCATTATAGTTGATCTATTATGAAATGAAACGAAATGAAGTTATAGTATTCATTTGATTTTTTTTTCTTGGATTCTATTATTCCAAATGATCTAAAATACCATATAGACTTTTATGGTGTATGAGGATTAAATCCGAGTTTAAAATCATTTGAGTAATTGGAACACACAAAATTAATAAAAAAAAATGAGCTCATCCATGCCTTTGGACAATGGTGCAGCAGTTAAGTCCTTCAAATAATTAATTAGATGAATCCTAATGGTGCAGTTAAGTCCTTCAAACAATTAATTAGATGAATCCTAATGGTGCAGTTAAGTCCTTCAAACAATTAATTAGATGAATCCCAACTGCGATTCGCTGTAAAGATTTTTCTCTAATGAAATGATATTCTAAGAATGATGATCGTTTGGATAAGTTTTTGGGAGTACTTTCTAATTTATTTTAATGGTCAATGAAAATTTTTCATAAGACCGAACATATTATCTTTAGGATTAATTGGTTCAAAAAAATTCGAGGTCAAATGATCGCATCCATTTGACCAAATTATAATATCTAAAACAAATTTAATGTGTACATAGTAATTTAAATCAGAAAATTTTCATGGAGATCCAACTAGATAGATGATTAACATTTTTAAGTTTATTTCTTATGAAATAATCTCTTACAGTACATCGTGAGATTCAAATTTTATATCCTTTGATTATCTATTAGAGTCCCACTCGGCCCATTGCCTAGGGGCAATAATTTCATTTCTTATATATCAGAATCATTATGACTGTTTTGAAAATAAAGGACTATTGGAAAAGCCCCAATATGATTTTGTAGTTAAATTTATGAAAGATAATGTGAAACAATTATTTTATAAAATAACATGACGCAGATGGTTGGGGGATCTCTTGGTCCGCATGTTTTGTGGACCAGGTCCGAAGGTCACCCTCACTAGTGAGCAACCATAACCTGGTTATCTGTCCATCATTGATGGCCTTAAGGCGGCTTTCGGTCATCCGCCCCTACTTGAGTTATAATCTAGGGGCACAATAAACTTAAAGAGGGATTACAATCAATTGTGATCGGATCGTCGTTATGCTCCGATCATAATTCCATATGATCCATCTCTCGGTCCACATTTAATGGACCAGGAGATTTGGTCTCCAGATGGTTACACTCGCAGATGCTCTCATAAACCTGCCAATAAAAAAAATTCCAAGAACAAAGTCATTCGTAGACCTTCAATTACATCAAAGTTATTTCCAAGTTATTTCCTCATTGTTTCCTGACATTTTTTTTAATAGCCTAAGAGGAAATGCCGAGTGTTTTGACATCTTCTCATATAATGGCAAAAGGCGTGTTTAGTTCACCCAGGAGAGAGGAAGAAGGGGAACGTAGGGAGGGAGAGGGAGAGGGATAGAGGACGCTTGGAAGATTATGCAATTATGGCAGTAGGAGCATCGGGAAATAGAGATTTTGAAGTCCCGTTGCGACAAACGAGAGTACAGGAGGATTGTTCTCCTAAATTTTTTGAAGGCACTCATTATCAGTGATCCCGAAACTGATAAGACAGTCGCTTCCATGAATATCCCAGTTAGTTCCTTTAGCTATCCTGATGGCCTCGAGGGTTTGGCTCATTTACTTGGTAAGGGTTTAATGAATTTATCTTTTGCTTCGAAAGTATCCAGAAATGTCTTCAGGCACATCAATATGTTGATGGCAATGATCGAGCAGGCAGGTTTCGGTTGAAGTCTGTTGCGATTTGAATGTATCAAACTAGTGAAATACTGAATTGAGGCATGCAACACTAGCAACCAAGTCTCGTCCTACAAGATATGGTTGACTATATGAATCCTTCTACGTCATTGAGTTTTATTCATACTATATCATCATGTATATTTAAATAAATTTTATCTAATTTTATTGTTGCTAATCAAATCTTTATAGATTTTTTTTTTCTCATTTAATATGGGCATTTATTATAATTTCACATCTATAAACTGAGAGACATATAAAATATAAAATATAAAATATAGGAGCCACAATTTATTGAAAATCATGTGAAAGGTCTTTCGAAGAGTGGCCTGACCAATGCCGGTCTAAGTGCTTTTCAGGTCTTCTCATCCTCATTGACAATTTTTGGAGAGTGTGCACATCAGCCTATTCGCTAATTGGTGACATCCATGGTATTTGGCCGGGATAAATTGGCCTTGTCTGTGGGAAACTCTGAGCTAAAATGTTGTAATGGCTAACACTAGAAGAACTATTAACAATTGTGACTCCGTCGGAGAAAGAAGCTGCAGTGAAGCAATGACCATGACACAAGAAGACATCAATCAACTGATCTCCAAGGCGGTACAAGAAATACTGCGACAACACCCATTCCTGCAATCGCCATTACTGGGAGCCCTTACTCCCTTAGCAGGAGCACCTCGGGGAAGATGTTACCACTCTACATAGGGGTTTCGCCGATTATCGTTTAAATCAACAAGGGTGCAGTCATTATGGGCGAAGAATCGCATAAGTCATGAGTAAGAGAGATGCCTCCTTACGACCGTAAAGGAAAGATGTCAGCCTTCAATGATGGAGGTGTCCGAGGAATGCCCTTCTTTAGAGAAGTCCTCAAACAAGAATTGTCTGCCATTTTCGATAGTCGTAACTGGGCGAATACATGAGTCATCAGACCTAGAAGATCATTTGTTTCACTTGGAGAATGCTTCCTTGCTACATCAATACACGGATGATATTAAGTGTCAAGTCTTTCTGACTACCTTGTTAGGATTTCCCCAATGGTGGTTCAATCAGTTTCCAGCCTCTTCCATTAATTCCTTTGATGACTTTAAGACCGCTTTCCTGCATCAATTTGTTAGCAGTAAAAGGTATCCAAAGACACCTCTTAACTTTTCACCATAAAGCAGAAGTCTTGAGAATCCCTTTGAGAGTACATTCAGCGATTCAATATTGTTATTTGGAATGTCTCTTCAACACCTTCAAAGATGTTAACCAGCGCCTTCTCCCAAGGTCTCGTAGATGGAGATTTGATCGCTTGTGAAGAAGCCTTCGGTGAACTACGAAAGGCTATTGGAATGGGTTGAGAAATACTTACACTTTGAAGAAGCCCAGCTTGCATTCAAGGGCGACACCATCACAACCCGTTAGCCGGACAAGAAGCCTCTTCAGCCTCCACCAAGGAACAAGATCCCTTATCAACTCCTCAACTATGTCCCAACTCGTAGAGATGAACGAGCGTTGCAAGCTGTAGACTCGGCACCCCATCCGCGGAGGAGCCGAGCCAACCACACCAGGAGAAGTTGGTCTGCTTCTGTACTTATCAACAATTGTACGCTCATGACACTCAAGAGTGTAGTCAGTCGGGTCATAATGGAACGACACCAAGGAGGGAGCACTTCACTCACAACTATAAAACGTACACCTGTCAAGTACACTATACGCGATGACTCGGGAGATCGATTGAACCAGCACAGAGTTGATTCGATCCCTAGACGAGAGCCAGAACCACCATGGTACCACTCCCCAGATCATCGTAACCACTGTCGAGACAATTGCAAAGATAATCACCGAGATCATCAAGACAACATTGCCCATCGAGGTGACATTAACATGAACTCATGTGGCTCCATTGATGGGGAATCAAACCAAGCCAAGAAGGCTCATGGACGAAGGTTGGAGAATTACAGTGTAGAGGTCGAGAGAGCGATCCTCAATTGGCCCATGAAAAGGAGGAAGCTCAAGTCATACCGGGCTAGCCCGACCATGCCACTCATATAGTGGCCAACTTGGAAACTGTGGTTAAGGAAAGACTGATCACCTGTCTCATCTGCAACATGATGTTTTTGCTTGCTCACCTCACGAAGTCACCGGCGTGACAACCGCTATGATGGAGCATCGCCTTAACATCTTTCCGGAGTCTCGGCCTATTCGGCAAAAGAAGCAATACTTCACACTTGAACAAGATAAAGTGATTCACAATGAAGTTACCAAGCTCTTGGAGGCAGGACATATCCGTGAGGTTCAATTCCCATCTTGGATGGCGAACATGGTCCTGGTCTCCAAGCCAGGAGATAAGTAACGAGTTTGCATTGATTTTCATGACCACAACAAAGCCTGTCCCAAAGTCTGCTATCCGCTCCCTAGGATCGATCAACTAGTGGACTCAACCTCAGATTGCGAGTTCATTTGCATGCTTGATGCATATTAGGAATATTATTAGATCCCTTTGGCCACGGAGGACCACAAAAATATTAGTTTTGTTAGGATCCATTGGTCGGCTAGAAGGGGGGTTGAATAGCCCCTGCACAAATACAAAAACAAAACAAACCTTTCTCGGACTTTAAAGGAACACTTGCATTAAATAAAATAAGAAATAAATTGAAAGACAGAGGCTCGGATGATTTACTTGGTTACAACCGGGGAGGTTGTTAATTCATGGAAGTGAATGTGCACTAAAGATCTCCTTCAGGCGGAGAAGCCTCTTTACAACAATGAAAGCTCAGAAAGGAAGAAGCTAAACAAAACAGAAAAGCTCACAAGTGTTGTATCAAAAATTACTTGTTGTTCTTTAGCTTCTGGACCAAGGCTGTATTTATAGCCTTGGTCGGGGCGCCTGGAAGGGTTCCAGGCGCCTGGAGTGGGATAGAATTCTATCCCCGATGTGTCGGTCAACGACGACGTCGAACATGATAAATTTTGGGTTCCGGGCGCTCGGAATGGGTCCGGGAATGGGTCCGGGCGGCCGAACCCTAAAAGTCAACAGAGTTAGACTTTTGCGGTCCAGACCCTCTGCTCCTTTGCTCGCCTTGGTTCGGGTCTTCTGCTCCGGTTCCACTAGCTTGGGTGATTTCGATCATCCGAAATAGGACTCACCCGAATCCAACTTTCGGTCTTCTCCTCGTGCAAGCTTCTGCTCTGGCTTCTTGTACCTCGGAATCATCGCATGCTTCCTTCTTGTCCGCCAACGTACTTTTCCACAGCTTCATCCCTCGAACGCATTGAGCCCGTCGGCACTCTCTTGTGCCGACCTTCTCGCTAGCTGCGTCTTTTGCTCCCCGAGCAATCTTTCGCTCCAACTTCTCATCCCTCGGAAACATTGCACGTTCATTCTCGTCCGCCGGCGTACTCTTCCGCAACACCTCGTCCCTCAGACTCACCGAGCCCGTCGGCTCATTCCCGTGCAGTCCTTTTCGCTAGTTGCGTCTTTTGCTCGACTTCCTGTGCTCCTAAGTTTTTGCACACTTAGACACAGGGTTAAACAGAACAGGACCTAACTTAATGTTGGGACCGATTATGTAGCTAGAGGGGGGTGAATAGCTCAGTGCGCTCGTCGTGCTCTTCGTTGCTTGTTTCTTCAAGATATGTAGCGGAAAATACAAAGAAACAAAATACACAATGCTAACAAGAGGATTTACTTGGTATCTACCTCACAAGAGGTGACTAATCCAAAGATCCACACACTCACGCATCCTCCACTATGAAGAACACTCCTTTGTGGTAACTACCAAAGGCGGAGAAGCCCTACAAGTTCACACTACAAGAAGAAAGGGAAAGGGAATAAAATACAAGCAAAAGCTTACAAGTTTACACAAGGAAAACCCTAACCCTAGCATTCTTCTTCAGCTGTAGATCTACCTCTTGACTTGGAAAAACCTCCAAGAACCTTCAAGAATTGGCGATCTGAACTTTGTGGAGAAGCTGTGGAGTTGCTTTGAAGATCGGGAGTGAACAGTGCAAGATCTTCTAGTTTTACCGAAGGAATCGCATGCTAACGGCTTAATACGACGCCAACGGTCGGATCCCGATCGATTGGATTGCTCCCAATCGATCGGGGAGGCTTTGGATCGATCGGTCGATCGATCCAGAGCGCCTCTGTGCTGTCGGGAATTGCCTGGATCGATCGGCTGATCGATCCAGGGCTTATTGCGCAGAATTGCACCTCCCAATCGATCCACTGATCGATTGGGGGCTCTGGATCGATCGGTCGATCGATCCAGAGTTGTTTTGTGCGATTGCGAGCCTCTCCCAATCGATCCACCGATTGATTGGGAGGAAGCTTGTCGTAGGGACTCACCCAATCGATCGGCCGATCGATTGGGCATGAGCCAATCGATCGGCTGATCGATCTAGCTCCTTGATTTTGCCCAAAATCAAGTCCAAAGCCCCCTAAACCAACATCTGGTCACCTATGACCTGTTGGTACATCATGTCTAGCATACAGTCATCCTTGACCTGCTAGAACTCGCTCACAAAGTGTCCGGTCAATCCCTTTGACCCACTTGGACTTTTCTTCGTGCCAAGTATCCGGTCAATCCCTTTGACCTACTTGGACTTTTCCTCCTCGTGCCAAGTATCCAGTCAATCCCTTTGACCTACTTAGGCTTCCCAACACCAGATGTCTGATCAACCTTGATCTATCTGGATTTCCTGTGCCTGGCTTCACTCACCAGGACTTCCAACTGCCTAGCTTCACTCACTAGGTCTTTCCCAATTGCCTGGCTTCACTCACCAGGACTTCCAAATGTCTAGCTTCACTCACCAGGATTTTCTTCTGCCTAGCTTCACTCACTAGGTCTTTCTTCTGCCTAGCTTCACTCACTAGGACTTTCACAATTGTCTGGCTTCACTCACCAGGACTTTCTTCTGCCTAGCTTCACTCACTTGGTTTTTCTTCTGCCTAGCTTCACTCACTAGGACTTTCACCTGGTTTCACTCACCAGGATTTTCCTTCTGCCTAGCTTCACTCACTAGGACTTTCACTTCTGCCTAGCTTCACTCACTAGGTCTTTCCACAACTGCCTAACCTCCCAGTTAGGACTTTCACCTGGCTTCACTCACCAGGATTTTTCAGTCAACCTTGACCTACTTGACTCTTCTTCATAATCTCCCCACATGAACAATTGCACCTGCAATCTTCATGTGTTGTCTACATGTATTGTCAAACATTGAAACTCAAACATAATGACTCGAGCTTGACCCAATTCAAGCTCAGTCAACACGGTCAACCTTGACCTGTGGAATATTACACCAACAATCTCCCCCTTTTTGATGTTTGACAATACCACTTGTAAGTTAGGCTAATCACATAGCCTAAACCTTCTTCATGCCACTAGGGAATGAAGACGTAAGTTAAACCCTTCATTCTCCCCCTAAGAGGGCAAACTCTCTCTTAGATAATGAAAGCCTAACTTAAACCCTACATTCTCCCCCTAAGAGGGCTAACTCCCTCTTAGATAATGAAAGCTTAACTTAAACCCTTCATTCTCCCCCTATTGACACACATCAAATTTAAACTCTCCACCTGAAGAGTTACCCCTCGTTGTTTACAACTTCACTCGTTGCTCACAACACAATATGAAGGTCTCATACCCTTCATTATCATCCCATGCTCATTCATGAGCATGCACCATTTGAACAATGAAGATATCCACTCTCCATTGTAGTCAAATGCCCAACCTTGAGCATTTTCACGACAGAAGGTTAGCCACCTTCCAAGGTGTATGAAAATTAGATTTTCATGTCCTTAAAGAATAACTCCCCCTAAAGACATGCACGTAACTTCTGTCATTGCACCAACAATGACTTGAAATCCCTAAACCTTTAGGAAACCCAAAATTAGAAGTTTTGAGATTCATAAATTCAATAATGAAACCAAACCTCAACCTAAACTTTGACTTAGTCTTCCTTAACCAATCCATCCTTGTTTTCATCATGAAAACTCCCTTTAAATGTGTATAAATATGTTTTGAGGGGTTTAAAATGGTTACCTAGACTAAAGATGGTTCAAAATGCTGAAATCAGGCTTTACCAGCCAAAATCAGCATTCCCAATCGATTGGAGTTGGGTCCCAATCGATTGAACCTTCTTGAATCGATCCACTGATCGATTCAGGAGGGCTGGATCGATTGGTGGATCGATCCAGGAAGCTTCTATTCGCAAGAATCTTTCTCTCAATCGATCGCCCGATCGATTGAGACCCTTCAATCGATCGGCTGATCGATTGAAGCTCTGAAAAAGCTGAAATTCCATTTCAGTCAATTTCAGAAACCCCTAGAAAAATCTACAAAATTCCAAAAATCATAAAAATTGTTGTAGACATTATTTAGGGCATATAGTATCATGGAAAAATAGTTTTCTAAGAAAATACTTTATATTTTCAAAAATTGACACAAACTTGAAAACTTACAAAAACTTTAGTGTTTTCTTCAAGTTTGTGCTCAACTATTCAATGATGATTACTATCAAAAGATAGCCTTCACCAAGGTTTTCCAAAAACATTTTAAAATGATTTTCAAAACCAATATCCAACCATGTTCCTTGGGCTCAATGCACATGACTTGTGCATTAGCTTTCCCAATGATTGGAAAACACATAACTATGTGTTTTGATGAACTTAAAACTCAAAAGAATGCACTAAATCAACATCTTGAGTTTTGTTCATCATCCTAACATCTCACTTGTATTTAATGTGTACGAACCCATATACAAGTCACCTTATAGTTCTTAGTGAGATGTAAACTTTTGGTTTTGCTCTAATCTAGGGATCATGCATATCTACCAAGGTATTTTGAGGTTATGAACATCCACCAAGGATGTTATTTGTTAATAAATGTCATTTGTCCTTAAATTGCACGGAATTAAAATGATGCATGATATGTTATGACATACATCAAAAAGAAATAATTTTCAAAAGAAAACTTCCAATAACTATATGATGTATGTATGACATGACATGGTATTTTTGTATTTTTCATAATAAGGTATGAATGCCAAAGCAAATAAATATGATGTCATGACATATAAAAGGCAAACAATCATGGAAAGTTTTAGCATAAATAAAATACCTAAATTACCTATCTAAGTATCCTAAAACCTTGGCTAACTTAAAATTTAAGTCATAGATTGCCCTTAAGTCCCTAATACAATGTCAAACTCTCAACTTGACATTTCTTTTACTCTTAATTTGTTGTGCCAATTGAAATTAACTATATTCTTCAAATTTTGGCACAATTTACTCCTTCAAAGAGTAATCATCTGAGTTAAGGCATAAATTGCCTTTAATTTCCTAAGAACATACCAAAATCTCAACTTGGTAGTTCTTATTATTTTCCCAATTTGTGTCACTTAAAATATCATCCAATTTCTCAAATTGTAACACACTTTACTCTTCCCAAGAGTAAACAAAATCCATATCATTTTCAAGAGTTAATAATAACCTTGAAAATGCTCTTAGAGTGCCAACTTCATCATGATTGGATTAACTACCCTTTCAATTTGAGTTGACACTCTCTAATCCATTTATGGGGTAGAGAAAATGCTCCTAGGAACCCAAAACCTATTGGTGCTCCTTGGATGCTCTAGGTATTCACCAGGGATAACCTCCCTAGATACCTTCCTAGTGACCTTGTTAGGCTTCTTAGAAGCCTTGGTCACCTTCTCTAGGTCAACCCTAGGGATTCCATCCCTTGTGACATTGTTAGTGACTTTCTTAGACTTCTTAGAAGTCTTAGTCACGTTTATTGCAAAAATACTTCTAGGGATAACTTCCCTTGTATTTTTGACTTGACCATTTGACCTAGAGTTGGTTCCATAACTATATGGAACCCTATGGTAAGAAATTACATCCTTCTTAGCCTTAAGTTTGTATCTCAAACCTTTATGGTCATTGGATGACTTTTGTTGTCCTAAACCTAGGTTTTGCTCATTTTCCCTTTTAGGATATTTTCCATCCTTTTTAGGGTCTTTTCCATTTTATCAAGTCTTGACCTCAAGACTTGATTTTCTTTCCATAAATCCTTAGTTTTTGATTTTTCATTAAGTCCATGAGCATTTCTATTTTTAGGCTTATAACTAAAATCTTTAGAGTTATTGCCTAAATTCTTATCTACCTTCCTAACCCTAGGTGTGGTAGTTTTAGCATGAAGAGTCATATGATTTCCCTTAATGCTATCATGCTTCCTATGTTTATGGTAAATAGCATTAAAATGATAAAAATTAGAACTATCATGCTTTTTACCATTATTCAAGGGAGTAGGCTCAATAAATGATACCTTTCTTTTTACCTTGGAGGCTCTCCCTTGAGTTGTGCTTCCTCCATGAGCCTTGACCGCTTTCTTCCCCTTGGGACATTGGCTCCGGTAATGTCCCTTTTGATTACAAGAGAAGCACACAATGTGCTCCTTTGTCTTCTTTGTTCCGGGGACGATCTCCTTGGGCTTCACCTTGCCCTTTAGTGTCACTTGGCTCTTCTCCTTGGCCAATTTGGGGCACTTGCTCTTGTAATGCCCTTTTTCCCTACACTCAAAGCAAATAATGTGATTTTTATTTTTAATTGAACTAGTTATACCTTCACGTGTAGGGATGACATCTTCTCCTTTGGATCCGGAGGTAGAGGCTTCCTCTTGATCCGAAAGTGATACTCCTCTAGTAGATTTGACTTGTCTTGTGGAGGTGGAAGCTTCTTCATCCTCTTTTCCTCTTGACCCGGATGTGGAGACTTCTCCTTCTTCTTGATCCGGTGTCAATGAAAGTTGCTCCCCCTCAATCCTAGAGGTGGAGACTTCTTCATCTTCGTCTTGTATATGGAACAAAGAGTATGCTCCCTCTTTGCCCTTTTCATTGAATTCCTTTGAAGATGAAGTTTCTTGGACTTCTTCTTCGGAAGTTGAGCATCTCTCAACCTCGGAGTCCTCTTCCTCTTGATCTTGATCCAATGAGTCACCCTCTTTGGATTCTTCTTGGTTTGATACAGTGGAGGGGATCTCATGAATCTTTGTCAACTTGCTCCATAGCTCTTTGGCATCCTTGAATTCTCCAACTTGAGCCAAAATATTGCTTGGCAATAAATTGACCAAAAGCTTGGTCACTTTATCATTTGCTTTGCTCCTTTGAACTTGCTCTTGACTCCATTTGCTTTTCTTGAGAGGCTTGCCCTTGGAGTTTGTTGGAGCTTCAAAACCTTCCATAAGAGCAAACCATTGCTCTATCTCCATCATCAAGAAATTCTCGATCCTTGATTTCCAAAGATCGAACCTTTGAAATAAATGATGGAGGCACCCTTGTATTGAATCCAAGTCGGTCTTGGAATTCCATTTGAAGTTGAGCTTCTTGTGATGAAGTCTTCGACTTATAGAATTGCTCCAACTTCTTCACCCTCTAGCTCTTTTCCCTTTCCGACGATGATTCCGGTGAAGAGCAACCTTGCTCTGATACCACTTGTTGGGACCGATTATGTAGCTAGAGGGAGGGTGAATAGCTCGGTGCGCTCGTCGTGCTCTTCGTTGCTTGTTTCTTCAAGATATGCAGCGGAAAATACAAAGAAACAAAATACACAACGCTAACAAGAGGATTTACTTGGTATCCACCTCACAAGAGGTGACTAATCCAAGGATCCACACACTCACGCACCCTCCACTATGAAGAACACTTCTTTGTGGTAACTACCAAAGGCGGAGAAGCCCTACAATTTCACACTACAAGAAGAAAGAGAAAGGGAACAAAATACAAGCAAAAGCTTATAAGTTTGCACAAGGAAAACCCTAACCCTAGCTTTCTTCTTCAGCTGTAGATCCGCCTCTTGACTTGGAAAAACCTCCAAGAACCTTCAAGAACTGGCGATCTGAACTTTGTGGAGAAGCTGTGGAGTTGCTGTGAAGATCGGGAGTGAACAGTGCAAGATCTTCCAGTTCTACCGAAGGAATCGTACGCCAATGGCTTAATACGACGCTAACGGTCGGATCCCGATCGATTGGATTGCTCCCAATCGATCCAATCGAACGGGGAGACTTTGGATCGATCGGTCGATCGATCTAGAGCGCCTCTGTGCTCTCGGGAATTGCCTGGATCGATCGGTTGATCGATCCAGGGCTTATCGCGCAGAATCGCACCTCCCAATCGGTCCACTGATCGATTGGGGGCTCTGGATCGATAAGTCGATCGATCCAAAGTTGTTCTGTGCGATTGCGAGCCTCTCCCAATCAATCCACCGATCAATTGGGAGGAAGCTTGTCGCAGGGCATGAGCCAATCGATCGGCTGATAGATCCAACTCCTTGATTTTGCCCAAAATCAAGTCCAAAACCCCCTAAACCAACATCCGGTCACCTATGACCTGTTGATACATCATGCCTAGCATCCGGTCACCCTTGACCTGCTAGAACTCGCTCACCAAGTGTCCGGTCAATCCTTTTGACCCACTTGGAATTTTCTTCGTGCTAAGTATCTGGTCAATCCCTATGACCTACTTGGACTTTTCCTCCTCGTGCCAAGTATCCAGTCAATCCCTTTGACCTACTTGGGCTTCCCAACACCAGATGTCTGATCAACCTTGATCCATCTGGATTTCCTGTGCCTGGCTTCACTCACCAGGACTTCCAACTGCCTAGCTTCACTCACTAGGTCTTTCCCAATTGCTTGGCTTCACTCACCAGGACTTCCAAATGTCTGGCTTCACTCACCAGGACTTTCTTTTGCCTAGCTTCACTCACTAGGTATTTCTTCTGTCTAGCTTCACTCACTAGGACTTTCACAATTGCCTGACTTAATTCACTAGGACTTCCAAATGTCTGGCTTCACTCACCAGGACTTTCTTCTGCCTAGCTTCACTCACTAGGTCTTTCTTCTGCCTAGCTTTACTCATTAGGACTTTCACCTGGCTTCACTCACCAAGATTTTCCTTCTGCCTAGCTTCACTCACTAGGACTTTCACTTCTGCCTAGCTTCACTCAGTAGGTCTTTCCACAACTGCCTAACCTCCCAGTTAGGACTTTCACCTGCTTCACTCACCAGGATTTTCCAATCAACCTTGACCTACTTGACTCTTCTTCACAATCTCCCCACATGAACAATTGCACCTGCAATATTCATGTGTTGTCTACATGTATTGTCAAACATTGAAACCCAAACATCATGACTCGAGCTTGACTCAATTCAAGCTCAGTCAACACGGTCAACCTTGACCTGGGGAATATTGCACCAACACTTAACTTATTTGATCACATCAAAACAACCTTGAGGTACCAGTAATCTCTCCCATTTTACTGTGAGCAACCCAAGTTAAGTTAGGGTAAACAACTATAAATTTAAAACAATAAATTTTGCAATAAACAATAAATTTTGTAATAAAGTGCAAAAAGTAAAATAAAATAAAATTTAAGCTACCTCCCCCTAGACTTAATTCTCTCTTCTCCCCCTTTGATCACATAAAAAATGGGGTACCAAAAAAAATCTAAGGATACATTTTCAAAACAAATAAGTGAGTTTAAACTCTGAATTTATCAAGTTAAAATGACTTGGAAAAATTTGTGAATCTTAAACACAAGTCTAAGAGAATAAAAAAAATGAAAGTGAAAAGCTTTAAGTCAATTTTTGAAATCGTAAAATATTTTCTGAAAAATAGAGCATGCATTTTGACAGAAGAAAATATATTTTCAAGATTTATAAAATTATGCATTTAGATAAACCTTTAAAGCAATGGTATAAAGCAATTATATTCACCTAAGTAGAATATATGACAAATATTTAACGCAATTAACTGCTTTATCAGTAAGTCCTTTAATATATATATATATATACATATTTTCAAGAAAAAGTTCTTTTTAACTTTCCAGAAAGATTTTCTTAGTTAGCATGGATAACTCTTGCGAGATAATTGAATTTTTTTTTTTAATTCCTCTTTCTAAAAAAATGGGATTCAATTCAAACAATTAAACTCAAATAGAATTTTTGTAGTTTTTAAAAAAAAATTGCAAAAAGAATAATACTAGCATAATCTTGAAATCAAAAAATAGATTCCTTTCTACCGGATTAACAAGAAAATTTTAAGTTATTGCCAATTCTCTAAGTTTTACATTGTGATATTTAAATTTTCATTTTACTCTATTATAATTTCTCAAATTTGAAGCATAGAATTTTGAACATGCAGAAAATTTTAAAATTTGTATTTGTTTCTTTAACATGTCATTTTCTATTTTTAGTTTGTTGAAATTCTTTAATCGGCAAGTTGTTGCTAGAGTTTCTTTTAACTCACTATTCTTTGTTAATAAATTTTATTTTCAATTTCTAATTCGTAAAAATCTTTCGACAATATTTTGATCGAATTAAGAAATTGGTCAGGAGGTAGAGACCGTACATGACTTACCTTGTTGGCTGTTGATGCTCCCTCTGTTGAGCTGTTTTCTTCCGAAGACTCTCCCCTTTCATCAATGCTCATCTGCGATGAGCTTTCTATATCCTCAGGAAGGAATTCAACTGTTAGGGTTGTCCCAGCAATTTCCTCGGTCTCGGATTCTTCTAACGATGGCTCGGTGTCCATCAAGGAGTTGGATTCGGCTTTAAATGGTTCTTCGTAGAGCTTCAAGAACTTTTCCCAAAGTTCTTTTATACTTTTGTATTTTCCGACTCTGTCAAGATCCTAGGCAGGTAGTATGCTCAGAAGGCGGGACTCAACCTTACCATTTGCCATAAAATCATTACGTTGCTCGTCAGTCCATTGATGCTCCTCAAGTTCTTCTCCTTCTTTGCTTTTGGCCATGTCAAAACCATACTTAATTGTTAGATAAATATTAAAATCAATTTTAAAATAAACCTCCATTAGCCACTTCCAAAACGCAAACTCCCCTTCGAACGTTGGTGGATAGATGTTAGCTCCGGTCATCTCGTTGCTTCAGTCGGCGGTTAGTCCTTCTGAGGCATCTTGACTCTGATACCACTTGTTAGGACCCATTGGCCGGCTAGAATGGGGGTTGAATAGCCCTGCACAAATATAAAAATAAAACAAACCTTTCTCAGACTTTAAAGGAACACTTGCATTAAATAAAATAAGAAATAAATTGAAAGACAGAGGCTCGGAGGATTTACTTGGTTATAACTAGGGAGGTTGTTAATCCAAGGAAGTGAACGTGCACTAAAGATCACCTTCAAGCGGAGAAGCCTTTTTACAGCAATGAAATCTCAAAAAGGAAGAAACTAAACAGAACAGAAAAGCTCACAAGTGTTGTATCAAGAATTGCTTGTTGTTCTTTAGTTTCTGGACTAAGACTATATTTATAGCCTTGGTCAGGGCGTCTGGAAGGGTTCCAGGCGCCTGGAGTGGGATAGAATTCTATCCCCGACTCGTCAGTCAACGACCACATCGAACATGATAAATTTTGGGTTTCAGGCGCCGGGACTCCGGGCCCTCTGCTCTGGTTCTGCTCGCCTCAGTCCGGGTCTTCCGCTCCGGCTCCGCTCGCTTGGGTGATTTCGGCCATCCGAAATAGGGCTCGCCCGAACCCAACTTCCGACCTTCTCCTCGAGCAAGCTTTCACACTGGCTTCTCGTACCTCAGAATGGTCGCATGCTTCCTTCTCGTCCACCAGCGTACTTTTTCGTAGCTTCGTCCCTCGGACGAACTGAGCCTGTCAGCTCTCTCCCGTGCCGACCTTCTCGCTAGCTGTGTCTTTTGCTCCCAGAGCAATCTTCCTCTCCAACTTCTCATCCTCGAAAACATCACACGTTCCTTCTCATCCGCTGGTGTACTCTTCCACAACACCTTGTCCCTCAGACACGCCAAGCCCATCGGCTCTTTCCTGTGCTATCATTCTCGCTAGTTGCGTCTTTTGCTCGACTTCCTGTGCTCCTAAGTTCCTGCACACTTAAACACAGGGTTAAACAGAATATGACTTAACTTAACTTTTTTGATCACATCAAAATAATCTTAGAGTACCAACAAGTTTTGTCACCTATGATGGAACTTTCTGTTATGCAGTTATATCGTTTGGACTAAAGAATGTAAGAACTACCTACCAATGACTTCTTCAAATACCAAATTGATCGCAACATCAAGGTCTACATGGATGACATATTGATCAAGTTTGCTCGGGCTAAGAACTTGATTAGTGAGGAGGCATGCAATACCTTATGAAGGCATGACCTTAAGTTAAACCTAGCCAAATGCTTGGTCGGCATCAAGAGTGCCCATTTCCTTGGCTACGTTGTCACCGAGTGAGGAATAGATGTTAAACCTGTCAAAGTTGAAGCCCTATTGAATATGGCACCCTCGAGAAGCACTAAAGAGATCTAAAGGCTAGTCCGACAAATTACTGCGTCATCATGGTTCACCTCTCAATCAGCCGCAAATAGCCATACATTTTTCAAAATACTACCCAAGGTATCCCGATTCTTGTGGGAGGAGAAGTGCGAACAAGTTTTCACTAATCTCACGACGTACTTGACAAACCTATCCATTTTGTCCAAGCCTATAGCAAGAGAACCTCTATGACTATACTTGTTAGCTTCTGAAGGAGCCCTTGACTCAGTCCTGGTGCAATAGGAGGACAACTTATCTATTTCTCGAGTCATCTATTAAAAGACACTGAAACTCGCTACACCATATCGGAGAAGCTGGGCTTGGTGCTAGTGCTAATTGACCATCGACTTCTACCTTACTTCCTCTCGCACCCATCACAGTGCTCACCAATAGCACCTTGGGTCAGGTGCTACCAATCCATAAGATTTTGGACGCCTGATAAATGAACCATTGAACTCGGCGAGTATGACATTCAGTACCAGCCGAGGATGGCTATCAAGGCCTAATCCTTAGCCGAATTTTTGACTGAAATGTCCGGTCCAGAGCCTCAAGAGACCTGGAAAATCTTTGTGGATGGATCGACCACCAAGAAGGGAAGCGGAGTCAGGGTATTACTCTTGTCCCGTGGACTTTGCAGCTGATTATAATACTCTACTTTCGTGCCTTAAATAATGAAGCCGAGTATGAGACTTTGTTTGCCGGCCTTCAGAAAATTAGGTATATGGGAGCCGCTTGAGTCATCATCCACTCGGACTCGCAGCTAGTGGCTCAGTAGTTCGAAGGCACCTTTGAGATTTGCAATGACCGACTTCGACCCTACATCTAGAAGTTAAAAGATGACTTTTAGCAAGTCATCCTACAAAAGGTGCCTGGCCAAGATGACAAGCGCCTTGGCAACTTGGGAGCTAGTGGAGCCCATAGCTTGAGACCAACTGATAGCTCACATGCCTCACTTGAGTGACTAGGCTGATTGGAGGACCCCCACATCTCTTTCCTCTAGCATGAGACTCTGCCCAACAACTCTAAGCAATCTTGGACACTCTCAAAAGGCAGTCTACGTGTTTCACCTTGGTGGGAGACACCTTGTACAAGCGTGCTTTTTCTTGCCCCTCCTTAAGTGCCTAAGTTCTGAAGACACAGACTACGCTATAAGAGAAATCCGTCAAGGTTGTTGTGGGAATCACACTGGAGGTTGAACTTTGGCGCGAAAGGTTCTCCTGCTAGCTACTTCTGGCCTACCTTACAAGCTGACACGTGGACACTTGTCTCAATTACCAGAAACATCATCCTTTGCCCCATCATCCCATTGAGTTGTCGAAGACTTTTACTGTATCGTGCCTCTATGACCAATGGGAATGGATATCGTAGGTCCTTTCCCAACATGACCTAACCAAAAGAAGTTCCCTCTAGTCACAGTAGACTACTTTTCAAAGTGGGTGGAAGCCGAACCACCGTCTTGGGCCACAGAGTATGTCGTCCTCAAGTTCTTATGACAAAATTTAATATGCCAATATAGCTTCCCTCGCAAGTTGGTTTCAGAAAATGACTGACAATTCCAAGATCGTAAACTCAAGGAATGATGCCAAGCCTTTATCTCAATCTATTATCCTCAAAGCAACGATCAAACAGAAGTTGTCAACGGTCAAACAACAGTTGTCATCCAACATGTTAAAGGAAGGCAGTTAGGTTGCTCAGTCAAGCCCTTGGTCGTCCTTAAACTCTTTCAAAAAGATCATCACCTTAGTCGCTATCTCACCCATGCATTACTCGGAAACACAATAAAGGCACACATTCAACACACGAAATAAGACATGTTAGGAAAAATACATATATTTTACTTCCAAATTTTCAAATGTTTATAAATGTAGGCGACACGAAGATAACTATAAAAAATGGAACAAACGGCTTGGTTCAGGAATAGTTTAGCATTTGAATATAGAGGTTTGAAATCATCAATCTAGCCAACTATTATAAGTAATTGAAAATCTGATCCCATGACAAATTAGAGAGAATAGTTGCTCCGGATCCCGTCTATTACTTCTCTGAGAACAATGAATAAGATAGAGGACTAGACACCAAGGTAAGGAGAACCAAACAACACATTGGTGTATAAAGCGTCAGGGCATTGTCCAGCTTCGATATCTGGACTGAAATTGCCGGCTTTGTTGGGTTTTCGAGCCACAAAAACCGCTTTTGTGTTGCGGAAACCCCGAAATCCCATGCCACCGGATCCGTGCGAATATTAAATTTTACATGTACAAATTTTCTAATCCTAGATCTACACTAGATCTACATGGTAGAGAAGTTATACCTTTGATGCGAAGCCCTTCGCTTATCCCACTCGTCCAAGGTTCGTCGGATCTCAAGGGTGTCAAGTGAACACCCCTCTATGTGCATCCACACGAACAAAAAGGTGGAGAAGAAATCTTAGAGTGTGCTAGCACCCTTGAAGGTTTCGGCCAAGGTGGAGGAGAGGGAGAGAAGAAGAAACAAGGAGGAAGAAGATGAAGCCTTGAATGAGTTCTCACAATTGTAACTCATGGAATCATGTGGTCGGCCACTTTAGAGGTTTTTAAACTCTATGGAATACCAAGAGTCACAACTCTTGATCTCCCTCATGAGGTGACACACACATGTACTATCCTTGATGATGTGGAACATCATCATTGGCCCACTCTATGCCAACTCACAAATGAGGTGGCATTGATCAAGTCAAACTTGACCTTTCATCTTCCCTTCTCAAGTCAAGTCAAACTTGACCTCTTCTCTCCCATGCTTGATCAAATCTAACCATTTGATTCAAACCAATTTAATTTAATGAATCTATATCAATTGAATTAAATTGACTCAATGAATCCAAATCTAATTAGACTCATTTAAACCATGAACCAAATCGAGTCCAACTCAATTAGCTTAATTAGGATTACTCTTAATCCAATTTGGTTCATCACATGAACCTAATCCTCTTGGTTCATCACATGAACCTAATCTCCATCTAATTGCTCTTTGTGTATGACCCTATAGGTTCTTGTAACGTTGGCAATGCTCCTAAACCCATTTAGAAGCATAAGTAATGAGCGGTATCTAGCAACACATCACTACTACCCAAGTTACAAGAATGTTGAGATCCAACATCACCTTGTGACTACTAATTGTGACTCTTCACAATATATGACAATGTCCTTCTATCCTTGACATCTAGATTGATCAATTTGAGGCATAGACAGTGTCATCCTCTGATCAATCTAAATCTTGAACTTCAAGTAGACTCACTATAAACAAATGAGCTCAATATCTCATATTGACTCATTTGGGCATGACCATGCACTTAGTGGTCTCACTCTATCAAGAATAACGATGTTACTCCCGTTATATAGGAGGGATAGATCTCATCTACATCACTCACATCGCTCTGCATAATTTGTTACATACCCAGTAATCGCTTTTATAGTCCACTCAGTTACGGGTGACGTTTGACGAAGTCAAAGTATGCAACTTCTTATGTAGGGAACCATGGTGACTTCAGGTCCAAGGACTAATAGTCAAACTAATAACCACATGAGAAAGTATATGACACTCATATAACGATCCATGATACTTTCTCATGGCGGGTCATTCAGTATACATTCTCCAATGCATACTCATGTGTCAACTTGATATCTCTATATCCATGACTTGTGAGATCAAGTCATCGAGTTGACCTACATGCTAGTCTCATCGCATTAACATTGTCCCTGAATGTTAATACTTGACTAGGAATGATTAAGAGTAGTGATCTCTATATCATCTCACTATCGATTCAACCAATCGATGATATAGATAAGAACCTTCTACTCAAGGATATTATTATACTTAGTTATTTGACACCAATACAAGTAAGTATAATAACCAAAAAATAAATGCTTTTATATACATAGGAATATGATACAATGAGTCCATACAACAATCATCATATGATTGGCTCTTGGGCTCTAACTAACAATCTCCCACTAGCACTAGTACCAATTAGTGTAGGCTCTAAGGCCCAATGACCTAGTGTGACCATCATCCTTTCTCTGTGCCAAAGCCTTGGTTAAGGGATCTGCGATGTTAGCCTCAGTGGGTACTCTGCAAATCTTCACATCTCCTCTATCGATAATCTCTCGAATGAGATGGAAGCGCCGTAGTATGTGTTTGGCCCGCTGGTGTGAGCGAGGTCCTTAGCCTGTGCAATTGCTCCATTGTTGTCACAATAGAGCTATATCGGATCGGCTATGTTAGGAACTACCCCAAGCTTAGTAATGAACTTGCGGATCCAAACTGCCTCCTTTGCTGCTTCTGATGCAGCAATATACTCGGCCTCTGTTGTAGAATTAGCAACTGTGTCCTGCTTCGAACTCTTCCAGCTCACAGCACTACCATTCAAGCAAAACATGAACCCAGACTACGATCTATAATCATCCTGGTCAGTTTGGAAGCTGGCATCACTGTAACCTTTTACAGTTAGCTCATCATCGCCTCCATATATCAAGAAATATTCTTTAGTCCTTTTCAAGTACTTAAGAATATTCTTGACTGTTATCCAGTGACTTTCACCTGGATCTGACTGGTATCTGATCGTCATGCTCAAAGCATACGAAACATCAGGACGAGTACATAGCATAGCGTACATGATAGATCCTATGGCTGAGGCATAAGGGATCGTATCCATGCGGTCTCTCTCCTCTCTAGAAGAGGGACTTTGAGTCTTCGAAAGACTCACACCATGTGACATCGGCAGAAATCCCTTCTTGGAGTTCTGCATGGCAAACCACAGTAATACCTTGTCAATATATGTACTCTGACTTAGGCCAAGCAATCTCTTAGATCTATCTCTATAGATTTGTATGACTAGAATACGGGTTGCTTCACCTAAGTCCTTCATTGAGACACAATTCCCTAGCCAAGTCTTTACAGACTACAGCAAAGGGATGTCGTTCCCAATGAGTAGTATGTCATCCACATACAACACAAGGAAGACAACTGTGTTCCCTACTACCTTCTTGTAGACACAGGATTCATCTTCATTCTTGATAAAATCAAACTGTTTGATTGCATCATCGAATCGAAGATTCCAGCTCCGAGAAACTTGCTTTAGTGCATAAATGGACTTATGCAGCTTGCATACTCTGTCAGTATGCTGTGGATCTACAAAACCCTCAGGTTGTGTCATGTACACATCCTCGTGCAGGTTTCCATTCAGAAACGTGATTTTGACATCCATCTGCCAGATCTCATAATCGTGGTATGCTGCAATAGCAAGCATGATCCGAATGAACTTAAACATCGCTACTGGAGAAAAGATTTTATCATAGTCAATACCATGAATTTGTTTGAAACCTTTAGCTACCAGACGACCCTTATATATAAGTCCATCCATGTCAGTCTTTCTCTTAAAGACCCACTTACAGCCAATGGGTTTAAACCCTTCAGGTGGATCAACCAAAGTCCATACTTGGTTGGTGTACATGGATTCCATCTCGGATCTCATGGCCTCTAGCCATTTCTTAGAATCTGGGCTCATCACAGCTTCCTGATAGGAGGTGGGCTCATTCTCAACGAGCATAGCGTCATCATGGTCAGACAAGAGAAATGAGTATCTCTCAGGCTGACGGTGTACCCTATCAGACCTGTGAAGAGGTAGGTCTACTTGAACTGGATGTTGTTCCTCAACTCCTTATGGAACAATCTCATCATCCACAACACTTTATGGTTCCAGTTCACCTTCCATCAAGGCTTTAGTGCTATGGTCTATATCCTGAACTTCTTCAAGATTGAACGTACTCCCACTAGTTTTTCTAGAAACAAAGTCCATTTATAGAAATACTCCAGTCTTAGCCACAACTACTTTGTGTTGACTGGTAATGTAGAAGTAATATCCATTCGTTTCCTTGGGATATCCAATAAAACAGCACTTATCAGATTTGGGTCCCAGTTTGTTCGAGACTTAACGTCGAACGTAAGCCTCACAATCCTAAATCCTCATAAAAGACACCTGGGCATCTCACCCAGTCCATATCCTATATGATGTTTTTACACTACAACAAAATTCCTCATAGACATCAGTGGAACAACAACAGTTTTAAGCAAAAACCGATGTCTTTGAGTATTTTATACCAGTTTTTCCAAAAACCGATGTCTATGAGCGCTGAATTTCGCTCATAGACATCGGTTTTTTAGCCGATGTCTATGAGCGCCTTTTTTTTTTGTTAATAGACACCGATTTTAACATCGGTTTTTAAAACCCGGTGTCTATGATAAATAAAATAATTTATTTTTTTCACTCATACTTAGCCAAAATTTACAACACTTCCCTCCAAACCTAAACCTATATCGCGCCGTCCTTCCCCTTGCTAGATCGACGCCCTCTCCGATCAAGATCAACACGCGACTCCCTTGTGAGGTCTGTGGAAAACGCCCCCTTCCTCTCCGATCAAGATCCTCTTTCCCCTTCTCTTCTCCTCTCCCTTCCGTCTTTGCTCTCTCACGGGTTGCTCCATCTCTTAGGGTTTCTTCTCCTCATTCTTTTTGGTTTCTGGTTTCTCCATCTTTTCCTCATGCTTCCTGGTGCTTAGGGTTTCTGCTCCTTCGTCGTCTGCACATTTTGCACCTCGCCTAGGGATCTTTCCAATGACGACGTCCTCGACCGCTTCTGCTCTCATTCTCGCCATCATCTTTCTGCTTGTCGCCCCCTTGTCACCTGGGAACTGCGCATCGACTGGAGAAGGTAACGCTCTCTTCTTCTCTTTCGGCGGGTCGGGGAAAAATTGGAGCTTCGCCACGGAGTTTGCCCTCTATGGCGATGCTGACATGAATAGCTCGGAGGTGAGGGTGACGCGTGCGGCGAACGAGAGCTCCGGGCTTATGATTTACTGGAAACCAGTCAGATTCTTCGGCACCAAGCCCGGGTTCTTTCCATCAGATTTAGGTTAATCACAACGATGACAATTTCAATAACTCTGATATGCTGTTATTTCCTCTCATTAATGTTCGCTTGCTGATCATGTATTTTCCCTTCTATTGTCAAAGAACTATTACATAGGTACAGCCCGAGAACTGTCTAGGTTGAATGGTGTTTGCAAAGCTCCAATCATACAACATTTCTCGGAATCCCTGTCTGGATCAACTACTATTAGAAACTTTGATCAGCATCAAAGATTTATAAACACTAATTTCAACCTATCAGATCAGTTTTCTAGACCAAAGTTTCACACAGCCGCTGCAATGCAATGGCTTTGCCTTCGTTTGGATATGTTGTCGTCAGTTGTGTTTGCTTTTTCTTTACTTTTCCTAATCTCCATGCCAAGAGGGGTGATTGACCCTGGTAATTTCCTAGCAGACAGTTCAATTCTATGTTATTCAAGTACATGTGATATTAATTTCTACCATTTTTGGGTTGGCATCCTCTTCCTCTCAGGTATTTCTAGCCTTGCTGTCACATATGGACTTAATCTTAATAAGGTACTAACTTGGGTCATAAGGAATCTCTGTCAACTTGAAAATCTAATGATATCTGTTGAGAGAATACTGCAGTACACGACCATTGACAGTGAACCACCTTTGTCAATAGAATCAAATAAACTATACTCAAGTTGGTCATCCAATGGAGAAGTTGAACTTCATAATTTGCAGGTACACGTGACACCAAACTTATGTAAAACTAGTTTTTTCTAGTTTCCTCCATGTAATTCTGATTTGTGACTTCTTCTTGTCGATTGTTAAGTGTAGATTTTTCTAGTTGTGGATTCTTTCCGACGATGGTTTGCTTCTCATCCTCAGCAGAGGAGAAAAATTGCATTCTTGGATTGATTACGATGGAGAATCGAAGAGAATAGAGGTCAGGCTTTGCCAGGATAAGGATCTGAAGGAAGCAGCCCCTTCGATCTCTCACTCTATCGATTTGTCTTACATGTTGTGGAGGGAGGCGTCCTGGGTGGGTTTATCTTCCTGGAGTGGCAATTCTAGTCATGGCAGTAGTATATACTCGTGGAATTTTACAGGGAAGAGTAAGCTCTGTACTTGCACAATTCCAGTTTATTTTGCATTAATGCTTAGCAGCTTCAGGCATTCATATGACTGATGATGAAAGCAAATTAATTGTTCTATAACATAAGTATAGGATTGTTATATCAAAAAATTCATGCTAAAAAAATTTAGTAAAAAATATTTATGGACTCAGTGCATCTTTTTTTAACTAATAAATTGTAAAATAGTTTCCTTGTTTCCCATTCTTTAGGTTATCCTTTGATTGTTACTGCTTCATGGCATCATGAATGTTTTGTTTGGTCTATTAAGTTGTTTGGCTGTGGTTAATTTCAGCTCCTGTTTGAAACAAGAAAATGGTTTTGGTGCTGAGTGAATAGGAGAAATACTAATATACATGTATCCTAATTATATTTGCCCCTTTCATGGAAATTACTATATATTTCTTGTTCCTATTTAACTTTTACAATTCATTTCTGATTATTTTTCATTGTGCGTTGTATTTGTTTGCCTAGTTCCTGTTTGCTACTTTGTAGACAAGTTTCAATTCTTAATCAGGATCGGACAGGATGTGCTGCATGATGTATTTAAAAGGATACTTCTTTCATAACTAGCATTTGGTTTCTAATTGAGTTTGGTTAGTTTTATTATATTTAGTATATCCCAACTGAGTTGCATTTAAATTATTTGTATAAAAGTTGATTTCCATTGATAATTAGCTAAAACATTTAAATAGTTTTTAAAATTATAATTAAAATAAATAATAATAATAATAATAAATTATATTGAACTAAATTTTAATTTGTCGTAAAAAATACAATAGCCTGGCTTCGTCACTGTTACATAATTGCTTCCTATTATGTACTTTGATTGGACAAGGAAAGTCTCCCATTTATAGTGTTTACTTAGAGGTACTTGGTTGCATGGTATGAAAAGAGCAATAGGAAAAAAAAATGGAATAACGGTGCTTGATTTGAGTAAGTAGTGATGGATCCAGCAGAATCAATCTTCCAAATATGGGATTACTTAGCAAAATGGGGTATAAAAATCTTTCTATTCTCATTTCACACTTCTATTATTCTTATTTTTATTACCATTCATATTCTTAGGACGGATTAACAGGGACACTGAGAATGAACATATTCATCTTTTACCATAATCATTTTCATTACCATTCATATTCCTTTCCAGAAAACAAGCGCACCCTTACCCTTCTCACAAATCATGGAAGCAACGTGATGTCAAATGGCATGGTTCAAATCCATTATTTAAAAGGCTCTCCATTGACTTGTTAAGGATCTGGTAAGTATTTTCTCGCCAATGGCATGTTGAGACCAGCTCGTCAAAATTGATGTCTAAGTTATTTACATCTCAATTCTATGCTTTTAATCTAAATGAAGAATTACGACAACATTTGGAGGTCAGTTAATAGTTATGGTGTTTGGCAACCATATTTATGATGATGATGATAGCATCTTGTTCTGCAGATTGATGCTCATATAGGCAGTGTTAATGACATTGCCTTTTCCTATCCCAAGATGACTCTCTCGATCATCACTTGCGGCGATGACAAGGCAATTAAAGTGAGTAAAACCATGTGGTTGATCAGTCAGAAGATTGTACAAGAAGAATTGTATGTTCTTAACAGGTTCCGTTGCATGATGAATTGGTGTGGGATGCTTCAACTGGACAGAAACAGTATACTGGACAGAAACATAATTATATATTTCTAGTGTTTCATTATTTCTATCTGTGAAGTTTTTCTTCTCAACTTCAACTGATGGTAAAATCAAAGCACTTGGTTCCAATGCAGTTTTTCTTCTGGATGCAGTTTACTAGCACTTGGTTCCAATGCAGTGCATAAACTCTGGCAGTGGCTGTGCGATGAACGAAATCCATCGGGCAAGGTCAGAAAGAAACAGTTGTAAGAAATTATCTATTTGCTATAAGCCTAGTGCTGATTGTTTGCTTTGCTTGTTCAGTCAACTGCATCTGTTGCTCCTCAGCTTCGTCAGCCACCAAATGGTATTCTTATGACCAATGAAAGGAGTGATAACAATCCAGAAGAAGCAATTGCTTGTATTGCTTTATCTAAGAATGACTCTTATGCAACGTCTGCATCAGGTGGAAAAGTTTCTCTGTTAAATATGAGGACTTTTAAGGTGCGTAGCCATGAATTGATTTTACTCTTGCTACCAAAAATGGAGAAACCAAACCGACTAAACCGACCAAATCGAAACATATCTTTCAGGTTATAACCACTTTTATGCCAACCCCACCGGCAGCCACGTCTTTAGCATTTCATCCTGAAGATAATAACATGATTGCTGCTGGAATGGAAGATTCTAGTATTTTGATCTATAATATTCGGATTGATGAGGTTCATAATCTCGTGCTTTCTATTTGTCAAACTATGTCGATTCATGATGCCTTCTATAGTTTGTATTGCTTTTGAAATTCAATAGGTAACTTCCTCTTTTGCATTACTTTGAAATCATTGTCTATAATGTCACTTTCTTTCAGATATTTTGAAGGTAAATGGATGTATTCAAGAACTCCAACTAAACAATTCAGGTATTGGAGATGAGGTTGTTTAATTTTACTTGTTGCAAGTTCCGGTTGTTTGTTTCTTGAGGAAGAAAATGATTCTTGATTCTGGTAAAGTCTGAATGCTAAATATGTTATGTAGGGTGCAAGGGTTATTGCAGATATGCTGAAAGAAAATCAAACTTTACGTGTACTGGAACTTAACAATAATATGATTGAATATTCTGTATGACCTTATTCTTGGGCAATCTTTCATGTTTTTTTATGAAATTCCTAGATCTTTTACACTTTGTTTCTGGTGTCCTTACTCCTTATTTCCATGTGAAATTTTATAGGGTTTTGCAAGTCTTGCTGGAGCACTAGTTGAGAATAAGGCAATTCGATCTATACATCTCAAGCTAATAAGACTTACACACACTTAGATTTTCTATCCATGCAGTTCTTTCTTGCAGATTTAATTTCTTCATCAGATCTGTTGGCTTTCCAGTATTTATTGATTGTACTACTTCTCAGCAATTATGTAAAACTATATTTCTTCTTGTTTAGGAAAAATAACACTTCTAGATATTGGCAACAATGAGATTGGTCCCAAAGGCGCCTTTAGCATCGCTGAGTTTGTTAAGAAAACTAAGTCCTTGCTATGGCTGAATCTTTACATGAATGACATTGGCGATGCGGTGTGGTTATTGACTATTGTTGCTTTATGCTCTGTTGCTTCACTTCTGAAACATAAATTATCATCTAAGATGCATATATATATCTCATTGGAAATCATATAAATGAATTGATGTTACTCATCTTTATTGCTACTGAGGAATTTATTTACTTTCCATGTACTCTTAGTGATAAAAGTGAATTTATTATTTGCAAACTAAAAGTGAATTTATTTACTTTTGATGTACTCTTAGTGGTAAACAGTTATGTCATTTGGGCCGACTACTAATGAATTGAATTTGAAAGATTAAATTACTGTTTATGTAGTTAGATTAAAATTTTTGGTTTGGATTATATTAAGTTCCCAGGAATGATAGATCTATCACTATATGATGTGGTTGAGATAAATGATGAATGTTTTTCTTTTTAAGCATTCCAATTAGTTATCTTGTTACCTGGTGCTCTTACTACTTTTTCAACTATGATTTTTAGTCTTGGTTTACTAATATATTATTTATGTGTTTTTACAGTTTACAAATCTCAAGTACTCCAGAGTTGAAATTGATGAAGTGCGGTTCGAGTGGGCTGAATGCATGCTAGATTACATTTGAAGTGCGGTTCTACCTTGATGTGTTATTAAAAGAATGTTCTACCTTGATTTTGATATCTATTAGCTAGCTTTTGATGTAAAAAGAATGTTTGGGTATTTTATGGATATTTTTGTAAGAAGATTATTTATATAATTTGTGAATATTTGTGTATTTTATGGATATTGTTGAATGAAGAATATTTGTATAATTTGTGAATATTTGTGTTTTTTTTATTATTGTCGGTTTTTCATTGTTTCGGAAATCAAATTTGTGCTGTTAAAAAATATACATATTACATCGGTTTTCCACCGCTGCAAAACTGATGTTATTAACTAATATTACATCGGTCATTTACCGCTGCCAAAACTGGTGTTATTAACATACAATATTACATCGGTTTTACACCGTTGATGAAACGGTGTCATTAAGTGATACTACACCGGTTAATAACCGATTCGAAGATCGGTGTCGTTAAGTGATACTACACCGGTTTTAACCCGATGTCTAAAATGGCAGACTTTTAACATCGGCTTCATAGACATCGGTCGAAAATGAAATAGACACCGGTGGAAAACCGATGTCTATGAAGGTTTTTGTTGTAGTGTTATCACAGCCTTGGATGGAACACGGTTGAGTATGAAGGCTGTTGTGTCCAGAGCATAGCCCCAAAGAGATATAGGAAGATCTGTGTGACTCATCATAGACCGTACCATATCTAATAGGGTACGATTCCTCCTTTCATATACACCATTCCACTGTGGTGTTCCAGGAGGAGTGCGCTGGGATAGAATCTCACACTCAGCTAGATAGTCACGAAACTCATGGCTAAGGTATTCTCCACCTCTATCTGATCGAAGCATCTTAATACTCTTGCCAAGCTAGTTTTGTACTTCATTCTTGAATGCTTTGAACTTTTCAAAGGATTCTGACTTATGTGTCATCAAATACACATAACCATATCTACTGAAGTCATCAGTAAATGTAATGAAGTACCTATAACCACCCCTGGCATCGACATTGCAAGGGTCACATACATCACTATGTATAAGTCCTAACAAGTCAGTCGTTCTCTCGCTGTGTCCACTAAAGGGAGTCTTGGTCATCTTGCCTAGTAGGCATGACTCGCATGTCTCATATGATGAAAATCAAATGAGTCCAGCAAACCATCTTTATGGAGCTGGGATAAGCGTTTGTCATTTATATGACCTAAGCGACAGTGCCAAAGATAGGTTTAGTTCATTTCATTTGATTTGAACCTTTTGGTATTTATGTTATAGATAGGGTTCTCTAAGTCTAGAATATAGAGTCCGTTCATCAGAGGTGCACTACAATAGAACATATCGTTTAAATTGACGGAACTGTAGGACCGTGAACGTTCGATAGAGGGGGGGTGAATATCGATTCGAGAATATCGAGTATAAGCACAGCGGAAAAGTAAAGTAGACACAGTGTTTTTTACTTCGTTCGGAGCCTGTGACGACTCCTACTCGAAGGCCCGTACTCCGTGAGTACTTTCGTTGGGCAATCACTATCAATTCGAATATTACAAAGTTAAGTACAAGAATTGACAGATAAAGAAAATACCGACAATAGAATTAAAACAGAACCAGCACTGAGTCGGAGAGCTTTTCGTGGCGTCGCAAGAGCACAGAGCAGCAGATCTTGGATTCTAAGTTCATATCGAAGCTCTACCCTTGCCCCTTCTTTTATATGAAGCTCAGGGTGCCCCGGATCCCTTCCAGGCGCCCTGGTGAGACGTGGCAGGTCCAACCAGTGAGCTCCACATGGCGACGCGCAATCAGGATAAAGTTTGCCTCCCGGGCGCCCGGACCTCCGGGCGCCTGGATTCCTTCCGGGCGCCCGGACCCTGTTTTCCCGCAGAATCCGTCCTGCAAGACAAACGTTAGTCCGGAGGCAAATATATATCCTGTAAAACAGATTGTTAGTACAATTAAAGTTCAACAAAGTAATAGCAAAAAGTATGACTTAGATTCCGTCTTTCCGAGACCGGAATCTAGTCACGATCTCGACTTAGATATCCGAAATAGATCTAAGCCGGATCGACGCCTAATGTTCCCTTCCCGGGAATGTGTCCTCGCAGTCACTCCCCTCCAGTGACTTACCTTACTTACCTGTCAGACGTCCGGTCAGCCCTTCGACCCGTCTGGACTTCTCGCCAGCTATCCGGTCAGCCCGTCGACCTAGCTGGACTTCTCGCCAAGGGTCCGGTCATCCCGTCGACCCGCTTGGACTTCTCGCCAGCTATCCGGTCAGCCCGTCGACCTAGCTGGACTTCTCACCAAGCGTCCGGTCAGCCCGTCGACCCGCTTGGACTTCTCGCCAGCTATCCGGTCAGCCCGTCGACCTAGCTGGGCTTCGTGCCAGACATCCGGTCAGCCCGTCGACCTGTCTGGACTTCTTCTGCACACTCGATCAGAGTGTTAGACAATAACAGACTAACTTAACCTGATTTGTCATTCATCAAAACCTGGGTTAAATCGTTAGTGCTAACCGCACCAACAATCTCCCCCTTTTTGATGGAATGACAACCTGGTTAAGTTAGTGAAAACATATGCAAGAGAAAAAAAAACAAGCATTTAAAGGGTTTTTAAGTTAGTTTGTATTTTCAATTCTGGTTTAGCTAACTTAACCACCTAACCCTCCCCCTTTGACATTCATCAAAAATAAGCATGGATTGAGTAAGCATAGACTTCAGACAAAGAAAAAATGTCAAGATAATCTGAGGGAGTTTAAACTTTTTGAAAACTTGTTTGAAGCATTAGCTTTTAGCTTTTAGAAAAACAACTTTCAAACATAAGTGTATAAGTTCTAAATTTCAAGATCAAGTTTTAAATTTTCAAGACACGTTTCAACTTTGAAACGCTTTTTAAACATAAGTTTTCAAAATCAAAATTCCAAAACTAAGTTTGAAAAATCCAGTTTTCAAAATTGATTGAAATTAATTTTTCAACACTAAGTTTGTAAAAGATTCAATTTTCAAAATTAAGGAAAATGATTTTGAACTTTACTTTTGGTTTTCAAAAATAATTTTGTAGAATTCTTTTTCCAAAATCAAATTTTCAAAGTTCAAAAGTACTAGTTTCAAAACCATGGTTTAAAATACTAGAAAAGTTCAGTTTTCAAGGACTAAGTAAAAAAGATAAAAAGTTTGTGATTTAAAACAAACAATTGTGAGTTGATTTAAGAAATTTTTCACAATTTTAAACAGGTTGATTTTGAAAATTAATTTTTAAACTTTGATTTTCAAAATTAAGTTTAAAATTCGATTTGAAAAACTGAATTAGTTTTATTTCTCCCCCTGAACCTGACATAAAATTTTAAAAATATTTGCTAAATGTATTCAAAGTAGAAAAAAATTGAGGTAGAATTTTCTAGAGAGATTTTAAAGAGAAGATTAAAAAATAACACTTAAGGAGATAATTAAAAACCTCCCCCTGAATTTGATACTCCTTTAATTTATTAATCCTCCTTATTTATTACTCCCCCTTAATATAAAATTTTACAACCGTAACATATTTTCGTACCTAAGTGTTTTAGGCGATTGTATAATTATCTTTATAAAATTGTTCATTTAAATTTGACTAAACGTAATTAACGTTAGATTCAATTGAAATGAGTTAACCTTTAGTGTAATGTTAAGTAAGATAAGTTGTTATTAATTTAATAATTAATCAATATTAATAATTTATTGATTAAATTTTTCTTGATTCAATAATTTAATATAATCTAAATTTTGTATTAAATTGATTAAATTTTGCTTGATTCAATAATTTAATATAATCTAAATTTTGTATTAATTGATGAAGGTGTTAGTTATAATTTAACTTTTCATTTACTTCCTTTTAAGTTGGATTAACTTAGTTTAAAGTTGGTAGTAATTTGAAGTTTAACTCGTTATTAAACAAGATTAAGTAAGGTTCAATTTAAGTCAAACTTTAATTATGTTTTCAAAAATAATTAATATTTTAAAGGTTGATAAAAAAATGACTTAGAGTAATTTTAATATTTTTACTAAGGTTAAACCTAGGTTCTAATCAAATCAAGCTTAGTTCTCGAATAAAGTTAAACTTAAATAGTTAAGTTCTACTTATTAATTACATAATTAAGTTTAAAGTTAAAGTTAAAGTTAACGGAATTTAAGTTTTTAAGTTAGGTGTCTAAGTTTTAAATGAATTTAAAAGAATTATAATTATTATTATTTTTAAGGGATTTCTAACAGGATTTTAAAATGATTTTGATAATTATTTAATGACAATTAATATACGTTCAATTCAGTTTTGATTTTAGATTAAAATTAATATCAGTGATTAATTTAGGTTTAAGTTTTAAGTTTAAGTTAAATTTTTAAGTTTTAATTTAAGTTTTAATTTTCAGTTACGTTAAATTAAGTTGAAAAGTAATGTTTAAATTAAGTTTTAATGAGTTTTAATTTAAGATCTAATTTTCAGTTAAGTTAAATTAAAAAATAGTTTTAAGGTTAAAATGATGTTTAAGATTAAAAATGAGTTTAAAGTCAAAATAATAATTTTTAAAGTGAAAATAGTCTATAGAAATAATTTATTATTATTACTATTTTTTTAAGTTAAAATAATTTTATTATAGTGGAAAAATAAGAAGAATTTTTCAAAATGATACATAATTTTTAAAATAGTTTTTTAAATGATTTTTAAAATAGTTTTTAAATGATTTTTAAAAGTTTTTAAAATAATTTTTAAGTTAAAATAAAAATATAATAAAAAATAATTTTTAAGTTAAAATAATTTTTAAAAGGTTTTAAAAGAATTTTTAAAGTTTTTAAATGATTTTTAAAAGAGTTTTTTTTTCAAAAAAAAAATAATTTTTAAAATGTTTTAAAATAATTTTTAAAAGAATTTTTTAAAGTTTTTAAAATGATTTTTAAAAGAGTTTTTAAAATAATTTTAAAATGTTTTAAAATAATTTTTAAAACAATTTTTTTTTAAAGTTTTTAAAATAATTTTTGAAAGAATTTTTAAAAGTTTTTAAAATGATTTTTAAAAGAGTTTTTAAAAAAAATTTAAAAGAAAAAAAATGATTTTTAAAAGAGTTTTTAAAATAATTTTTAAAAGAGTTTTTAAAATAATTTTTAAAAGAAATTTTTAAAGTTTTTAAAATGATTTTTAAAAGAGTTTTTAAAATAATTTTTAAAATGTTTTAAAATAATTTTTTAAAGTTTTTAAAATGATTTTTAAAAGAGTTTTTAAAAGAATTTTTTAAAGTTTTTAAAATGATTTTTAAAAGAGTTTTTAAAATAATTTTTAAAAGAAGATTTTAAAATGATTTTTAAAAGAGTTTTTAAAAGAAATTTTTAAAGTTTTTAAAATGATTTTTAAAAGAGTTTTTAAAATAATTTTTAAAAGAAGTTTTTAAAATGATTTTTAAAAGAGTTTTTAAAATAAATTTTTTGAAAAAATTTGAAAATAATTTTTAAGTTTAGAATAAAATTTTTAAGTTAAATTTAAAAATATTTTTTAAAGTTAATTTAATTTTTAAAGTTAATTTAATATTAATTTTTTTTTAAAATTAATTTAGTTTTAATTCGAAATTTAATTTTTAATTAATTCAAAATTTAATTTTAATTTGAAATTCAAATTTTGATTTTAATTAATTTAATTTAATTTAATTTAATTTTAATTTGAAATTCAATTTGAAATTTGAAATTTAATTTTAATTTGAAATTCAATTTAAAATTCGAAATCTAATTTTAATTAATTTTAATTAATTTTAATTTAATTTGAAAATTAATTTGATCCTTATTTATCTCACCCGATCTAGATTATCAATCAGGGAATTCTATAATTTTGTGAGATGAATTAGATTTAATTACATAGTTTGGTTTAACTTGTGTTAGATTCAGGTTTAGCTTTGATCTCAACAAATAGGCATTCTTCGGATAAACTTCTAAGCTTGGTGAGTCACATGGACGTCATTAGAAGTAACCAACCTTTCGAGATTTTCCGAATAGTCCTATCCACGGAGCTTAGTACTAAACCTTGGTCTAACTAGTTAGGATCCATTTAAAGGTAGCTTCGGTTGGTTCCACTTGGCCAAATGCACCAGATTGAAGCCATATCTTTCTAGACATGCGATGCCCAAGCTTCCCCAACGTACTATCATCAAAAAACTTCACCAGTACCATGATTCAAGTTAAACTTGAACCCTCTTTAACTAGTCCTAATTACCCTGTCGGGTAGGTTGGTTGGGGTTACCCTTTTCGGGTAGGTTGGTTATGGTTACCCTGTCGGGTAGGTTAGTTTTGGAGGTGCCAGCTATTCTGGAACCTCCCCCTGAATTATTGGCCATTAATTTAGTTTTTAGTTCTGGGTTTATTATAGTTAAGTTTTGGTTAAAATCTAATGTTTAATTTGTAATTTAGATTCAAGTTTTTAATTTTGAAATAATTAAATTAGTCAAATTATCTTTCTTTAAGAGAATGTATTTAATATTTAAATTTTCTTTCAATTTCACTTTTATTAGGTTAATTGAATTATCTTTCTTTAATAGCTTATTTTTAAAGTTTAAGTTTTTATTCATTTTTAACTTTGAATTAATTAAATTGTTTGAATTATGTTTCCTTAAAGGTTTATCTTTTAACCTTTTATTAATTGTTAATTTTGAATTTTTTGGATTATCTTTATTTAATATGTTATTTTTAACATTTAATTTTAATTTTGTTAAATTTAGTTTTGATTTTATCAAAGTGTTTGATTTTATTCTTATATTTTCTTTATTTTTTAAGTTGATATAATTAGTGGAATTTATTAGATTATTCTTATCGTTAAAATTTAATTTTTTATTAATTAAATTATCTTGGGTTTGGATAGGATTTTCTAGATTAATATTGTCTAGATTATTAAATAATTTATTAATTTTATCTAGATCAATATTGACTTTGTCATCTCTATCATTTGAGTTTTCAGATTTGTTTAGGTTTAAGTTTGAATTTTTTAAATTAATTGGATTTGTTTTATCAGATAATATCCTAGGGGTAATTTTGTAATTATTGTCAACTACATTATTTTCACATATATTTTCAGAAATAACCAGATCAATGCTCATATTTTTTAAACTACTATTAGTAGGGGTATTTTGGTAAATATCACTAACCTTTAGCGCAACCCCTAATTCAGTAGGCTTTTCGATTGGATCTAACCCGAGTTCGGATTCAATTTTTACTTGATCCTCGAGCTCCATCGGCTCCTCGTGAAGTTTGATCAATTGGGTCCAAAGCTCATGTGCATCTTTGTACTTTTCTAGTCTGCATAAAACATTGTTAGGTAAAACATTACAAATGATTTTACTTACATTTGTGTTTAGTTCTGAGTTCTGAGAAGGTTTTCTCAATATCAGCCAATAATCAAAATTTACGCTTCCTAAGAAACATTCCATTAATCGCTTCCAATAGTTGAAATCTTGATCGTATGGTGGTGGTTCATGGGGGTTCCGTCCTTCTTGAAGAGTCATTATTCTTGCACACAGAGAAACAGAAAAAAAATCCCAAGACTTGGTCTTGGATTAGCAGTGCTGGAAAAAATAATATTTCACTATTTTCGAAAAAAATAATAAAATATTATTAAAATATTAATAAAATATTTTAAAAAATATTATTTCAAAATTTTGAAAATGTAATATTTTTTAAATACTAAACAATGGTGAAAAGATGGCGATGTATTTTTCAAAAACCGTTTTGGAGGGAAAAAATGAAAGGCGTATAAGAGCAGTACCTGCTTGCCTGATTGGACAAACGATATCTAATTTTTCTTTAAAAAAGTCCCCCCTTTGCCTGATTGGTGGTTGCACCAAATCAGAGCGGTACCTGCTCTGATACCACTTGTAGGACCGTGAACGTTCGATAGAGGGGGGGTGAATATCGATTCGAGAATATCGAGTATAAGCGCAGCGGAAAAGTAAAGTAGACACAGTGTTTTTTACTTCGTTCGGAGCCTGTGACGACTCCTACTCGAAGGCCCGTACTCCGTGAGTACTTTCGTTGGGCAATCACTATCAATTCGAATATTACAAAGTTAAGTACAAGAATTGACAGATAAAGAAAATACCGACAATAGAATTAAAACAGAACCAGCACTGAGTCGGAGAGCTTTTCGTGGCGTCGCAAGAGCACAGAGCAGCAGATCTTGGATTCTAAGTTCATATCGAAGCTCTACCCTTGCCCCTTCTTTTATATGAAGCTCAGGGTGCCCCGGATCCCTTCCAGGCGCCCTGGTGAGACGTGGCAGGTCCAACTAGTGAGCTCCACGTGGCGACGCGCAATTAGGATAAAGTTTGCCTCCCGGGCGCCCGGATCCCTTCCGGGCGCCCGGACCTCCGGGCGCCTGGATTCCTTCCGGGCGCCCGGACCCTGTTTTCCCGCAGAATCCGTCCTGCAAGATAAACGTTAGTCCGGAGGCAAATATATATCCTGTAAAACAGATTGTTAGTACAATTAAAGTTCAACAAAGTAATAGCAAAGAGTATGACTTAGATTCCGTCTTTCCGAGACCGGAATCTAGTCACGATCTCGACTTAGATATCCGAAATGGATCTAAGCCGGATCGACGCCTAATGTTCCCTTCCCGGGAACGCGTCCTCGCAGTCACTCCCCTCCAGTGACTTACCTTACTCACCTGCCCGTCGACCTGTCTGGACTTCTCGTCAGCTATCCGGTCAGCCCGTCGACCTAGCTGGACTTCTCGCCAAACGTCCGGTCAGCCCGTCGACCCGCTTGGACTTCTCGCCAGCTATCCGGTCAGCCCGTCGACCTAGCTGGACTTCTCACCAATAGTCCGGTCAGCCCGTCGACCCGCTTGGACTTCTCGCCAGCTATCCGGTCAGCCCATCGACCTAGCTGGGCTTCGTGCCAGACATCCGGTCAGCCCGTCGACCTGTCTGGACTTCTTCTGCACACTCGATCAGAGTGTTAGACAACAACAGACTAACTTAACCTGATTTATCATTCATCAAAACATGGGTTAAATCGTTAGTGCTAACCGCACCAACAGGAACAACATTTGTTCTTTATGATAAACGAAAAGTCTTTCTTGTCCAAACAAGAAACTGAAATTATGTTCTTAGTAAGAGCAGGCACATAACAACATTCATCTAATTCTAGTACAAGCCCAGAGGGCAGAGATAGATAGTAAGTCCCTACAGCAACAGCAGGAACCCGTGCTCCATTGCCTACTCGTAGGTCCACCTCGCCCTTCGTCGATGCCCTGCTATTTCTCAATACCTGCACATTAGTACAAATGTGAGAATCACATCCGGTATCTAATATCCATGATGAAGAAATAGATAGATTGACTTCGATAACATATATACCTGAAGTAGAAGTCTCACTTCTCTTCTTCTTAAGATCTTCCAGGTAGACTTTGCAGTTCCTCTTCCAGTGCCCGGTCTGACCGCAGTAGAAGCAGGTAGCATCCTTGGCGACCCCTCCTTTGGGTTTCAGTGTCTTGCCTTTGCCCTTGGCTTGGGACTTTCCCTTACCTTTAGGCTTGCCCTTGCCTTTGCCCTTTTGCACCATCAAAATGGAGTTGGGCTTAACCTTCTTAAGGTTAAGCTCAACAGTTCTCAACATCCTAAGCAGCTCGGGCAGTGACTTGTCAATTTCGTTCATGTTGTAATTCATGGCAAATTGACTATAGCTCTCCGGCAAGGATTGCAAGATCAAGTCAGTGGTCAGCTCTTGGCCAAGGGGAAATCCCAACCTCTGTAGGTTTTCTATGTACCCAATCATCTTGAGTACATATGGACCTACGGGAGTCCTGTCTTGCATCTTGCACTAAAATAGTGCCTTAGAGATCTCGAATCTCTCGTGTCTAACTTGTCCTTGATATAGTTGACAAAGATGTTCAACCATATCATAAGTACCCATCAACTAGTGTTGCTTCTGAAGCTCAAAGTTCATGGTCGCGAGTATGAGACAGGACACATCTAATGCGTCATCTTGATGCTTCTTATAAGCATCACGATCAGCTCGCGTGGCAGTGGCAGAAGGTGCCTCGGGAATGGGCTGCTCCAGGACGTACAATTTTCGTTCCTGTGTGAGAACAATTCTCAAGTTCCTGTACCAGTCCAGGAAGTTAGCTCCATTGAGCTTGTCCTTATCAAGGACAGAACGCAGGGAGAAGGTGTTCGTGTTTGACGACATGACAATCTACAACAGAAAAATACAGAAAATAAATACCATATTCCATTTAATCATTTAATTAGGCATTTAACTAAATGATGCTCCCACTGAATTCTGTAATTCATGTGGGACAAGATTCACATCATACTACTCCTTGAGTTAGCTTTGGCTAAATCGCCCAAGACTTAGTATGATCGGTAGGTAACTAATTACCAATTACATCTCTATGCAACTCTTGTTTATAGGATCAAGATCCGCATGTATATTAAAACTTGAGTTAGCTTTGGCTAAATCACCTAAGAGTTAATATAAATGTGATTTTGACTTATCTACCAACTATTGGAAAATGTCTATAGTTAAACCCGATCCAATTGAGTTTAACTAGTTTTACTCAATCTGATTGAGTTTATACTCACCCAGGCGTTGATAGGCGGGACCAAAATTGTCCCTCCTCACCCTACCAAGATAATATGTGTTGCTCTGCTTTGGCAAATTCAACAACAACATGTAATCGAGGTAGTGATGGGTATCACGGCATGGTAGGCATTTTGAGTTGATGTGATTAAGATCTAATCTAATCGTTGATGTGTATCATATACACGATTTAGATCTAATCTAATCGTGGTGCATCATATACGCAGTTTAGATCTAATCTAATTGTTAAGGCACTAATTAATTACTCTACTCTAGCATGCATCACATACACACACAAGCAATTAATTAAATTATGATTAATCATGACCCTACTACGATCTTCTCAAGCCAATGAGAAGATCGGATGGTCAACCTAGGGTCAACAGCTTCTCCAAGCTACTCCTTTTGACCGCCATGTGTTGCTCGCACCCTCCTTGTAACTCCTCCTCGAGTGGACCTTCCACAGCTCCATTTTGTACATTACAAAGATGAAACTCAAGTTACATTCGAGTCTAAACTATTTTACAACAGGAAATAAAATAGAAAGGCACGACGCGCAGGTCGCGTATCAAATATACAACACGCACAATCACACAAAAATAGCGCGTAGGCCATATTATGAATTACAACACATGTATCCAATCCAATTGGGGTTTTTGGGCCATGACCATCACAAATACATACATAATTCTAAATTATGTATTTTATATAAATTTCTACAATTTTACTACTATTTTTACAATTTTATGAGTTACAATTTCCCGGTGGTCCCGTTTAGCGATTTTCGGGGGCGATCGCGGGACAATTCCCCTTGCGGGGTTAGGGGCAGCACCCCTTCTCGTGAAATGAGTCTCACGAGTGTCCCACGATCATCTTACAGCACCCTAAGCCGCTGTCCCAAAACAGTTTGGGCGAGACCTTGCCGTTTCGGAAGGTGTTTCTCGGTAGTCGAAGTCTACAAGTGACCAAACACTTGTTGCTTCGCTTCTACGAGAAAAATACCCATAAAATTCATAAAAACAGTAAAAATACAGAAACTTACAGATCTGTAGTTTTTCATAAAAACCAAAATAAAACACGTACATGCTTCGCACGTGGCTCTGATACCACTGTTGGGATTTTCGAGCCGCAAAAATCGCTTTTGCGTTACGAAAACCCCGAAATCCCATGCCACCAGATCCGTGAGAATATTAAATTTTACATGTACAAGTTTTCTAATCCTAGATCTACACTAGATCTACATGGTAGAGAAGTTATACCTTTGATGCGAAGCCCTTCGCTTATCTCGCTCGTCCAAGATTCGTCGGATCTCAAGGGTGTCAAGTGAACACCTCTCTATGTGTATCCACACGAACAAAATGATGGAGAAGAAACCTTAGAGTGTGCTAGCACTCTTGAAGGTTTCGGCCAAGGTGGAGGAGAGGGAGAGAAGAAGAAACAAGGAGGAAGAAGATGAAGCCTTGAATGAGTTCTCACAATTGTAACTCATGGAATCATGTGGCCGGCCACTTTAGAGGTTTTTAAACTCTATGGAATACCAAGAGTCACAACTCTTGATCTCCCTCATGAGGTGACACATACATGTACTATCCTTGATGATGTGGAACATCATCATTAGCCCACTCTATGCCAACTCACAAATGAGGTGGCATTGGTCAAGTCAAACTTGACCTTTCATCTTCCCTTCTCAAGTCAAGTCAAACTTGACCTCTTCTCTCCCATGGTTGATCAAATCTAACCATTTGATTCAAATCAATTTAATTTAATGAATCTATATCCATTGAATTAAATTGACTCAATGAATCCAAATCTAATTAGACTCATTTAAACCATGAACCAAATTGAGTCCAACTCAATTAGCTTAATTAGGATTACTCTTAATCCAATTTGGTTCATCATATGAACCTAATCCTCTTGGTTCATCATATGAACCTAATCTCCATCTAATTGCTCTTTGTGTGTGACCCTATAGGTTCTTGTAACGTTGGCAATGCTCCTAAACCCATTTAGAAGCATAAGTAATGAGCGGTATCTAGCAACACATCACTACTACCCAAATTACAAGAATGTTGAGATCCAATATCACCTTGTGACTACTAATTGTGACTCTTCACAATATATGATAATGTCCTTCTATCCTTGACATCTAGATTGATCAATTTGAGGCATAAACGGTGTCATCCTCTGATCAATTTAAATCTTGAACTCCAAGTAGACTCACTATAATCAAATGAGCTCAATATCTCATATTGGCTTATTTGGGCATGACCATGCACTTAGTGGTCTCACTCTATCAAGAATAACGATGTTACTCCCGTTATATAGGAGGGATAGATCTCATCTACATCACTCACATCGCTCTGCATAATTTGTTACATACCCAGTAATCGCCTTTATAGTCCACTCAGTTACGGGTGAAGTTTGACGAAGTCAAAGTATGCAACTCCTTACACTCACATCCCTCTGCATAATTTGTTACATACCCAGTAATCGCCTTTATAGTCCACCCAGTTACGGGTAACGTTTGACGAAGCCAAAGTATGCAACTCCTTATGTAGGGAACCATGGTGACTTCAGGTCCAAGGACTAATAGTCATACTAATAGCACATGAGAAAGTATATGACACTCATATAACGATCCATGATACTTTCTCATGGCGGGTCATTCAGTATACATTCTCCAATGCATACCCATGTGTCAACTTGATATCTCTATATCCATGACTTGTGAGATCAAGTCATCGAGTTGACCTACATGCTAGTCTCATCGCATTAACATTGTCCCTGAATGTTAATACTTGATTAGGAATGATTAAGAGTAGTGTTCTCTATATCATCTCACTATCGATTCAACTAATCGATGATATAGATAAGAACCTTCTACTCAAAGATATTATTATACTTAGTTATTTGTCACCAATACAAGTAAGTATAATAACCAAAAAAGAAATGTCTTTATATACATAGGAATATGATACAATGAATTCATACAACAATCATCATATGATTGACTCTAGGGCTCTAACTAACAGACTTTACTGCTCATCAATCGTGTAGTTAAATAATGTGAAAGGACACCTACTTCGATGCGCCAGGTCTCAGCACAAGGAATTGATGAATGTCCATTTTCTTGTGATAAACAAGTCAATACCGACTACCATATCATTTCCCATTCAGATTGCCGCAAGGAAGGTAATATACAATGCCACCGACAAAACTCCTTTCCACTCTATTTGATTGTTTCAGGATGCAATTAAGGTATTTCCCACTACACTTCCTCGTATAAGAATAGCTCATATCGTAGTGTCTGCTAGACCAAGAATTCTCGAAAAATAGAACAATGTGCTCCTATCACAAGGAAACTTAACAAATGATATAACATTATTGAGCACCCACCTATGGTTGGCCTCGGACCAGGAATGCAACGAACATAGTGGAATTGGTTTATTTATTTATTTATTTCAGTAAATTACTTAACCTCATAATCAAAGTTGTCCAATATTTAAATCATGTAGGTAATTTTGAAATTATCAAATCACATATCAAATTCCAATTTTATCCCTCCGCATTCACTCATGCCTACTCAAAGTATAGCAATCGATTCCGATATTATTCATCAGCACAATAATCTCCTAAATTGATTGCTATACAGTAGCAATCGATTTAAAAAAATTTGATTCATGTTTAAAAATTATTATTCTCAATATAGTGTATTGAAATGATATTTAAGAATATAAATATAAACAGAAAAATTAGATAAAAAAATAAAATCTGATTCTATATCATTCTGAGTTCTCTATATTCATCTACTAATTTTTAATTATATTTATATCCTTAAATATTATTTTTACAAGTCATTTGAGAGTAGTAATTGTTTAAACATAAATGTGTTCGAAAAATATAATTACCGTTTAAAAAATTATTGCTCTCAATATGAAGTATAGAAATGATGTTTGGAGTCAAAATCAACTAATAAACCTAAAGAGTTCAGAATGATTTTAATTTATTCGTCTAGTTCTTATGATTATATACTTATATGCATGTCCTTTATAGGAACCAATTCAGAATATTACTGTGCTTATGAACGGTGTCTAAATAGATTGTTATCATAGGGCAAAAGCAAAATTAGATATGTAATTTAATAATTTTAAAATATATCTACATAATTTGGATATTCAACAACTTTAGTTAGATGGTTCATTAGTTTGTCGATATTTTTTTTTTATTTTAGTTGTTTGATTAGTGGAAGAAAATGAGATGATTGATTCTTATTTCTATGCTTGATTTATCCAAGTCCTGTGGATAATAAACAAAGAATGATTTGCAAAACTAAAACATTCATCGAAATAGCATTTTGTTCAGCCTGGTTGCTCTGCCAGGTTCAGTACACTTATCTCGAACCATTTAGCTTGCATGGTTCGTCAAGTTTTATTTGGCTCATTCAACTTGCTCTATTCATTAGTTTAAGTTTCCCAAAAATTGAAAATCTAAACATTGAAAATAATAAATAAATATTTCTTGCTTATAACTAAAAAATAAATATACAAAGGATTTGTAAATTAATAAATTATAATTAAATAATGATATCATAAATATGCACTATTTTTTAGCTAATCAAGATCTACAAGTGTAGTTTGGATTGAAAATTTTAACGAAACAATTACGTTTTCAAATTTTTCCTGATGATAAAAAAAAATTTAAGATCAAATTGATCTTCTTCAAAATTAATCGATTCGAAAAAAACTTATACAAATTTGAAAGGAAAAAATACCAAAATTATGAACAAAATATGAATAATCAAAATTTCCTCTTCCCTCCCCTGCAAACAGACCGCAATTCTTTGCTTCAGAAAAACAAGTCATCAACGGCCAAAAAGCAGTAATGCAACATACATGAACTTTTTAATAGCACAAACTTCCAGTCTTCCATCAACACTTACCAATCTGCACAAAATATTAGCTTACTCCATTCCGTACTCAAAGCAGCTAAGAAATCAACACGCAAATACGAATTAAAAACGCAAGACATTCATCACAAACTTTTATTATTATTTTACGAATAGCATTCATACAAACTAGATCAACACGATTAATGTGCAATCAATCTTCAGCACTTCGACTATCTTTCAATCAATCAACATGCAAGTAATGGAAAAGGAAGATGCAACACGCACGAGTCTAAGAGATTTACATCTTACGCATTGAGAAGCTCCTTGATCTGCATCTCAAGCTTGTCCTTCTGCACGCCAACGATCCTGCCAACCTCCTTCCCACCTTTCACTAAAACGAACGTTGGCATTGCCAGCACCTTCCACTGCTTTGACACTTCCTATAACATTATTTTTTTTTTTTTCTGGATCAGTATTCCGAGGCTAAAATCCCTAAATCAGGAACTGCATATATAATGAGCAATAAATTCCACACAGAAAAAAAAAATGATCCAAGTGCCTGTCCAATTGGCAGGTGAACATTTCCAGGAAAAGTAGAATATTCAGGAGGCCAGCAGAAACCGTTAGTCATTCAGGTTCGAGAATCCAACATGAATATTTCTAAATATGTTTTACCAATCATCAATAGGATATCAGATGCCACCCAATTGCCTTGCTAGGACCAACATCTCCGAGTAAAATGTAACCCAGAACATTATTATCATCATCGTCAAAACTATTCACTTTAATTTTGATTACTGGTAACTGACTCAAACAAGGATGCCGTGATGTAAGGGGCACTACCTCTTATTTTCACCTCAAACGACAACTAGCCTAGACAGGAAGCAAGCTTCATGTCAACTTTACCAGTTTTTGCTGTAATGCGAGATTTGTTACATGTCAGCTTTAGGACAATTGCCCCAACGAATGATGCTAAAGTTATGTTAAAAAATCTAAAGCTTTATAAAGCTTTATAATTAGGGCCAACCATTTGTCACATGACACACTATCTTTACCCACTCCAGCTCCTCAAGAGTCTTCTCACCCTTTATGAGCCTTTATAGGCATAAAGCATATAAATCAAGTTCAGTCTCAACGAGTCAAAAACTTGATTTCAGTACTTAAGACATTTATTCAGTTGGCGATGATCTTAATGGCTAAACTTCCACACACCTCACTCCTGGATCCAACTTTGCTTAGGAAATCAAGCATGACAACACCAGAAGCCTTCATCAGGATATCCTGGTAAATGTGGCCTTCAACAATTGTCAGACTTCCTCCACCTCACCAATGATGAAATCTTGGTAACCCTAAGAGAACCTCATGACACTACACTGAGGGCTAGTCAAAGCCTAAACTTCAATCAAGGGATGGAAGTACATGGCACTCATCCACTAACACTTACCTCAACTATGTTGGCCACACCAACCACCAATGGCACAACAACCTAACTGACTATAAACCTGATGATGTGGAGGAATCCTAATCCTACAACAAGCCAAAAATAGTCAAACAAGAACAATGTGTCACAAACAAGAAATTATAAAAAGATAGTTAAACAGTTCAAGTCAATAAAAACACCAAACTGCTCTACCCACGTGTCAGAACTTTTTACTCTAGACAGAGGGAAGGAGAGCCCATACTAATCATCTTCTCAATGTCCATGGTACAATCTTAAAATGGAACAATGAATCACTGATCATATAGAAGCCCTACATAGTTGAAACGTCCCTCTTCAAATTCTGCTCAAGTCTCCATCCCCACATTTGATACTTGGAGTTTCACTAGAAAATTGAGTTTTGCAAATCGGATAACTCAGTGTCGTAACTAGTCTAAAGCCAGCAATAAAAAAGGAAGGATTGAGCTACCAATCCCTGGTAAAAATGGCAACAAGGTCCAAGTGTCCAAAAGATGCCATACATACTCACTTCAATCTCTGAACAAGGGTGCAATTGAGATTGAAAAGAATGGATTCCTCAAGACACTGCACCCAAGGAAAACACTGAGAACACTAAACATAAAGGACAAGACAAATTACTCCCTTGGAAAGTTGTGACCACAACACTGAAAAATGTTTAGGATTAACAAAACAAATATAATAATTCACTAAGAGAAGTCCAATCTCCCTCCAATACCCTCAATCCATGCTATGAACTAATGAACACAAACTAGCCTAGAAAGGGGAGCAGATGCAGTAGGATCATAAATAGAACCACATTCTGCAAGGTCAACACCACAAGGAACAAAATACCCAAGCGAAGGAAAATTATATTCAAATCGTTTATTCAATTTAGCATCACGGAGAAAATACCCAAAAATGAGGTGTATAACCCCAAAAGTGATTTTTTTTTCAACAAAATTAGCATCAGGGAACACAATTTACAAACAAAAAACTATCGAAACCTCGAATCGGATTATTTCATCCAATTTAGGAAGGACTGGTAGACAAACAAATTTAAAAAATAAAAATAAAAAAAAAGTACCACGAGACCGGAAAAATGAAGAGAACAGAAGGGGAAAAAAAGGAGGAACAAGAAGATGCATCACCGGCAGTTCGTCAACATCGATCTTAAGGAAGACAGCGTCAGTATACTGGTTGGACATCTCCCGGAATACCGGCTCAATCATGCGGCACGGTCCGCACCAGGACGCCGAAAAGTCGATCACCATCTATCATCGAGACAGGAAACAAAACAGCATCCGGGGAATAATCAACCTCGGTCAAAGGATACTATCGATGAATCCATAGATCAGCTAAAGAAAGCGATTGACGATTTAGGGCCATTTACCAGTTTGTTGGTTTGGGAGTGGGCTTGCCAGTTCTGGGTCCATTCGCCAGCAGAGTGGACGGCAACAACAGCGGATTCGCCTTCTTCGGAGGCAGCGGCCGCCGGGACAGAGAAGAGAGAGCCCATTCCTTTTTCTCCTGGCTGAGCTTTTGCTTGACAAACGTTTAGCAGATATAAAGACGAAGAAGGGGGCAGGGCTGGGTTGGTACGTTTTCACTTGCTTAAAAAGTTGAGTAAATTACCATTAATGCCTCGATAAATTTCCTTACAATATTTTGAAATAGGTATTCGTGTGGTAAAAGGATTTTTCATCTTAGTGCACCCGCTAATTCATCAATAAGTCAATAAAAAAAAAATCATAAATGGTTACTGACCATAAACGGCTACTAGTCATTAGTATATATATTTATTTTAAATTATTTTAAATAGATCAAAATCATTTTAAAATAATTATATATGCCCTTAGAATTGATCCCATTAATATAGAGAAAGATAAATTTAGGTACACATATATGGAAGGTAGACTATCATAGATAGTTACGAGATTGACCCCTACTCAATTCGGACATACTATTATATAAGGGTGCAAACGAATTGAATCGAGTCGAATATACAGAAAAATCTAAAGCTCGAATTCGGTTCGAAATAGGTATATTCGAGTTCGAACTCGATTCATAGTTCGAAAAATTTAAAATTTTTAGTTCGAGTTTGGTCCAAATTAGGACTCGGGTTCGAGTTCAATTCAAAAGATTCAAACATGTTTACGAACTATTCGAATCATTACTCCAAAATAACTACTTGAAAGACTCAAAATTTATTTATTTAATATATATTTAATTTATATTAATAAAATATTAAAATTCGCCAAACAATATAATTTGAGTTCGAGTTTGGCTCGAAAAAGTTTGAACGTGTTCGAGTTCAGTTCGAATTCGATAAATTCGAACACGAATCAAATATTTTTTAACTAATTTGAAAAGTGCACGAACCGACTCGATTCGTTTACATCCCTACTACTGTAAACTCATCATTTGTGCTACACCTAAGGACTATTGTATAATTATAAACGCCTTATACGATTGAAGAAATTACTTAGGCAAGATAGTTGATATATAATTATTATTAAACTCAAAACTTTAAAAACCTTAAATATTACCTTCTAAACTAAAATTATTTTAAATTTTTCAAAATTATTTTAAATTAATTATAATATAAAAGTACTTAATTATTGTTATAATATTATAATAGTATTGTATTAATTGTAGAGGCTACAATAACACTAAAAATATATTATGAAACAACGTTATAGTAATTATGACTAACTACTAATAATATATAACTACTTTACAACTACTATAATGACATTGAAAGTAGTCTCCTCGAGACGATCTAATAATTAGCATATAAGGTATTATCATCATGAGATTTGATATTCGAATCTTGACCCTGAGACAAATTGACGGAGATATTGAGACGAACGTAGTCACCTTTTGCCACCATAATTGCATTAAAAGTAAAATAAGTATGGCAATTTACCAAAAGACGTATCCAAGTTTTTGAATTTACCAAAAGGCACATGTTACTTTGTTATTTACTAAAGAATGTACCTTTTGATAGTGTTTTCCCCATTCTACCCTCCCGATTACTTTTCTTTTTATTTTTTCTATCATTTCTCTCTCTTTTCTCTTTCCTTCTATGCATAATGTTTCTTCTCTTTCCTCTCCCCTTTTTTCTTCTCTTTTACACGTCGATTCTTCTAAAAATATTTAACACCTCTGAGAAATCGAAATAAACAATAGATAGCATATTTAAACTCTTTGCAACCCCAGATATCCACAGGAACTGAAATGGGTGCAATTGGAGCTCTCTAGGTCCATCAGTGAATTTTAGTCGAAACCCACTGATAGACCTAAAGAACTTCGATTTCATTCATTTCAGTTCCTGTAGATTTCTGGGTTATAAGGAGTTCAAATATACTATCTATTGTTTATTTCAACTTCTCAGAGGTGTTAAAATGTAATAAGGAAGAATCGTCAAAGTTCTTCACGTTGGACATGATATGGAATCATATCGAGCCCAACGTGGGGAATTTTGGCGATTCTTTTTTATTTCATTTTAACACCTCTGAGAAGTCGAAATAAACAATGGATAGCATATTTGAACTCCTTGCAACCTCAGAAATCCACCAAAACTGAAATGGGTGCAATCGGAACTCTCTAGGTCCATCAATGGATTTTGGTTGAAACCACGGATGGACCTCAAGAGTTCCGATTGCACCCATTTCAGTTTCTATGAATTTCTGAGGTTGCAAAGAGTTCAAATATGCTATCCATTGTTTATTTTGACTTCTCATAGGTGTTAAAATGCAATAAGGAAGAATCGTCAAAATTCTCCACATTTGGCCTGATATCATTCTATATCAGAGCCATATTGGGCCTTATCCGATTCCCTATCTGGCCTAACGTGGAGAATTTTGGTGGTTCTTACTTATTACATTTTAACACCTCTGAGAAGTTAAAATAAACAATGGATAACATATTTGAACTCCTTCCAACCCCAGAAATCCACAGGAACTGAAATAGGTACAATCGAAGCTCTCTAGGTCCATAAGTAAGTTTTGGTCAAAACTCATTGATGGACCTAAAGAGCTCCGATTGCACCCATTTCAGTTCCTTTGGATTTCTGAGGTTACAAGGAGTTCAAATATGCTATCAATTATTTATTTTGGTTTCTCAAATTTGTTAAAATATTTTTAGAAGAATTGACGTAGAAAAGAAAAAAAAAAAAAAAAAGGAAAGAGAAAAATATTACATGCATAGAAGGAAAGAGATGAGAGAGAGAAATGACCATATAAAAAAGTGCATTCTTTAGTAAATGTAGGTGTCTTTTAATAAATTTGAAAATCTGAATATGTCTTTGGTAAATTGTTGAAAAAAAGTATTCTGTAGAATAAAACATTCAATTGAGGGCCTTTTGATTTAAAATATATATATTTTTTAATGATTTACATGATTTAGGTGAGCCTTTGATCATAATCAATAGCTCAATATACTACCATTTTTAATATTTTTTTTGAAAAAAAAATGATTTCTAATTGGTATTGATCATGTCCGAGAGTCGAAATGACGGACGCTGGGATGTGGCGCTCCTGCTGACCGTGTGGGGACCTCCGATGAGACTAACTTACAAGCACCAGAGCGTCAGTGCCAAGCCAGGGAATGGTTCCCCGGCGATGACCCTCCGACGCTCAAGTTAGATCTCTAGAGAAAGCAACAAGCAAGCAAAGAAATAAAAGTGGCAGCGTAACTGTAGCTACAGTAGAATGAGCATACCTTCGTCGAAGCTTGGGGTCCTTTATATAAGGCTCCCACGGGTGCACGTGCATGCTCCTCGAGGCGTGCACGCATCTCAAAGCTTTCCCTGATAGGACATGTCAGGAAAGTGTACCTGACACCATACCTCAACAGCCTGAGCATATTCTGACAAGACAGTGGAAACTTCCGTCATACGATTCTCTGTCTGACCATGTCGCCGACCATGCTGTCTGTCTACGGCACGGGTCTCAAGGAGGATATCAGTCGATCCTGCCTTTGTCTACTAGTGGGTCGAGCGAGTGGGCCGCTCGACCAGCTTTTGTCTACTAGTGGGCCTAGCGGGGTGGCTGCTCGACTACTTCCACTGTCTAGGCTTGTTGGGTCATGTTTCCGTTTCGTTGGTTGTGATATGATCTTTGGCCGATTGGGATGTCCGCCTGGCACATGTCCCGCCGCTCGGCACATGACTTACCGGTCGGCGCCTACTTTGGTGATAGTCTTTTGAAGGTTGGAAGCTCGGTGCGAGACCGAACTGTAATAACGTCGGACCGGCCATTCTTTAGTTCGACCGGCTGATGGGGTCGCCCGGTCGAACGCTAACCTGGGGGCATTGACCATCTTGACTTTGACCTTCCACGTGGCGCTGACCTCCTGCGGGGTGGGGCCCTACCTTACCACCGAATCACGTGCCTCCCCCTCGAGTCTAGTCGAAGAAAGCTGCAAGTCCAACTAACTGAACAAGGTAATCTGGTGATTGGTTGGCCGATCGGCCAGTATGCTGGTTGGACCCCGACCAGTCTATGTAGGACCGATATTCAAGGCCGCTCGGCGTTATGAGGGTTTGCACTTGGAAGATTCTTCCTTCAGCGTCTTTGGATGAGTGCGAGACGCGCGGTCAATGTTGACATAATCTGAATCTCTTCGGGATTTGTGCAAATCATTCCCATTAAGGTCGAGCGCGCGCCCATGTCTAATGATGGCACCCATTAAATGCCGCCTTATGAGAGCGTGCTACGTATCGCCGCCACAGTCGCCACACATCTGAGGCAACAGACGCCGATGTCACGTTTGGTGATTTGAATTCAACGGCTAGATCTGTACTCCGATTCCCGTGACCTAGATCGGACAGCTCTGATCGCCCGAGCCCAACCCTTATAAGGCCGCGACACCGCCTTTGTCCCCCACTTTGCGTCTCCTTTCCCGACGGTTGTCGACGACCTCGGGTGCCTAGTGCTCCGGCGATCCTGTGCTCCTCAGCGGCAATCCACTGTTCTCTGCGTCCCCCTTTCTCTTCCCTGTAAGCCTCCCCACACCTTTCTGTCGTTGGTCTTTCACTATTCTTTCTCCGCCACGCCATTGTTCCGGCAATCGTTTTGCGCTTTTCCTTCCTTCCTCCGTCGAGCTTTCTGTCTTTCGATTTTTCGACGATGGCGAGCTCTTCTCAACGGTCCGACCCTGCTCCCGGTCTCTGGTACCACACCATGGAGACTAGGTTCGATGCGGGCGACGCTGCGAGCCTCGTAAATGCCTTTGACCTTCCTTCTAGCCACGAGCTAATCCTGGCCTCCCCGTCCGATTAGCCCCATGACCCGTCAATCGACACTGTCTGTTTTTTCCGAGACCAGTTCGTGGCCGGTCTTCGATTCCCCATCCATCCTTTTATAATTAAGGTTTGTAACTATTTTCGCGTCCCTTTAGTGCAGCTCGTCCCCAATTCCTTTCGCCTCTTGTGCGGCGTGGTCGTGTTGTTCAAGGTGCACCTTCTTGGGTATGGGATCATCCATCACTTCCTAGACAAAGTCTTTCAAAGAAATCGAATATTTAACTTCTTACTGTAAACTAGGTTTAACTACAGAGAACTCAATAGAAGCACAATATCGAAACATGAAATCGAAAAATAAAATCGATAACAAAACGATAACTTAAAATCGATAGCCTCTTGTGTTTGGTTTTTCAAGATCTATACATTATCCCAAGCAATCCGAGTTGGGCACCTACTTATTCCAGTCTCAGGTCGGTTTGGTCTTTTTCGACAAAATGTCATCTTCCAATAAACATTGGAAAGATTATTTTTTCTACTTGTGACTCCCCGAGCGGCCGAGCTTCCGCACCAGGTGGCAGGTCGGACTCCCACCTCAACTAGACTTGAAAAAGTATCGGGGCCGGCCAGACTACCTTCACACGGCTAACATGCTAGCCGGCCAAAAGTTCGACATTCACAAACTACTGCTAGAGGGGGTGCTATATATGTTCGGGTTGAGCCCCATCCGAACAAAGCTCCCGAGCAGCCTAGGTATGGAATTTCTTAGCCTTCTTCTCTTGAGTCTAACTGATTGATTCTTTCTTTTGCAGCTGACATAATGATGCGTGCTCGGGCAGCCGGTCTGATGAAGCTGAAAAATGCTGAGATAGAGGCGGCAGCAGCGAAAGAGATGGCGAGCCTCAGCCTGACTCCGGTCGGCTCTCACGAGGGTGAGAGCGAGGCAATGCCGACCGGACACCCCATACCGAACCAATGGCGGACCCACTCCTACCTGAGACACAGGCTGCCACCTCGCCCGAAGACTCGGGGTCCTCTGGCGATGAAGTTCCCCTCTTCAAGTGCAACAAGCGTCGCATGACCATCTCGTCACGTTCCGCTGCCTCGGTCGTACGTTCTTCCGAGTGGGGAGGCACTTCCTCTCCGACTGCTCCTGAGACAGTGAAGCCATTTCTTCCGATCGGACCCCCTCGCTGGCTAATCTACCGTCGGGCCCGATCGCAGCCCAGCCGATCGCGTCTCTTCATCCAGCTCGGCGCAAGATTCTGCGATCCAGCATTCTTCCGGTTTCAGCCGATCAGTCCTTTGGTCCCACGGCGTCGGCTCAATCGGCCCTGAGCGGCCGCCAATCCGTGATAGCCATTCTCCACCTCCCAACGGAGGAGTTCTTGGCGGTCGACGATCAACCGCTAACTCCCAAACATCAGATACTCATTTGCGGACTGCTTGCTAAGGTTTGGGAGGAGGCCAGAGCACGCGCCGCAACAATGCCCCCGGGGCTGCTCGCCAACAGCCACCTGCAAATGTCCACCGGGGTATGTATGCAATGATCAATTCGTTGTTTTACCTTTGTTCAGTATTAACGTTTTTCAGTATGGCAGCAGTACTAGGTTGAGAGCGTGGTGATGTGCCGGCGCCTGGCGCTTATGGAAGATGAGCTCAAGAAGCTCAAGATTTTTGGTGGGGCATCATCATCCCAGGGGCCCTCGATTGCTGAACTGCAGGCTGATCTGGAGAAGGCCAATAAACTTCTGGAGGCCGAGCGGAAGAAGTTTGTCGATCATCATGTTGGGTAGGCTCGAGACTCAGGAGAAAACCTACGACAAGAAGATCGAGCATGCTACCAACAGGAAGAACCGAGCCATAGCTGACCTGGAGTTGAAGAATCAGGAGGCTCGAAAGTTAGATGCGAAGCTCAAGGAGGCGGAAAACTTTCTGATCGCCGAACGGGACATCCGTTCGACTAGGGAGGTAGATCTTCAAGGGAAAGTGAGGACCCTTGAAGATGCTCTGAAGTCTTCCAGCGCTACCCTGAAGACTTACCAGGACGCCGAACCGAGCCGCTTCGAGACCATGAAGCAAGAATACCTCCGCTCGAAGAAATTTACTGACAAAGTTGTTAATCGGGTCGTCCGGAGTTTCGAGCTAGCCATAACTGGGGCGTTCAACCAGTTGCAAGCAAAACGGACATATCTCAGGCTCTCTGATTGACGGCGCCATCGATCGGGCTCAGCTAAATGACTCGATCCCGGATGAAGTCTTTAACTATCTTGAGTGAGGAAGGATTTTGTAACCTTTGAATGTTTGACTGCCACTCGGTAGCTTTTGGCTTGTTATTAATGAAATTATCATGCAGTTCTTCCTCACATGTTTACTTGTCTATGACAAAGCTCTTGACTATATAGCCCTGAACTACCGTCATGTTTGCATTTTAATGATAAATTCATCGGCGTATGTCGCCTCGGACGTGCGGCGACTACGGCGACAACATGTGGCATGCTCTCAAAGGGCGACATTTAATGGGTGCCATCATTAGACGTGGGCGCACGCTCGACCTTAATGGGGATGATTTACACGAATCCCGAAGAGATTCGGATTATGTCAGCATTGACCGCGCGACTCACACTCATCCAAAGGCGCCGAAGGAAGAATCTTCCAGGTGCAAACCCTCAGAACGTCAAGCAGCCTTGAATATCGGTCCTACATAGATTGGTCGGGGTCCAACCAGCACACTGACCGATCGGCCAACCAATCACCAAACTACCTTGTCCAGTCAGTCGGACTTGCAGCCTCCTTCGACTAGACTCGAGGGGGAGGCACGTGATCCGGTGATAAGGTAGGGCCCCGCCCCGCAGGAGGTCAGTGCCACATAGAAGGTCAAAGTCAAGGCGGTCAATGCCCCCAGGTTAGCGTCCAACGGGGCGACCCCATCAGCCGATCGGACTAAGGAATGGTCGGTCCGACGTTATTACAACTCGGTCTCACACCGAGCTTCCGACGTTCAAAAGACTATCACCAAAGCAGACGTCGACCGACAAGTCATGTGCCGAGCAGCAGGACATGTGCCAGACGGACATCCCGATCGCCCAAAGATCATATCACAACCAACGAAACGAAAACACTACCTGGCAAGCCTAGACAGTGGAAGTACCCGAGCGACCACCCCGCTCGGCCCACTAGCAAACAAAAGCTGGCCGAGCGACCCACTCACTTGACCCACTAGTAGACAAAGACAGGATCGACTGATATCCTCCTCGAGACCCGTGTCGTAGACATACAGCATGGTCGGCGGCATGGTTAGGCAGAGAATCGTACGATGAAAGTTTTCACTGTCTTGTCAGGATATGCTCGGGCTGTTGAGGTATGGTGTCAGGTACACTTTTCTAACACGTCCTATCAGGGAAAGCTTTGAAATGCATGCATATCTCGAGGAGCGTGCACGTGCACTCTTGGGAGCCATTTATAAAGGACCCCAAGATTCGATGAAGGTATGCTCATTCCACTGTAGTTACAGTTACGCTGTTACTTTCATTTCTTTGCTTGCTTGCTTGCTGCTTTCTCCGGAGATTTGACTTGAACGTCGGAGGACCAGTGTCGGGGAACCACTCCCTGGCTCGACACTGACGCTTTAGTGCTTGCAGGCTAGTCTCATCGGAGGTCCCCGAACGATTAACAGGAGCACCACATCCTCAGCGTCCGTCACCTCGACTCTCAGACAGATCAGGTATAACATTTTAATATTATATTAAATGATCATCGTACTACTGTAATAATTCGAAGATAATTAATTTTTTAAAAGTAATTTTAATTAAATTTAATAATATTGATCAAATTAATATATATATATATATATATATATATATATATATATATATATATATATATATATATAGATAATATTTTATATATACATATTTTTGATTAAGTTTAATTGGTTTATTTAAATTTCAATATATTTTTTTTATAAAAGAGGTGTTATTTTAACTATTTAAAAAAGACAGGCATCGTGTTCACTAATTAGGATTATTTTATTTTTTATTTCCTAAATTATATCTACTAAAATTATACACAAATGTTATAATTTAGATCCTTTTATTCTAACCCTCATGTTTAAGTCATCGTTAACAAAGCAACCTCCCCAATTAAATCCAATTTAATTTTTCAAACGACTGAATTTCGTAGAGAGAGAGAGAGAGAGAGAGAGAGAGTGGTGGCTTAGTTTCCAGATCCGGCGATGAAGGCGGCCTTCAACTCCGTGCACGGCCGGCAGGCGGCGGTGGCGGCGGACCGGAAGTGGATCGCCCCGCTGGCCATTGGCGCCACCGTCTCCCTGGTGCTTCTCCTCTTCCTCACCACACTCTCCTCCCCGGACTTCCCGCTCGCCCTCCTCCCCCTCTCGCTCCTCCCCTCCGCTCTACTCTCCCACCCATCTAACCCTTTCGCCGCCCTCTACGCCCCCGTGTTTGTCGAGTCCAAGCTCCGTCCCGCCCCTCCCGCGTCCCTCCTTGGCAACGACCGGCCACCGCCCCGCCTCGCATACCTTATCTCTGGCACCGTCGGCGACGGAAACATGATCAGACGCGTCCTCCTCGCCCTCTACCACCCCGCCAATCGCTACGTGGTCCACCTCGATCTGGAGGCTTCCGCCGAGGAACGCGATAAATTAAGGGATTACGTTGCTAGCCATCCGCTCTTTGCATCCGTGGGGAACGTCAGGATGATCACAAAGGCCAATCTTGTCACGTACCGGGGGCCGACCATGGTGGCGAATACTCTCCATGCCGCGGCTATATTGCTAAAGGAGGGTGGGGATTGGGATTGGTTCATCAATCTCAGTGCTTCAGATTACCCCCTTGTCACCCAGGATGGTAATCGAGTTTCTTTGTCATTTTATTGTATTGAATAATTTTCTCTCTTTTCATGGATTATGAAGTGAAGGCTGATATTTTTGTGTTTGATTAGATCTGTTGCATACATTTTCATATTTGCCGAGGGATCTCAACTTCATCGATCATACAAGTAACATTGGGTGGAAGGAGTACGCTATTTTCTATTGCATGTCTTCTAACTTGTTAGGATCGCAAGATGTTCAGAGCAATTTTGTTCATTTTCTATAGGTTCCAGAGGGCGAAACCAGTAATTATAGATCCAGGGTTGTATTTGACTAAGAAAGCTGATGTCTTTTGGATTCCACAGAGGAGGAGTGTGCCCACTGCCTTCAAACTATTCACAGGTAAATGTCTCAAACCATTTGTTATTATTTCTGATTGTATTCTACAAGGACTATTCAGATTCAGAGGGAATCGACTCCAAGCTTAAAATTTTGAGCCAGATGTGAATCTAGAAAATGACCTTCTAGACTAACTATACATCTTCAGCTCCTCGCCACATGTAGAGTTTCACACCGTTTATAGACATCATGAACAAACTAGATGTGAAAAATACATGGTTCAATAATTTTCTGTAGTTGATTAACTAGGGATCCATTGAACCACTTGAATTTCTATTATGACCTCTGTTGTGCCTTGTTCTGAGAGGTAAATATTTATTGTAATGGACACCATCTTGTCTATAAGAACTCAAATGTTCTTATTATACCTTCAGTTTTTGTTATAGCCAAACAGTTGTTCTTGACATATGTTAGATTTGCACGTTTTAGGTAGGTTGGTTAGTATAATTTGCTATGGCTTGTTAAACGCTGATGATTAAATCCTTTTGGTTACTTCAGTTGTCATTTGCTGGAGAACTTGCTACGGATTTTTAAATACTGAGTTTTACTTATGGTGGCGTTTGTGTACATGATGGGATAGTCATGTTGATTTGGAACCAAGGATGACAGAACTATCATTCACCATGGTGATTCAATTTTAATCGTGTGATTAGTAGGTGCCAAAATCCTTCAGGTGGGAATTTAGGTTCAAATCCATCTAGGTCTTTGCCTCAACTTAGGCAATAGGTAACTAGGCTTTCGCTTAGTAGGAATTAATTGTTAATGGAATAATGAAAGCGAAAAATCAAGAAAAAGGGGAAAGAGAGGCTATAAGTTCATAACCCAGTTGGTGCCAGCTAAGAAAGCAAAAAAAAAATGTTCATTGTTTCCTGCTGTAGCTTGGAAGATCTACCTAAAGGGTAAGATAGCATTGAATACCACAGACTGGGATTGTTTCCACTGCAATTTGATTATTCTCATCATCTCTACCAATAGAGACAACAGAGCGAAGCATCCCATAGTTGCAAGGAGAGAAAGGTGTGCTACTACTACTTGATGTTGCGGCGTCTTCACTCTACCTTCACTACTGAAATAGAAGAGGTAAGTAGCAAGCGATACTTGGTGATTACAAGAAGATTAGGTTAAATAATCGCTATGATTTTTTTTTTTGATATTAGTCTATATCAATCGTTATGCTTTTTGCAAGAGGTTGTTTCCAGGATTTGAACCCGTGACCTTTTGGTAAAGTTGTTGCTTTGTGGCCAAAAGGTCACGGGTTCAAATCCTGGAAACAACCTCTTGCAAAAAGCAGGGTAAGGCTGCGTACAATGTGTTTGTGCAATATCCGTTAGGTCAAGGTTGACTTAGTTGACCAAGCTTGAGTCTTGGTCAGTGTTTCGATGTTTGACAATACAGGTAGACACATGGACAATGCAGTTGGTCATGTGGGGGAAATTCTGATCAGGGATTGATCAGTGTGGATGAAGAAGAGTCAAGTACGTCAAGGTTGACTGGATACTTGACGGGGAAAGTCCTAGTGAGTGAAGCTAGGTGAAAATCCTGGTGAGTGAAGCCAGGCAGAAGAAAAGTACTGGTGAGTGAAGCCAGGCAGTTAGAAGTCCTAGTGAGTGAAGCTAGGCAGTATGAAAGTCCTGGTGAGTGAAGTCAGGCAAGGGAAATCCAGATGGGTCAAGGTTGACCAGACATTTGGTGAAAAGTCCAAGTAGGTCAAAGAGATTGACCGGATACTCGACATAAGGAGAGAAGTCCAAGTAGGTCAAAGGAAGTGACCGGATACTTGGCACGAAGAGAAAAGTCCAAGTGGGTCAAAGGGATTGACCGGACACTTGGTGAGAGAGTCCTAGCTGGTCAAGGGTGACCGGATGCTAGGTTTTATATACCAACAAGTCATGGTTGACCGGATGTTGGTTTGGGAGATTTGGGACTTGGTTTTGGGTAAAAACCAAGAGCTGGATCGATCAGTGGATCGATCCAGGCTTTTCCCAGTGAACAGAAAGCCTCTGGATCGATCAGTGGATCGATCCAGGCTTTTCCCAGCGAACAGAAAGCCTCTGGATCGATCAGTGGATCGATTGGGACGCTGCTGCTTCGCACGATAAGAGCTGGATCGATCCAGACATTTTTCCAGAGCACAGAGGCGCTCTGGATCGATCCGTGGATCGATCCAAAGCCTCCCCGATCGATTGGGAACAATCGAATCGATTGGGATCTGACCGTTGCGTCGTATTTAGCTGCAGGCGAGCATCTCCTTCAGTAACAACTTCACAGATTCTTCTCCAGCGAGCACAGCATCTTCACAGCAACTTCTCCACCACTCTCACGCCAGTTCTTGAAGGTTCTTGGAGGCACATCCAAGTCAAGAGGCGAGGTACAACAAGAAGAAGAAGCTAGGGTTAGGGTTTTCTTGTGTAAATCTAGTAAGCTTTCCCTTGTATTTGCTTCTCCTTGTTTCTTGTTGTATTGAGAGTATTGTAAGGCTTCTCCGCCTTCGGTAGTTACCGTAAAGGAGTGTTTATTAATGGAGGTGTGTGTGTGTGCGTGGATCCTTGGACTAGTCACCTCTTGTGAGGTGGATACCAAGTAAAATCCTATTGTTAGCATTGTTGTAGTTTGTTTCTTTGTATTCCGCTGCGCATCACTTTGAAGAAACAAGCAACGAAGCACGACGAGCACACGCCCCCCCTCTAGCTACTTTTCGGTCCTAACACAATGGATCCTTCTCCGGGACCCCGCATGGCGGGAGCTTCGTGCACCGGGCTGCCCTTTTTAGTTTTTATTAATAGATATATGTATTCTTTAAGGAAAAAATTTAAGGAGAGCTAAGCCCCTTGCTTTACATGCAGAAGTGCTCATTGCCTTGGTTAATAGAAGATATAAAGGCCATTTGGTTGAAAACAATCCAGCAAGTTTCCTATTAGGAACTAAATAAACTTAGCTTGAAAATAGAATAAATCTGATGATGTAATTTTACTGTACATGTGGAAATGGGAGCAACATGAACATGTTATGGTCCCGAGTGCAAGATCGAATCAGAGGTCTAAATCTGGATCCATACTTGGTCATGCAACACATAAGGGGGAAGGGAGGGAGAAAGAGTCGTCCTAGGCATAGTCCAATTACTCAATTTTTCTTCTCCCCTTTATTAATAATAACACTCCTTATATAAGGAGTCAAATATGACACGATTCAGGAAAGATCAACCCATAAAGGAAACCAGAAATCAAAAATAAAAAAGCTAATTAGGTCATTATTTGTTTCTACTATAGTGGTAATTAAATTAGGTCATTATTTGTTTTCTACTAATTAAGCAATAGCTAATTTATTTCTACCATAGCATTAGCTAATTTGCTTCCAACTATAGTGGCGTCCAACAAAGGCATCCACCTCGGCGCCCACATCATCACTCCCCCCTCGATGCTGAGCTTGTCCTCAAGCTCGAAAGTGGAGTATAACGCCACTATGGAGGAAAATTTCTGAATCCACTTCCCCTCTTCCTCACCTTCCCTGTCATCATCAGACACTTCAATCCAAAATAGGCGCTTACACTTGTGACCCGTGGAGTAGGACTAATCACAGTTAAAACAGAGGCCCTTAGTTTTCCATTCTGCCATCTCGGCGCGAGCTAGACGCTTAAAGAATGAAGCAGGTGGAGTCTCCTTGTTGATGTCTCTCGTTGTCTTGATCTTCGCCAAAGGAGGGCCTCTACGTGTTGAGCTTGATTGTGGTCCCGCCCCAATTTATGCGCAGCAGCCCCCCGCCTTGATGGAAGCACTGCTTCCGTTCTAATGTCCTGGCCATATTCATTGCAATGCAGGCTTCTATAGTTTGATGTCGATACGGAGATCTTCGACTAGCCCTGTAGTGAACAAGTCAATCTGTTGTTGTGGTCGGAGGTCCGGGCGAGGTGGGACTGGAACTATTGCTGATAGTCTTCTACCGAGCATGTCTGCTTCAGATTTGCTAGCTCTCCCAAAGTTGTTGCTTATAAGCAGCCCAAAGCGGATATGACAATAGTTTATGAATTGCTTCCAAATCATATCTGACTCTTCTTCTTGTTCCATCTGATCAAATCAAAGTTGGGCTTCCCCTACCAAGTGGAAGGCAGCAAGGCCAACCTTGTCAGCTTCTGTGGTCCTTTGGTTGGAAAAGAATTTTTTGCACCTTTTAATCCAGCCCAGTGAATCCCCTTCTTTTGAATAGGTGGGGAACTTCATCTTCAAGTACCGCGGAATCAGGGTGCCGCTGATTAGCGATTCAAGTCTAACCTCTGAGGCTTTGGAAGGGTCACACTCCACGCTAGTAGAATTGTTTGCGGCGGGCACCGACCATCGTCTCGTCTCTTGAACAGTATGTGTTTGCTCGGCCATTTGCTCCTCTAGTCCTCGCTAGCGGGAGGCGATCTGCTCCATGAAAATTTGCTGTTGCGAGGTCAATCTTTTCGTGAAGGTATCAAGTTTGGATGTGATAGGATCCGTGTCACCCATGATCAGCTCTAATACGGTAATACCAAGTTGTTATGGTCCCGAATGCAAGATCGAGTCACAGGTCGAGATCCGGATCCGTACTTGGTCATACAACACGTAAGGGGTTAGGGAGGGAGAAAGACTCGTCCTAAACAAAGTCCAATTACTCAATTTTTCTTCTCCCCTTTATTAATAATGACACTCCTTATAGAAGGAGTCAAATATGACACAGAAAAGACCAACCCATAAAGGAAACAAGGAATCAAAAATAGAAAAACTAATTAGGTCATTATTTGTTTCTACTATAGCAGTAGTTAAATTTGGTCATTATTTATTTTCTACTAATTAGGCAATAGCTAATTTATTTCTACTATAACAGTAGCTAAGTAGGCAGTAGCTAATTTGCTTCCAACTATAGTGGCGTCTAACAAAGGCGTCCACCTCGGCGTCCACATCAGAACAATTTACAGATTTATATCCACTAAGCAGAAGAATTTCTTATGAAGTTGATATTTTAGGAGATTATTTTTGCAAGAGTAGCCTGATTAAAGTTGAATTTACAGTTTCATAAGGGTGTCCTAAGAAGATAAAGAATCAATGATGTACGGGTACTACATTTGTTAAACTGACCTTATATTGTTTCCATGCTATTTGTATCATAGAGAAAATACCTTCATCAACTAGATATAAACCTAAATCAATAGATGATTGTATTATGAACCATATTGTGACAATTTATGATGCCCTAGCAGTTGTTGCGGAACATATGAATTTGACAAGGAAAGTTATCTGTGTTTGATATGGTAAGAAGGAAAAAGCTGAGATGTATGTGGAAATCATGGGAGTTTATTTCATAAATACTTTAGCCATGTGCTCACAGCATGGTGGATAGCTTGTTGAAGTAAAGTACTCAAACCAAGCTTTCTCTGGGTTATTATTGACAGATTCCTTGATAAACCAAGCTTTCTATTGGTCATCATTGACAGATTCCTTGATAAACATCCATAACCTGTTGAAGTCACATAAACTCTGAATTTCTTATGAATATAAGTGTGTTAGTTTTTTTGCATTCTGAAATAGAAGTTGGACATGCCCATGCTATTATAGAACTCAAAAGGACTAACCAGAGGATTTTAAGTAATTTGAACTTGATAGTTTTTGTTCCATCACTGTAAGTCTGGATAAAGATTTGAGACCCACCACAAGCTGTTTGTTAGTTAAGTAGGTTAGTAAGTTCTTTTAATAGTTTGCTATGCTTGTGTGATTTTGTATTTGAGTTGGAACCATTCGTGTGGTTATATTTACTCGCTTTAAGCATATGGAATCACAATGCGCTATCGTAGACTATTGCCAATCATTTCACAAATCCTACTGTCAAGATATTACCATATAAAAATTTGATTCAGATTGGAAACCTGGTCAAACAATAATGTCTTTTCCTTTTAATATATTGTTTAAACGATTTGTTTCTGTCAAGGCCTATTGGTCCTTGTCTACTAATATTGTGTTGTGAAAGAAAACCAACACTTTGATCCAGTGTTAGGCTGTTAGTGATGACACCTTTTGCCTTTGATCTCTTCTATTGCTTGTTTTCAGTATAATCTTTTAATTCTTTTATTTTGTATATACCATGTTATCTGCCATAGGATATCGGCTCATGCTTGTCTGTTAATATTGTGTTGAGGGAGATAACCAATACATTGAATCAGTGGTAGATTGCTAGTGATGGTACCCTTTGCCTTTGCTCCCTTTTATTGCTTGTGTTCAATATAATCTTTAATTTTCATTTTTCTTTTGTATACCATGTATCTGCCACAGGATATCGGCTCATGCTTGTCTGTTGATTTTGTGTTGAGAGAGAGAATCAATACATTGGACCAATAAGAGATTGTTAGTGCTGACACCCTTTGCCTTTACTCCCTTTTGTTGATTGTGCTGTATATTCCTTGTTATCTGCCATAGGATATTGGTTCATGCATCATACATACTGAAAGTGATGCAACACCAGGTTTCAAGGAGACAAAGCACAATGCTTTCCCTATGAATTTCATCAATTAGAGAATTTTATTAACTGAAAAGATGAGGGAGAGGGTTGGACTCTTTTTAGAGGCTCCAACCTAACCGAAATTAGAAAATAAAATTAAGCAAAAGGGGTAAGAAATAACTTTGAAAATAAATTCCTTTCAACCTAAAACTCTCTCTCTTGAATTGGAGAGACTGCCTAACTAAAATATACTTATTTAACTCTAACCAAATTGAAAGGTATTATTTATTCAGTTTAATTGCAACAGAACGTTCTACATGCTTGTGATTGAAAGTTTCTTATACATATCTGTCTCATACGTAAAAATTGTTCTTTTCTTCCTTCGCTCTTTAGTAGTGGTACCCAAAATTGTTCAGTTGCATCGCCAAGTGTAACTATGCAACTTTCACATTGGTTCTTTTGCAGGTTCGGCATGGATGGCTCTCTCCCATTCTTTCATTGACTATTGCATATGGGGCTGGGACAACCTTCCACGAACTGTCTTCATGTACTATGCCAACTTCATCTCCTCACCAGAAGGTTACTTCCATACTGTCATATGCAATGCACAAGAATTTCGCAATACCACTGTCAACCATGACCTCCACTTCATTTCATGGGACAATCCACCGAAGCAGCACCCACACTACCTCAACCTTAATGACATGGCACGCTCGGTAGCTAGCAATGCGCCATTTGCACGCAAGTTCCGGAGGGATCATCCTATACTCGACAAGATAGACACTGAGCTCTTACTTCGTAGGCCCAACATGATCGTTCCAGGAGGCTGGTGTGCAGGCAGTGGAGAAAACGGCAGTGACCCTTGCATGGTTGTGGGAAATACAACCTTTCTTCGACCCGGTCCTGGTGCAACCAGGCTGGAGCAACTTATGCAGTCACTTCTATCGAACGAAAAGTTCCACCCAAGGCAGTGCAAGTAATCACATTGAAGTCGTTTCTAGTTAACCAAAAGTGTACCTCGTTCAATCCAATTTGTAGGTTGTAAAATTTAATGTACGCACATTGGTTAGCTCCATCTCAAAGTATAGAAGTTTGTTTCTATGTTTACATCACATCCAGAAGCGTCCACGTAGGATTGCATCAAATGTCACTGGATTTGGGTGTAGCCTTCATGTTTGAGTCTCACATTAGACTATAGCACTTCACTCTGTGTTCTTACATTTTTCAAATACAGCAGAGGTGGTTTCTTTCACTAATTGAACTTGTTCTACTTGAAGATTCTAAAATCTTTGGTGCAAGTTGGAAAGTTTTTAATCCACAAGATTATTATTCAAAGTAATGTTTTTTTTATTTTTTCCATTTTGTTATTCTTTTTCAGTAAGATCTAGAGTTGCAGGACACCATTTTGTTATTCAAAGTAATGTCCATCCACCATTTGAAATCTGTATATTGGCGGTCAGGTAGGTGCAATTGGTAGCTCCTAGCAGCTGCAACCGGTGAGTCCCTCTTTCGTGAGCTGTTTATCCCAATAATAATAATTGTCTTTCAATAAAAAAAATTATTGAACTAGGTAATATCGAATTTGGGATGACCGATCTAAATCAAAGAAGTTTTTCATCGGCTACAATGATAAATTAAAAAGTGCTTTCAATGAACAACCCATAAACTTTAGAAACACTTAGGTGGGTGGAGGATATAAGGAACAATTAATTTTTAAACTTTAGAAACACTTTTAAAACTATAAACAAATAAAGAGCAGTTCGATACATAAAATTTCCATCAATATATATCAGAAAAAATTAAATCACATTAGACCTATTATAATTAAATCATATTGGATCTATTATAGTCTACTTTATATTTTGTAAAAAACTATTTTCACAATTTGAACCGATTCAAAATCACATAACAACTTCATAAAGCTCCTCTTATCTGTACCCATATTGTACCTTAAAATAACATATCTTTAAAGTAATTTTACTCAAAGTTACTATAATTTTAATTAAAATTATTCTACATTGTATAATTTTGATCAAAGTTATCTATGTAGCAAAATAATCATCAAACTATTCTACCTGGATGGGGTCGGATGATCAAAGTTATCTAAGATAGAACATAAAAGAGTATTTTAGATATTAAATTCTCTAAGGTAGAACAATTGATCAAAACTGTTCTAAAATAGTATAATTTTTACCAAAATTATGCCAAGATGAAGTACAAAAGTGTATTTTGAATTTTAGAATATGCGTGGAGTGCTCTTAGATGATGTAACTTTGATCAAAATAACTTTTACACTTTTTTCCGGTACCCAATAAATCACGAAAGTGCTATAATAAATTATCGACATTGGACTCTCGTGATCTTTATTGTCCTTATAAGACTGTCCAATACTAAATTGATACTTCATTTGTGAAGATAAACTCGTTGACTTTTCCATCGACGAGTACTTTGACTCACAATCGTCCAACTTAAAATTTTCTACTAAATTTAACGCCAACACATGTCCTAACAGATGATGACACTCTGTTTTAACTCTACTATGCCTTCGTCACTATGTCATACCCGTGGGGGCTCGCTTCTACGCTTGGAACAACATACCTTCATGATTGAACAATTTTGATTAAAATTATTTTAAAATGGTGTAACTTTCTTTAAAATGGCTCTAAAATGGAGTATAAATGAATATTTCATATATTAAATTAAGAGTGAAGCGTTATTTTAATAAAGAGAAGCACTAATATGAATAATTAAGAGTGTTTTTTTTTTTTGCTAAAATAAACAACCCCACTTAATTAGATGATTATTTTTTTTAGCCTAAAAAAATCACATAATTCAGTTGAGAAGCAGCGTTCCTTCCGTATTCCCTCTTTAAAAGGCTTTGCCGGTGAGAGGGAGGCAGCAAAAGTGGAACGTCTCTTCTCTTTGCAGCTTTGCTTCTTCTTTCTCCCTTTGAGCTTGCTTCCCAGATCTGGCGTTAGGGTTTCCTCCTGGGGGTGCTAGGAGTTGGGATGGGACAGCAGACGCTCATTTACAGCTTCGTTGCGCGGGGGACGGTGATCCTGTCGGAGTACACGGAATTCACCGGAAATTTCACTACCATTGCCTCCCAGTGCCTCCAGAAGCTCCCCGCGGCCAACAACAAGTTCACCTACGACTGCGACGGCCACACATTCAACTACCTCGTCGAGGACGGCTACAGTGAGTCCCTGCCCTTGCGTTCAATTCTGTGGTTATTATGACTTAAAAGTTCGGAGCGTGATCTGATCTATTCTTGTTTGACCGCTTATGCCATTTTGTGTTTGTCGTGGGTCTTTGGATTGGCTTCCTAGAGAGATTCAGCTGATTTGTGGTGGATTTGGAGGAATTAGGTTTCTAGTTACATTCTTTTGGTATTTGGGGAAGAAGGATGATACGTTGTTGCTTCCTTTAGATCTGAACTGAAGTCCTTTGAGTGGTAGGATTAGGTGGACGGAGAAACAATTGATCCTAAGATGTATGTCAACGTAATGAAGAGTAGCCTTTGTTATTTATTGTTAGTCATTTCGAAGAAAAAATTGGATGAGATGTTCATCTTTGGCCTTGTTTTTCACTTTGGATTGAAGTTAATTGTTTTCCTTCTTCTGTAGCAGAGAAACAATCATCAACCTATCTGATCTGGTGATGTGCGTGTGCTCTGTATCATTTTAGTGTAAAATCGTGCGATTTATATCTACCTTTGTTTTACAAGTAATCTATGTGATTACTCTATGTACGAAGTGCTTTGGTGCATTGCATATGCATATGCAGTCATTAATTTAATACCAATGGCTTGTAGACTCAGTTAATTTTGACAAAGTGATAAAGAAAGAGATCTCTAGGCTGGAAATGATATTATGTGTGAACAACTGTTGTTGAATGGTTTTTGGAAAGAAAAGAAGACTTTCATTGGAATTTGATGTGCATCCAGCTACAAATCTTCATGGATTGACAACTAATGAGAGGCATCTTAAACAAGGTTGAACTTCGTGTTTAAGTTGTCCATCCAATAAGATGCTTATTATGGATCATTATGAATAATTTTCTAGGATCTAATAAGGAAATTTTAGTGATCTTAAGAAGAGATTTATTACATGAAATCATGTCATTATCATAGTCATTACTGGTTCCTCAAGTCGTTAGAACTGTTCATACTCTCTTCATTTAAATCAAGTTGTTCAATCAGTTAGTCGCTATCACATGTAAAAGAAAGAAATTATACCTCAAGCTCTCTTAATTCTTCTACAACAAGGTTTCACATGAAGCTCAATCCCATTGCAGTCTTTCTTGTTTTAAATACTCAGTTGATTGTTTGGCATTTGTTCTAGCACATGTAAGGGATGTTGCCCCTGTCACTTTGTTGATGCTTTGTATATGCATTAAAAAAGATATATAAAAAGTAGATAATTTGTCATGTTCATGCATAATGTTTTCATCAACATAATATATTTATTTGAATCTAATAAATTTGAATAATCTAGATGAACTGAAAAGTTGAACAGAACTTTGTGAATTATGTACAATGCAGTTCTTATATGCATATACATTGCATCTATAGCTCCGCTGCATGATAAATCCACTTATGGTATATGCAATGCCATGCACTACAGCGTATACAAATTTGTCCCCATAAGCCACCTGTGGGAAACAATGAAGATCATGCTTCCTCCCTCCAATACGTATCCTAAAATGCTTTTTGAAACATTACAGATTGTATTTTAAACTGCTTTTTTCAACATTACAGATTGTATTTCAGGTTCCCAAACCCATCCTGGATTTGTTTTTATGAACTATGTTAGTATTACAAGGATGATTACAACGAATTTAGAAAATCTAGAAGTAATTATAATTTAAGTTAATCATTGACTTGTTACGAGAATTGGTTCTGACTATGTATAGTTGCCAAAACAATAAATACTTTCTCAAACAAGCAGATCATATTCCATTTTCCAGTACTCATCCTAACTGTTTTTTCTTAGCTATGTTATGGACAAGGAGTGTTGGGTATAGAGAGATAATATAGTTAATTGCTATTGAGAAACTTGGATTTGAATATAAATATACATATAAATAGTTGGAGACATAGTGCAAATAAATATGAATATGATGAGAACTTCATGACTGATTATTGAAAGCAAATTTTGTTGCATAAACAGGTAAATATCAGGTATTTGGTCATCTATCAGTGGCCAGAACCGTCCAGACAAAATGACATCATTTCTTTATCAGCTAAATTTCTTTATTCAGCCTTTTTTATTATAATCTGATTATACTGATGCTGTCTTTTTGTTAGCTAAATTTACATTGATCCTTTCCTAGTGGTAACTAATTTAAAATGTTGTTAATTCTTAGTTAAATTTCTCTATCTGGTATTAGCAATGTTGACTTGTATTTGATGGACTAGGATATGTCCATTTCAATGGATCTTAGGAACAAACAATGACAATTTTCCCTCATCTGTGCCATACTAGCTAGTCCCTTTCTGATGAACCATTAATCCTTTTATCCAACTATGTCAAATCAAACACTACTTGGTTTACCAAGTCATTCTTTTATTCACTGACCTGTCTAATTGTACTTGACATTGGTGTGTGTTTGCTTTGAATTGTCCATTAGCCTAATAGGACCTGATATTGTACATCAATTTTGCAGCATACTGTGTAGTTGCAGTTGAGGCAGCTGGAAGGCAGATCCCCAGTGCATTCCTTGAGAGAGTGAAGGAGGACTTCACCAAAAGATATGGAGGAGGAAAAGCTGCAACAGCTGCAGCCAACAGTTTAAACCGAGAGTTCGGGTGCCATTTTTGACTATCCAACTAATTATCAGCATTTTGCTCCATAATAGTTAACTAGAATTATTAACTTCTATTTACATCTCCAGGTCCAAACTTAAAGAGCACATGCAGTACTGTGTCAACAACCCTGAGGAAATCAGCAAGCTGGCCAAAGTGAAAGCTCAAGTTTCTGAAGTAAAAGGAGTCATGATGGAGAACATCGAGAAGGTAGGTAATCTTGCCATTCAACACTCCAAACCGATTGCATAAATTAAATATCCCAAGTTGCCTTAATTTTCTAAATTTTTATTACGGCTTCCACTGATCATAGGTGCTTGATCGTGGAGAGAAAATTGAGCTACTTGTGGATAAAACCGAAAATCTTCGCTCTCAGGTAATGATTTGCATTTTGCAGCAATTGTTATTTGTTTTGATATTCCAGCACTTCTTTCCCCATGATTTTGATTCTATTTAATCTGTGATTTGTGTTCAGGCTCAAGATTTCAGGCAGCAAGGAACAAACTTGAGAAGGAAAATGTGGCTACAGAACATGAAGATTAAACTGATTGTTTTGGCCATCATTATCGCTCTAATCATGATCATTGTCCTGTCTGTTTGCCATGGCTTCAAATGCTGATGGGTGCTACTAATGCCCATATTACTCAATGGAGAATACTAATACCAATTGCTGCTCAAATGGAAATGTTGAATTGATGAAGATGAATGATTCAGGGCATCATGTTATAGGAGAGAATTTTACTCAAAATTTCTTTGGAAATGAGGTGAGATTGACTACATACTACTTGATGATATATTTCAATGCGTTTCTTGTTGCCACTTTAAGAAATAGTATTCTATAGGATTGATGCTGGAATAATACGAATCATTTTTCAACATTAGTACTAATTAACATCATGCTTTTACATTGGTGTTAACACGATGATAACAATAGTTAACATAAATGGAAAAAAAAAATAAATAGAAGAAAAATTAAGGAGTCAATCTGAATGGAGTAGGAGGTTTCCAAGGAATGATAGGATTTTACAAACTTGATAGTCTCAAACCTAAAATGCTAAATCTTCAGTTGCATTTTACACAAATACTATGGCACACAATCTGATGTTTCTGGGTTACCAGATCTCACAACCGAAATGGTGTATTTAAAATTATATACTGAGATTGCGCCTTGAACTGGATGATGCAAGTTTGAATAGAACAGTTTTAAATCTGTGTTGGATAACATCAGGGAATGGTTAACTATAAAGATATTCTGCATTTAACCGTATATGTATATTCGCATGACTGCATGTATAACCGACAAACTATTAGCATTCATTAACGAGACAACGTTGAGTCATTTTGAGATATTCCATCATTTGTTACTAGGGATTATACATCAACATTGTCCCTGGAACCAACATTGTCTTTGCTGCCCTAAGATTGATCGACTCCTACTCATCCAAAACCCTGAATATTAATGTCAGAACTAGTAGAATAGAGTAAAACACAAGTAAAAGCATAAGTCTCACACTATTCGCCGAACTAATTGAAACCAATTACTTCAGGAATGAAGGTTCTTATTTCATCCACCTTTCTTAGTTGGAAGAATGAATGGTTGTAGCCATTCCCACCAATCTTTCTTATCAAGATAATTGGACTGTTCAATAAGTCCTTTGGATCTGTCATATAGTTCTTGGTGAACATAAACATCACATATTTACTACCGTGGAACAGGAATTAAATCCCGACCGACGCATGTCCTCGAGAAAAAATTCCTTCCATCCAGTAATCAGTCGGTTATAAATCGATCATATGATTGATGTACATAATCTAAGGATGTGAGGGGAGCATGGGAGAGCTTAATCATTTTTTTTATTACAATTGGTTAACATAAACATCAGTTGCACAATAAAGTTAAAATCTGTCTGAATATTTATTCAAGCTATGATAGCCAATCGAATCTGACCATTTTTACAGTATAAAATATACTATAATTGTCTCACAGAACCTCTCTAAGTTCAGTAAAAAGACAAAATCTATCATATCCTATCATTCACAAGAATCTGTCTTCTCTTATCAACAATCATTTACCTATCTACAAATTAGTACTATTAATTTTTGGCAAATACTGTTTTCCATTCAACCTTTGTTCAGTGGATATCATGACAACCAATAAAACTAAGCCTAATTCAAGTTTCATTTCAACATAACTTAGATAATGTAAAACAATAATGATAATATTTTTTTTATAAATTTTATTGTTTTCTTTCATGAAGGTGGAGACGCTAAGTCTGTTTGGTATGCATGATAGGATAGGATTGGATTGATTAGGATAAGATTAAAGGTAAGATAAATAATTCTCCTTGAGGCCAAGGGATTATGAATCCTATCCTTAATCATCTATAATCCTATCTCTAATCAACTCTACCAAACGCTTGATTAAAATTTTTTTGAAAATATAATCTTATCCTATCATGCAATCAAACGGAGCCTTAGTGCAATAGTAAAGTTGTCTCCGTGTGACTAATCACGAGTTTGAGTCATAGATACGATTTCTTGTAATACAAAATAAGATTACGTACAATAGATTCTTCTCTGAGACTCTGCATTAACGGAGTTTCATGCATCGGAATATCTTTTTTTATTTTTCCTTAGTAATTAACTCACATATCTAGAAAATGACAGTTAGACATGTTATATTATATGGTGTTGAATATTTTATTATTTCAAGCACAAAAGTAAAAGATGAGAATTACATAGAGAAAAATATTAAGATGGATATGTAAACATATGTCTAATAACAAGTCCGGCTTAAGGCATAGACCTTTAAGGTCTATGCTTAGGGCCCAAATAAAATTGGAGCCATTATTATTACAAAATTTTTTAAATGTATGAGTATTTTCATTAAATTTTTAATGACTAAACATCATAATATTGCATCAGGCTATCAATTAATTCTATATTAATTAGATTCTCCTAAAATTCTATATACAGTTGGAATATAAGACCCAATTTAATTTTTTTTCATCCAATTTTGTAATACGGTAGTCCATCAAATCATCTCATTCTCTCATCAGTTCATTCTCTCATCAGTGTGCTCTGTATTTTTCCTTCCTCGTCAATGATTCGGTCATAAAGTTCATATCGTTTGTTTTAATCATAATATCACTTGGAGAAATAAAATCAAAATATATAAGTCATTATTGTAAAAACTAATTACTAATTTTTACACGGTCGAATGATCAGAATATTTTAGACAGTTCCTACTAACTGGGGTGCCCATTGACTTCAATTAAAAATGAAAGGCTCATAAGAGGATTTTGCAAATGACTAGCGCCCTCTTCATTTTTGCCCTATAACCCTATCTTCTTTGCTCTCAGAATATAATATGGGTACTTGAAAATTAGTTACTATTTTAAGTAAATATACACACAACAAAACTATACAAATTTTAAACATTATTTAGTAGATGAGGAAAAACATGGACCCATTGTAAAAAAAAAAAAACATAGACAGATCAAAAAAATCTGTCCATAGATCATTTTTGTGGTATGTTCTTTGTCTGCAAGATTTTGGGCAGAACGAACTTTCTTTCCCGCTCAGTCAATCCGTCCTCAACATCTTGAATCTCCTCACAGTAGCACCGCGAGCTCGCAGCCGGCCGCGAGTGACTCACAGCAGAGCTGCCGCAAAACGACTCTGCAAGATCAATTGTTGTGGCCTTGAGCAACCTTGCAGCCACCTTGTGAAGGCCGCAAGGTTCCACAAGATGGTTGTGAAGTTGCTCGTGCCAAAACTGCCACAAATGGCCGCAACCTCACTGCTGCAAGACGCAGTCATTTGAGACACCATTGTAATTTGGGGAAAGATCACATTCAGAACAAGCTTTGTTCGTATTGAAGAGGACCAAACACTTCCCATTTTATTGGAGTACAAAAAGACTTTTCTTGGAAATACTAGGATTGCATCGATACTGGTTCATACAAACGCGGGAATCGGTTAGTCTTCAAAGCTACATAATCTAAGATATCACACATTTTACATCCATCAAACAACAATTAGACGATGAACTTGGAGGAGCATCAGCCTGACAGTTTATTATTCGCATTACTCATTTTACATTTACTACTAGATTAATTTAGCTGCACATTGTATTTCACCTGGACATCGTCGATTCGCGAGGCCGTTTTCCCTCCATGGCATCTTTCTTTCTCCGGCAATCATGGCAAAGGTAGGGACCCTCCCATGCTTTCGATGTTGCAGAAAATGAATCGCTGGAATCGATTAATAGATCATCATCCAACACTCGATCTGTCTGGCAGATAGCACATCGAAGAGTCCCTGAGTCCTCCGTCGGCGAGAAATTTTTTCCCAGTCTGTATACAGAATGTCATTGGCAAAGATCAAGCTATGTCTAAATTGCATCTCTTGCTATTTTTATTTCTGAGCTGGCTTCCTTCAGAACAAAAGTCAACAGTAATTGGAAGCGATAAGAGATGAACAACTAATGATGCTCCTTCCTAAATCCTACAAGATCCTTTTCGAAAATGAAACAATTATAAACATCTAACTGGAAAACAGTACTAAAAACATATTTAATCTCTTGGTAATATTCTAGACACATCTTAAATCAGGATATTTAAATGACCCAAGCGGTCTGTGGTCGACTAACGGCATAGCACATGCTATTAAAAAGGATCGAGTTATCGTATAAACTACAAATCTTGCTATTTTCGTATCACATACATGGCTTCATTCAGATAAGATTGGCAGTAAAGTGTCTGAGAGGCGAACAGCAATAGAAATGATGCCCACTACTAAATCTTATAGGATCTTTTCGAAAATGAACAATTATTAGCATTTAAACTACAGTACTAGAAACACATTCAACCTCTTAGTGTGATAGTATAGACACTTAAAACCAAGATTCTATAGCATATATTTGTGTGGGAAAGGGCATATTGCAATAGGTATTTTTTTTAAAAAATATTGATAAAAAATAACTAACAGATGTGCAACAGAGCATATTAATCAATCCATCTAAAATTGTATCATGTCTGCATCACAACTTTCGACCTGTTTATTAAATAAATCATGTTCAGATTAAAGTTACTTTATCGTGGATCAAGAAAACATGTCCTATTCGCAGTCCATTGACTTGAACTTGCGCAATAGACTTTCCCTTCATCTCTTCATCCAGGCCATCATAACCAAGAACCAAGTTCACAAGGGAAACAAGATTAGCACCACACTCTTCCTAGATCGTGAACCCTAATGCAATCTACTGTTGCGACCAGATCCAATCACCTGTATGGTTGTTGGAGTTGAGGAGCCCACAGTATTAGTGGTTGGCAGTTGTGGGCGTTGATTGTAGGTACACGTGCTGCCTGATGGACCAAGCAATCCTTGATGGAGATCTAGTGGCCAAGTATGGTGAAGGGAGATGCAAGCCCTGAATGAGCCTAGTGTACTTTCCCTCCTTGGTTCACCGCAGCTCAACAACTATATGCACAAGGTTAAATGACACAAGGATGAGCTTCCCTCGTCACTAAATTAAGAGTTTCACCATTGAGCATCTTATCAATGATAACCCAACAGAGAAAATGTCCTAAAGTGTCACAAGAAGTTTGATGGTTTTTTAAGATGACATTGGAAAACCGACAAGCCAACAACAAAGGAAAGTATTCACCGAGAGTCCGCTAAGCATCCAAACATGTTTCATATTGGCACATATCTGAATCATTTAATAGAGATCAAAGTCCGGCAATGATTCTTCATATGCCGACCCCTTTTTTGTTGCTTTGCTGTTCCTTAGCTCGTGGCCTTTGTGTCAGTTCAAGTAGCTCAAGATAATTCAGTGTTATATGTGGCAAAGGAAGTCAACAATTCTACATGTCCGAGGGTCAACTAGATATTGGTGCTACAATCCCACAATATTAAATATTAACTGCAACCTGCAACAACTTAATCCTCTAAGCTACGCTAGACACAATTAAATTTGATTGGATGATTTCTTGTACCAAAGTTGAAGCTATTAAGAAAAGACCAGATCAAGATTCTCTATACTTAATACTCCCTCCCCTCTTTGTGGGTGAATGTGGGTGGTGATCCTGTGGCCCACAGACAATACGTGGATATTTAACTAAGGCTATTTTATTATAAGAAAAATGTTGGCATAAGAGTGATCCAAATACAAGGCTTGCTGCATGTTGCCTCCATCTAGACATTTATTTTTGTAATAGACACTACTCACATTAGCTACACTGATATGTCAGTAACAAGATTCCTACAAACAGGGTAAGCTACCTAATTCCATATGTATTGATATGATGCTTGGTTGTTGTTCCAGTTGATACTAGCATCTGAAAAGTTGATGAGAAGGGAAGGCTAAATTTTTATCAACTACTTTCAATTAACAATAGTGCATATCAACTTTTTGAGCTTTTTGCATATGCAACACATTGTTTTTAATAAGCAAGAACTAGAAGAATAGAACATGCTTTTCACCATTCAACAGATGGTAAATATTTTTTTTTTCCTTAATAATTTTAAGATTGACCCAAATCTTAGCACAAATATAAATCATATTTTATGATATCATTGATTAGATATTGACTAATAATTAATAAGTTTTCATCAATAGTCCTTCTAGCAATCTTAGGTTCTTGCCATGTCTTCAGTTTGAAGGGGATGTTATTAAGGAAACTGCTCTTAAAACAGATCAAATGATGCCTTTAGTCTGAAGCATGACACCACCAAGTCTCTAATTTGTTGGCTAGCTATATACTGAGCATGATCAATATGTGCAGCAAACATCTTGGTAGGACTTATGATGCAAGACTCATGATGCGTATTAATTAGGAAGTTTAATAAACATGAAAATCTTAGTTCTAAATTGAAAGTGAAGTTCTACATTTTTATGGCTCATTGAACTTTTTAGAATATGTAAGATTTTATTTTGGTTGTCATTGCAAAATTGAAAAAGTTCACTATTATTTAAGGGACTAACTTATTTTAAGGAAAAATTATTCATTTACCAAGTTTGTAAGATTAGGTTATTTATTACTGAGTTTTAGTTGGAGCTTTTAAAAGAGACCCCACTTCCTCTTGTTAATTTCATCATTTAGTTAATAAAATTTGAATTCTCTTCATGAGTTTTGGTTTTCCTCTTCATGATTTTTGTTCGTCTCATGGCTACATAAAGTGATATCAAAGCTGAATTCCTAGTTTAGCTGTGTTGTGATTTACCTTCAGCCACAACTCATCCTCTCCACCACGTCTGTCTTTCCATTTCCATCTGCTATTGCATCCAATTCACATTAATCAGTTGTGTCCATCCTTCTAACCATCCTCACATTGCGCATCTCTCCACAAATCCAACCAAATCCACATGTTGTAACAACCACTCCACAGATCATGTCCTCCACACTTCCCCTAGGTGGGTCTTGCTGCCTCGTGCAGAACCCGACACCAAAACTCCAAGAGGTTCAGTAATAATAAAAAAAAGGCACTCCTAATTTATTTGCATCGATCTGTTTGGAATGTGTAATGAGTTGAGCTGCACAATTGATATTATTTTCTAACTTGAGAGGGACTGTTAGATTGATTCCAGATTAAACTAGAACTATCTCTATACTTATCTTTACCATTTTACCAACACCTCTATACCAAAGGGTTCTAATTTATAATATTCAACAATTAGGACCTACTTCACTATGCTTAAAGTTTATTTAAGAGAAATAAACACCAAAATTTTAAGTTTTAGACTAATACATATAAAATTAAATTTTGAAGTGGTGAACTTAAAAAATCCTATATTTTTTAAATATATGTGAAGTTTTTCCTTATTAGTCTACATGAAGCCTGATACAAGTTGACCTCTATTTTGTGCTAAGCTGCTAACCGCATTCCAGTACACATCATATTATTTTTAACTAACTTCTCCTCTTCTAAATCTGTTATATTTGAAGTAACAATATCGCATCTGGTCTATTCCTAAACATATACATCAAGCTCATATAATAAGCAAACTTGAGGACAAGCCTCAAAATATTTTATTCCAACCCCTTGGGCTAACCAAATTACTAGAACACTTATATGCACAACATACTTATCTGGCAAAAACTGGAAGGGGCGTCGTCTATATCCAAAAGGAAATGAATGAGTTTTGGATTACCCAGCACTGGATAACAAGTAATACAAGGACAATGACAACAATCAAATCTTATCCCACTAGGATTACTGGATAGCAAGTAATGAAGTATAAAAAAAACATCAGAGCCTGACTGGTCAAGTAAAAAACCAATGGCAGATGATCATAGTAAAGTCACAATAGTACCTTTCTTCCAGCATAGCCGACCCCTCCTCAAATAACTCCTCCACAGCTCCAACAGAAGACAATTTGGTAGGTTTTCCAACACCATTCTTTGACTTCTTCCCGAAAATAAGAGATCTGAATTTGTTTTGCTGCTTTATTGTTGGAGATTGTACAAATGTATGTTCTGGTGGAATTATATCAACAACTAGGCAAGTTGTATCATCTTTTAGGCCACTTTTTCGCAAAGCTTCCTGACCAAGTTGATCATACAAGAATTCTTTAAGTGAACAAAATGGAAGTTCTGAGAAAGAAATATGTAATCAAATCAATAAAGACAAATTGGCTAACACTTTGATCACCTTCACCACAAGCTTTGCAGCAAGTTCTGCAGGAAGTCCTCGGCAAGCTTTGGCAGCTAGCTCAGATGGAAGAGCATCCCATATGCCATCAGAAGCAATTATCAACCGTCCTCCAGCAGCAGAAAGCTGACCACCCAACAACAAACTAGTTCAAAAAACAGGATCACTATGAATAACTAAGCTCAGCAACTTTCACCTTCACTTGCTTCACGTGAGGAATTGGGACGATGAACTCGCCTACATCTGTATCTCCAATTGACCTGGAGAGGCATAGCCCACCAGGCCAGCATCTAAGTGGCCCAACCTGAGAAGCAGCAGGAGATAGATCAGATAATAGGCAGCACAAGTCTTCGCTAGTATTGTGGCGTTGCAATTTTCTGCTGATGCCTAACCTCTTTCCCTCCGCAAAGGTTAAGTCTTCCAACCTCCCCACCACTAGCAGTGACACGCTCTCTCTCCTCAACATTCTCTTCCAGTCTATGGTCGACTGTAAGCAACGAAACTACGCCATCCTGTGAGTCTAGTATGCAGCGCGAATCGCCAACAGATGCAACTGTCACAGTCCAACCGTCAATGACAACGAGTGTTGCTGTCGTCCCGGAAGTCTCCCCTGAAAGAGCATACAAAGCTCAGTTTAAGTTTGGCCTAGAGCGCAGAATTAAGAGCCTAGATGAACAAAATCTTGCCTTTTCGCTGGAAATCGGTGTCTGCCTTAACAAAACCAGCGACAAGCGCCCGGGGAAGGGCTTCAAGCCACTCTTCTCTACTAATTCCCTGTGGAATTACGCTCATGACGTGGTCCAAAAGGTGTTCTTTTGCGAATACAGCAGCTGAAGCTCCATTGTGCCCATCAAAGATCTGCCAACTAGCGGCTGTCAAATGAAAGGAAACTGCAGAGAAACAGAATGCATAGTGGAAGCTCAAACCGAAAGGGGGAAAGGATACCGCGAAGACCGAGAACAAGGAGGTGGCGTCGCCTGGAACCCGGAAGCAGTCGGGCCTCACAAGGAAGTAATCTTCGCCCCTCTTAGCGAAGGCGGCGTTGCCGTACTTAATGGAGGGCTTCTCAGACTTGCCGCCTCGGATCTCCAGGCCGATGAGGGTTGCGAGGGGGACCATGGGAGACTGAATGCTCGGATCTCGTGGCCGTACGTCGGTTGCCATCGTTCGCCGGCGAGGCGGTCACCCAAGGAACCCTAATACATTTTGCTCCGGTTAAAAACGCATTCACTTTCTCCTCTTTCACTTACCCTCGTCCGAGCAACGCACATTGCCAATCGAAGCCGAGGACGAATAAACAAAGATCGATTCTTTGACCAAGAACTGGCTCTGACGACTGACGATAGGAGCCCGAAGAATCAGCTGCACAAATCGATCTCCAAGATCGAGACGAGACAAGTGTACGGCGTCAGATTTAGACGGAAAGAAATAGAAACCCCAAATTGGGCGAACAAATCGAGATGCGAAGATAAAACAGAAAAACGGAAATGCTCCCTCACCCAAGATCAATCAACGTAACCTGCAAGCTGCAAAGCAGAGAAGAATTAGGGGAAAAAGCGAGATTTTTATCAGTGCAGAGAGAGAGAGAGGAAGAAAGGCAAGAAAAGCAGTACTTTTATGTGTCATCCAGTTGTTTTCGCTTTCCATCTTCTTTCCCGTCAAAGCTCTGGATTCGACTGGGATGTAGCTGTAGGCCTCTTGTGCGTGGACTGGGACTGGGCGCATGTGGTACGCAGCAGCAGCAGCATGATGCATGGACCACCGCCCATCATCGCAAAGCCTCAGGACTGGAATCGAAGGTCAATCCGATTGGATTGAAGAAAAAAAACAATAGGAACATCTCCGACAAGCTGATTCAGCCAGATGAGTTAGGATCCGTGACCTAAAATAATTCAACCTTCAGCATAACTTTCAAACGAAAGTTTTTCATGCCAATTTCTTGTAATATTTTTAAAATTTAAAAAATTATTTAATTTATTAAATTTAGATCATCATTTCTAAATACACATTATATCAGCTGCATTAAAATTTTTATTATCTTTATTTTCAAATTATTTTTATCTTGATCTCTTTCAATTTTTTATTATTTTTTTCTCTTCCTAAACCCTAAGAGTATCCACAGTGGGAACTCACGTGGCTCCAACGAAGAGCTCCTTTGTTGATAACGAGGCATGGAGCCATTTATTCATTGTTTTTTTTTTATTATTATTAAATATTTTTATTTTTTATTTTAAAAATTAAAATATTAAAATATTAAAAAAACTAGGAAATGTTAATTTTTAGATTAATAATTTGTGAATTTAAATTTTATTAAAATTTAATTATATATAATGTAGAATGGAGAGGTGAGAGAAATATATTTAACAAAATGTATGGGAAGGAATTGTTGGAAGATTTTTTTATAATGTAAAAATATATATGAGATTTTTTACTTTTAACATGGTGCGAATGTAGTAACAAAGAAGTTCATGGAGAGGTTTCATGACTGTGGATGCCCTAATATCTAGGTTTCATTACCAATGCATTCCTTTTATTTTTTTTCTCTTTCCTAAATTAAATAATATATTAATATTTAAGAAATGAATTTCATTTCTTAAATTAAAAAAAAAATATTATTAATGAAATCTAGATTTAGATAATGGATAGTGATACGGTAAGAGATAAGAGGGAAGGACATTTCAGACATTGGACATGAAATTAGATTTGGTTTAAGTGGAAGCA